>NC_083628.1:15754360-16354360 GCF_963584025.1 Labrus mixtus | reverse complement strand
GTGCCATAAATCAGAGGTCAGTAGAGGCTGGTGATCTCTGGTTATGGGATTATTGGTTTATTATGATGAGTCTATGGATATGTCGTGAGCTGTTGAAAGCGACATCTTAATCTGAGCCGTGATGTCTCCTCTCTGCCTTGCGCACTTCTCTACAGTTTTGTGGGCTCTCTTGCTTCTTTGCCGCTGCCTGACTCCAGCTCCGCCTCCCAGCATCTCCTGCTGTTCATCTCAGCTCTGATCCCCAAAGCTCTGGCCTCGCTGCTCACATCCTTTACACTGGCACTCAGTGGAAACGAACAGGTAGAACAATCTAAACACATTTCTTCAAGGTGCAGAAAATAAAATCAGATAGATTGATAATTGTGTGTGATCTTAAATTGGCTCTTGAATGAATTGATTAAATAGTACATAGACTTAGTTTAAACATACCAACCAGACAATCACTACCACATTGATTATCTTCAAATGTCCAGCCTTGGTTGAAGGTCACCTTGAGACTTGTCAGTTTATCTACATTTTTCAGCTGCTGGTACTCACTGCACTCTTACACCAATGCATAAACCTTAGCTTGAAGCTGGTAATCCAGTACTTGATGTTAAAAGAAAGCTAATATGAGTATTTTTTTACTGAGTACAATTAGGCCTCTGTAGAAACAAATACGTGTGATGAGTTTCTTTGCAAAGCATGTTCTACTTCATTTGAAATATACAACTGTATTTCCCAATGTTCATGTGAAGATGCGCCAGCAAGCCCTGGAAGAGCCTGATTTCCTGCACAGAGTGCTGCTGGAGGTTCAGAGACTTTGGCCTCCTTTCATTGGTGGACGCAGACTGGCTGCTCAGGTAAGACTGTTCACCTGACGACTTCTCTGCATCATATGGATTTTTCCTGTCATCATTAGTGGTGTCCAACATTTCTCATCCTGTGCTCAGAATTTGAGAGATTGAGTGTCACTTTGAGGAGTTTAATTTAAGCCGGTATGCTAACCATTTTAAGCACATGGTAGTAACCGTTGATCAGAATATAAAAAAACAATCTGTGCAAAAGTGGAATTAGCTACTTGCTATCTGTATGCATATTTTTTACTTAAATGTTTAATACAGTTTTTTAATGAACACAGGCTTGCAACTAAATTGTTCATTTTAGGGATAGTTAATTTCCTCTTTGGAAACCTTTTGGTAACATCCTCTGTTTGGCATTTCTCACATTTTCTGTCCCCTTGTAAAGATTTGTGATAGTTATTATTGTCCTTGAATGTATTTTTTATATTCCTGTTGCCTTCAGAAAATGACACGCCTGTATTTTATTGTCTGTTGTGTTGCACTTCTGTCCTCTAGATGGCGACATATTACTTTAACAGAAAGTATCTTCCGCTCCTGATGTCATGTTTTGTTGTGCCCGTTGCCTAGTTAGTACAAAGAATCCTGTGTGTTGGACAAGAAACACGAGCACCATACTGAATACAATATAAACCCTGCACTAAATCCCAGTGTAGTCAATCTGAAAATGTCGAGCCTTCGTTGAAGGTCACCTTGAGACTTGTCAGTTTGTCTAAAGTTTTCAGCTGCTGGTGACAGGTGGCTGAAACAAGCTCTTTTCTTCAGAGACCTTTAGGATTGAATACATTTATCAGTGTGATCATAAGTGAGGCACAAAAAACTGCAGTGACTTTATAGCACCATCACATTGATTGCTACATTGCGTGCCAGCTTTCACAGAGCTCTGACTGTCATTATTGGAGCAGCATGTGTTTTTTAATGTCAACATGAGCTGTCAATCGTCATTACACTATTACAATGACAGTAAACCTGTGTTAACTGTAAACTGTTCCATGTTGATGACCCTGATGAATGCCACAAGCCGAAACGCATCGGCCTAATTTGTTAATAAAGTTGATCTTCATACTGGTGTTGCTGGAGCATTTTGACCTTTTCAAACTGTCCCATGCAGCCATCATTTTGGCCTACTTTGTTAACTAGTAGTGACGTGTTATCTATGAAGTTTTGTGTGACTATGACCTCTGTCTGTATCCATTACAGCATCTTCTGTTCGGTAAGCCGACTGTATTTGTTATAACATTGATTTTCATTCATTAAAAATTATTGCTTTCTGCTTTGACATCAGCACAGTCAGCCAATAGAAATCCCTCTTTTCTCGATGCACCGTCTCTGGATTGGCTGCTAGCTTACAGTTGCTCCGCCTCGTCCCGCTCACCGACTGTCGTTGACCATTGAGGCCTCATCAAACAGCCTTATGCAACAGCCCAATCAGAGGCATTGATCCATCTCTGTGATTGATTGGCTCCGCTTCCCCTCCGGAAGGATGTGAGTGAAGGGGACGGGCGGGGGGGACGGGTCAGTCAGTGTGGGGAGTGATGTGTGCTGGTGACACTGAGGCCGAGTGGAAAGTCATTTGTCACTTCTAGGAAGTGCAACAGTTCACACTGAGTGCTGGCCTCAGTGGGACACGGGTTGGTGAGATGTGGGTTTTAGACAATTTTAGAGAAGAACTCTCTGATAAGGTGCCGTGTATTTCTTTTGAAGGCATAAATACAAAGTAGGATACAATGACAGAAAAAAAGGATTTGATCTGATCATTTGTACTTAAAAGTCCTGAAGCTTACGTACAAGGCAGCTTCTTTGCAGACTGCTTAAAGTTAATAAGTGATGTATTGGCCACTTTGAAATGTCAATGACGCATTCTGACTGTGACAATATTAAAACAAACAGAACAACACAGATGTACTCTGAAGTCTTATAAAATAGTATTTTAAAGACAGATGTTACAATGTATCTTAACATTAAATACAAATTTACTTCCCCATCAGGACACTGTACACTGTTTTCAGAAATCTGTGGGAGGCCGTGGCTCAATGGGCAACATACTGAACCCTGAGTTGTTCCCGAGCAGCATAACCAGCAGTGTGAACATTCTCCTCAGAGTAGTCAAATAGAAATCAGGATACTGTGCATGTAAACACCTATGCAGGTTTCTATTTTGGCATAGAACACATTGACTGAGGTTGTGAGATATAAAGACACATCTACAACAGATGATCAGAAACCTGGTTTTGTGTAATGATGGTGTAAACAGGGATGTACATGTTCCATACAAACAGCATGGCCAAAATGAGATAACAAGCAATATGAAGCCCAGAACTGAGATTCAAACAGGCACATCATTGAAAATGACTCCAACCCTGATATAGTCCTAATGTTTTGAAATTGAATAAATAAGCAAGAACACAGCCAAGAAGAGTGAAAGTTGCTCTTCCCACTTGCAAATCTTTTGTAAGACCATAAAAAAACAGCTAATAAAAAGAAGAGCCAAGGGGAAGTCCTGGATCTGTAGAGAAACAAGTTAATGAGATGTTCGTGTGTGCAGGGCGGTGCATAATAAAGATAGACGGTATTAGTATTCACAATCAGGTGGAAAAAAAGGCGAAGCTCCATCCAGGTGGAACTAAGATATGGAACCGTTTGAGTGTGTTTTTGTGTGGAGAGGTGGAGCGCAAGAGTGAGAGAGAGTGAACTCAGCGAGGGCATCTGTCTGTGAGAACAGAGCGAGAAAGAAAGAGGAGATTTGTAAAAGATTTTCCACTCCAGCAGAGAGAGAAAAATGACTAAGGGGGAAGAGGAAAGAGAAACAGTGATCATGTTCTGTTGCAGTCCATTAGTGCAGCTACTAATGGACGGGGTGAAAAGATGAATTTAAAGGGCAACAATCAAGAATGTGGTCTTTTTTTGCCCCAAGGTGGCTCCTTTCAACAGAGCTTAATACCAGCTCCGGAAATTTGGTTGGGAATGGAAATGCAATTTTACTTTGAGGCAAACATTTGGGTTAAAGAGGTCACTCATTCCCTTTGGCTCAAAGGGGAGCTAATAGCATGTTGTTGAATTTGCATCAATGCTGTCTTACCATCTCGTTTTATATCATGGCTGTCTATGATGAAACTGCTTGTATATTCAAAGCAGGACTTGCCATTTGAATGACGTTTGAAAATCAGAGGTAACAACTAAGACCCCGGTGAAAGCTGCATTCATTCCACAGGGTGAAGAAATAGTCTTGGTGACACTGCTACAGCCTGTTTTCCCAAGCGTTGATGTTAATTTAGTAAGAAGAAACTACAAGATGTTTTAACTTAAACCATGCAGGGTCACTGATATTTCATACTGGTGTCGTTCAGCCCCCAATCATATATGTCGGATAGCAATCAATAAATGGAAAGCGCAGAGTGGTTGGAGAGTTTCAGGAAAAGTGAAGAATGCCGTCACAAAAATGATCATGGTTAGCACTTTCGACGGTACTGTACAGGTAAAGGTACGTATATGTCACGTGATATAAAATAAGCTCCTAATGTGCCATGTCCTTCACTTTCTGTGTGTAGGATGCCACCCTCGCAGGGTTTCTGGTCCCAAAGAATCACGGGGTCGTCTATGTCAGCCACTCTGTCCACCGAGACCCTGACGTCTTCCATGAGCCAGACAGCTTCCTTCCAGAGAGATGGAGTGGACGGTGAGAATCTTTGATTTCTTCGTCTTTTAGTGCTGGTTTAACTGAGTGTCTCAGTTAAAGACACCCCCCCCCCCCCCCCCATATACAGAGGCTACAGTGCTCGACTCATCAGCTGCAGGTTTAACTCTGGACCTCTGGCCTTTAATGCATGTTTACCCAAAATTTTCCTTCCCCACATTTTCTGCATCTCTTAAGCTAATGTCATAAATAAAGGTGGAAAAAAATCCAAAAAGAAATATGCCACTATAGTCTTCAAAGATAAAACATAGACTTTCTAGCGCTATGCTAACAAAAATTAAATCGTGGGTTTCAAAAAGGTTGATTTATCATTGGTTTCAGTTTGCATGGTTTTTGTTTTTAAATCAGTTTTGAGACACAGCAAGTCAAAATCATTGCAGAAACCTCAACTCATGTGATTTGGTTTCTCTCTCTTATTTGAAGAAGTAGAAGAAGAGTGGAATATATTTTTTTCTGTTTGGTTTTGAATACAAAATTGTGTCATTGTTGGTCAAAGCTTCTGGTTTGGAGTGTGGTCGGCGGCTGTGGTATAATCGTACAATGCCTGATAAATAAATAAATAATAAATAAAAATAAATAAAGAATAACAGACAACAATCTGGATTTTGAAGCAAAATCAAGATGCACAAAGAAACAGTTGAAGAATGCCTTCCTTAGTGTCTCTCGCTCTCTAGCTTCATGTAGCCTACTGATAGAGAAACCTGATCTGACTCTCACCTAATTCACTCTTTCCATCAACCGCTTTTCTATTCATGCACTTCCTCCATTCACGTGTTTATTCTCATTCATGCTTGATCATTCAGACGACACAGCAGATAGAGGGAAAAAAATGAATGTATGTATGTTGGAAGCTGCTGCTATGGAAACCAGTCACCTGACACTGTCTTTACCAATAGGGATTCCCTGTGTGTGTGTGTGTGTGTGTGTGTGTGTGTACTTGTGTGTGTGTGTGTGTGTGTGTGCAGGGTGGGGGAGAAAAAAGCCCTGAGGTAAAGGGATGGGATACCGAAAATGAGTCAGAGAAGATCCTATCCTTCACACGTGTCTGAACAAAAAAAGTGTGAATCCTCTAAAATAACATGTTCTCTTTTTATTCAAGCGGTTAAAAATAATTCCTCATTAAAATAAACCCTTTCAATGGAGATTAATCAAATCAACAGATGCACATAAAGCACACAGCCACATCAGTTAAGGCAATTTCACAGTCAGGATTATTTCCTTTTTAATCTT
Source organism: Labrus mixtus (assembly GCF_963584025.1). Classification (NCBI taxonomy): domain Eukaryota; kingdom Metazoa; phylum Chordata; class Actinopteri; order Labriformes; family Labridae; genus Labrus; species Labrus mixtus. Next base: position 16,348,597 of record NC_083628.1, on the reverse strand, counting down.
TTTTTTTTGTGGCTACCTTGATCATGATCATGATAATCACGTGAGATTTGGTGAAGAGAGAGAAAACACATTTTCAAGGTCAAAAAAAAGACCTTGACAGTATTTATAAATACATTTCAGTGTCTTGGTATAGTTAAGATGTAGGATAGATTTTTCTGCAAGGAATGAAAATAGATTTTTTTTTTTCTTCTCTCTTTTAGGGAATAGATTCGGTCAACCATAAATTAACTAAAGATAACATGTTGTACAATTTCCCCTACGAAGCAAAAAGGACAAAAGATGTTCTGGATTTTATTTATATGGTGTATTTACAAAGAAAATGTATAAATGACTCTTTAAGCGATTAAAGATGATGATCTGCTTTGACCCAAAACAATGTTAACCTACTGATGGATGTCATTTAAAAAATGTAATGAAATTGATAGAAAGGTAGCTGTTGCCATGGTAACTGGGTACCTCATACCCATTTTTTTACCAATGGGGATTCCCTATGCGCTTTGTGTGTGAGTGTGTGTGTGTGTGTGTGTGTGTGTGTGTGTGTGTGTGTGTGTGTGTGTGTGTGTGTGTGTGTGTGTGTGTGTGTGTGTGTGTGTGTGTGTGTGTGTGTGTGTGTGTGCTTCCTGATCTGCGGGATGGGGTTAAGAATGAGTCATGATGTATTTTTTCTTGAGAAAATAATATGATATAAAATGTATCAAAAAACGCATAAAAAAAAAAAAAGAGATGATCATGGAGGAAACTATAATTTGCTGAAACTTCCACAATGAAACCTTTAAGAAATACATTTTGAAGAAAAAAAAACACAAAGTGATCTAAATGCTTATTCTTATTTATAAGAATGATCTACAACATAATGACATTGATGATTGGACATGGTGACGGAATCTTTCTCTGGTTTTATCCCATTTACATCACTTTGCTGCATTTAATCATTATCTGCACCAAAGATGAATAATTACAAAAATACCTACTGAATTTAATAAATGAAACTTTTTAGTTTGAGGTTCATGTCTCCTTAAGTAGTAGTTGTAGAAGATTCACTGGTTCTATATTTGTGAATGCTAGATATTAGTCTTAACTGCTGCTGAAATGAGTGAGTTTCCCTCTGGAGGAATAAATTAGGCATCTTTCTGATTGTTTGTTTGTTTGTTTGTGTGTTTGCTGTATCAGTCCACTTATCTTCCGGTCTGTTTTTCTTTTCTTCCTACCTGCTTCTCTCTGCTCCTCCATCTGTCAGTCTACCTGGAGATTATTTCCCTGTCAGCGTTGATAGCTGCCTAGCTCCTCTCTGTGCCACCTGGCTCTTTAAAGTAATGACTGCAGTGCTGTTACATAACAAGCCCACCTACGATAACTACAGTTTCAACACATCGTGTGTGTGTGTGTGTGTGTGTGTGTGTGTGTGTGTGTGTGTGTGTGTGTGTGTGTGTGTGTGTTCTATTCTGTATCATCAATGTGACTGTTTATGTGTGTTTGTTTTTCCAGTTGGAAGCTAATAGCATTGCCCCCCTCCCCAGGCTCCGGCTGTAGATGAATGAATCGGAAATGCTACCAAACACAGATACAAATCTGAGCTACTGCAGTGGGCTGAGTTGTTAGTTCCAGATATATCTGAGAATACGTTTTCTTTAAATCCAAAAGATTTGAATAATTTTTTTTTTTTTTTTTTTTTACAGATATTCAGTATTAGAATTCTTCAAAACCCACATACATTAATTGAACCATATACATATTAGTGAGCCTTACAATCACACTGAATAAAGATAAAGATACACTTTATTGATCCCCCATGGGGGACATTTTTTTGTCACAACAGCTCAAGAAACAGGAATATAATTATCAAAAATAAACAAGAAGTTAAAAATCAATCACCTAATTTGACTTGTGTTCAGTTTTTGCTCTAACCATTCAGGAGAATGTCATTAATCCTTCCCACAAAACTTGTTTTGAGCATTTTTTAGCAGGAAAAATACTGAAATTTGATGAACTATCCGTACTTCAAGTTTAAGTAAAACAAATGTGCTGCTTAGATCTAAACATACAGTAGTTGTTGCTCGATTGTTCCGACAGAATCACTGTGATATTTTTAGAAAGTTGAACTTTTTCAGTTTGTTCCCTTTAAAAAAAAAGCCCATTCATGAAAATTATTATTAAATAAATAAATAAACAATGAATTAATACATATATATATACATATATATATACATATTAATTGTTTCGGTCATGGACTATCTGCCTTCATCTTCATTATAGAAGAATGAAGGTGGAAACACAAGGAAAACTTAAGCAGTAGATTTTATTTCTGTTTTTTTGCCATCTCTTCAACATATCTAATCAAACTTTATACTGGACTGGACTATGTAAGATTTTACTTCTCTGTGTCTCAGAGTGCAGTGTGACACACTACACATTTAAGTGTTACAGGACGGGCCTAATAGAACATTAAACCATTAGATAGAAGCTGCAAAGAACAAGTTACATTCTCCCTTCTTTAAGTCCTACACACACACACACACACACACACACAAAGCCTCTAACACACTGGACTCAGACTACACACACAGCTAATGCTTCCTGTTTGCCTTTAATCAGAGCTCAGGTTTCAGGAACACAGGATACATTAGTGGTGAGAGGGGAAAGATGGCCCGCACGAGTAGGCTGCTGAAAACCGGCAGCTCTTTATTTAAAATATATTTTTGGAGGCATTACATTAAAAACGTATTACACATGTGGCAGAAAGTCCAAAAGACACATCACTTCACATTTGACTCTGCTGGCACGCATTACTGCTTCTTACTGTAACAGGTTTGTGTTTTTCTTTTTGTCGTGTTTTTAACCGTCTAGCTTTATTTAAGTAACGGCATTTCGCCCCCATGTTAGCTTCGAATCATTTATGGAAGTGACAATTAATTCAATCTTGAATCAATTTTTGATACTAAATCCAGTCCCACTTGTGTTGTGGTCATTGTCATTCATGCTACCCAGAGTCAAAAGACAAGTTTTTTATTTCATGCCAGGTTCCTGAGCAACAAGCAAGGAATAGTTATAAAAAAAATCATTTTGCACGAGTTGTTTGCTTTTTTTTTTTTGTGTCAGATACATCAACGCTCCCCACAGTGCCAGATTTGAGCCGCTCACATCTGCATCATTCTGATCGGAAATATGAACCATCATTTGGATCCTGTCCTTGGTTGAGAGACGTCTGCCCATCATTTCATCATTAGGATGTCACATCTGATGACCATTCTGTGAATAACAGTGACTTCTTTGACAGTTTTTGTTTTTTGAGGAGCACAAACAGAGGCATGAAGTGGTCATTATTCTGCTGAGAAGTGGACGTTGAATGGGATGTAAATCAGTCCTGAAGAACAACACTGGCTTTAGCACTCTGATTTGTTCACATTCATTGGTTAAATATGAAGTTACACACATATTGAAATGGGATTTTGTACCTTTCCAGCAAAGCATATCGACACATGTTTATATATAAAATACATTTAGAATAAAACATTAAAAACAACTCTCAAAGTATAATAAAAGTAAAAACAGTGGAGTAGAATTTAAAGGTTGCATAATGATATTATACATTATCATTTAAGATCTGTGGTATATACTACCTACCTTGTTGTGCAACGTACATTGTTGTTGTGTAAGTGGTGTTCTTAAATTGTGCCAGTGCAACCTAAAGTGAAAAGCGTCGGGTTATGGGTTGTAAACAAATGTATGCATGTATGTATGAACAAGTGTTTCCCTTTTCTCTTTTCGAATACTGATATCAGCATATCTGATTTCTTTGCAAATATTTTGTGTTTGTGTGTATTTGTGTGTAACCATGATACTCTTTGTCTGTGCAGGAATGCAGGTCAAGAGCACTTGCTGTGTTCCTTCGGTAACGGGCCAAGAGGCTGCATTGGAACTAAACTTACCGATGTCTTCCTAAAGGTGACTCCCTTTCTTTGCTCATTTCACTGCCATGCACAAACACATGTGCCACAACCTCATTAGTGCCATTGCTCTTCTTGTCTGTAAGATTGTGACATTTTTGAGCAAAGGAGGAAAAGGATAACTGAAGGTGTTTTTTTTTTTTTTTTGACAGAAACAGACACAAAGGAGGGTTTATAATGCTGAGAAATGTGTGGTTCTCCAGCCTCCGCTTTGCATTTTTCATTTCAGTGTCTGTGTCACAGGGTTAGGAGGGGGTCTACTGGACTCAGCAAAAAGGCTGCTGAAAAATGTACTACCAATCAACCAATGTGTTAAATCTCCTTCAGGGGGGAGACGAGGATCCAACAGCACTGATTAAGAATAACACAAGCTATATACAAGTGTGAGAAGTAGGAAGCTAGTTAGGTTTTGCAAAACCCCAAATAAAATATTTACAGGACTGCTCTTCAACCTTGTAATGTAATCACACATATATGTCATAAGTAATCTAATCTTTAATCAGTAATTCTATGATAAAATCCACATTGGATGAGGTCTTGTCTTAAAGCTTTTACCCCACAAAAAGACATCTGACTTCGAGACTGCACACTGTAGCTACAATACTGAAAACACAGCCATTCAAGAATGAGATGATGATTAAGGAGGATAGGCTTCTTGGAAAGCCCTTAATCACAATTAGGACCTTCAAGGTATTACTATTAATATGGATTAACTTTATATGACTTATAAATCAATAACAAAATAAGGAAGATTTGAAGATTTTGCAGCCTTATATCTAGAGAGGGAGCATAAGAGGCTGTGAACCATCACCCAGCCACTCAGTAAGCAGCGCTTGTCGGTATGATGAAATGCTTGGCTGTGCGTTTGTGTGTGTTTAATAGAGTAAGAGATCACATAGAGAGGCCAGGTACAGACTGTTCTGTTTGAACCACCTGTCAGTCCCCACGGCACCTCTCACCATAGCCACCTTTTCCTATATACTCCAGAGACAAGCAGACAAACACTCACACGTGCAAACATGACCCTTGGGAGCCCAGAACAAGGCAGGTGATGTTACAGGTGTTACCACAGGAAGGGGATAGATGTATTTCCCATGTGAGGACGTTCCCTCCAAGAACAGCTGTGTGTGTGTGTGTGTGTGTGTGTGTGTGTACAGTATGTGCCTTGTGAGCCTTGACACAGGAGAGTTAGGGGGTAGCACCAACTTCAAAACAAACACTGTGAGCTAGTGGATTTCAAAGGAGACTTATGCAACTGGCTTGTAAGGATCCCCGCTTATTTTTATTTCTAAAAGACAACCCTCCTGAATGACCAATACGTAAAACATCTACTGAATTAAATCACATGTTGGGGGGTTAGAGTTTGGCTATGTTTCCTTTAACTTCCCTAAAATCAAATATGTGTGATATACTAGCATCCAGGTACACAAGGAATGTGCTGGGGGTGGGGGCTAACTTCTTCCAGCTGGCTAATGAAAGCTGCCAGTTCTTTTAAGTAGCAGTATGTTGTGTTACCCTAGTGTACCATAGTTTTTTGAACCAGTGGTTTCATGACTTCATTCATTGCCGCGTCAGCTGCTTATCGTTGCTGTTTCCCAATAAACATGGCCAGAGAGAGCAGGGGGAAGGAAGCAGAAGCAGATTGCACTTGTCAGCCAATGAGAGGCTTATCTCAGCAGTTCACATCCGTTGAGTCAGACTGTTAACCAACTCTGGAAGTGCGTTATTTCACCTACGCTGGTGGTTACACTTAAAGATCTGTATGATCTGGACGGAAAAAGCTGCACAGGCACGGAAACATAATATGTATGCGGGTGTTTCAGCAAAGTAACCAAAATGGAACAGAGAGATGACTTAATCTAATCACACACACACACACACACACACACACACAGACTCCCATGAGTCATTGTTAATGCCTGATTGAATAGAGCTCAGGTGAAATGTCCAAAGTGGTTGAACGATCTGCTCTCCTCATTGTTCAGCAGGACAATCCTACCTCAGTGTTTAGAACCAGATTACTAAACATAACCAGTGTCATGGAGACAGAAAAATTGGTTTTATTCTATTGCTCTTCAAATGGTGTAATCAACTTCCCTCTGCAATCACACATTGGAAAGTTTATTCTTACTTTGAAGTTCCTGTAGAAAAATAGAAAATATATATTTGTTACAGCTGAAAAGACTGTTATTAACCGTAACACTAAATTCCAGAGATGAAAAAAATTGCTAAGTACTGTTTACAAAATTAAGTTTAAAAAACACCAACAATTAAGCAGTCTGGGATACTGCGGGTGTGTCCTTTGAATGTGCCAAAATCACGCCCACTTGAATGGCACTACAGGAACATTAGAGCCCCTCTTCATGTACCTAAGTCAAAGCCAGTGATTATCAATGTCATGGCGATGGCTATAGACATCGCAAAATGTATTAATCATGTAAAATTGGTTATTAAGAGGAATAGGGGAATTTCTACAAGAGAGAGGACTACCCCAGAGATAACCAGCCTCCAAAAACCAAAGGGACCTAAAAGTGCACTGACTTTTCAAACAGACTGGTAGCAGAGAATAAGGTGGATTTCATTTGTGTCTGTGCTAATAGCCAACGACTGCAGGTCTACTGCCGTTCAATGAGCCATGCAGTAGACAAAAGCTGGTTACTGTGATCTGAACAACTCTCCCACAGCTGTACAGTAGATATGGATGAAAAGTCATCGTCATGCAATATAGTCTGATAATGCTGCAAACCAAACCTTTTTGAAAACACAAACGAGAAACAGTTCCATTTTAAGTGGATCATTTTCTTGAAAAAGTGGCCTTAAAGTGATGTGAAACATCCTAATGGTCAAAAGCCATAATTCAGTCAAATTTAGTTCTGAGTCTTTTCACATGTATACTGTTACATTTCTTCTTAAATATACAGTTAGGGTGTTTAGAGACCAATATCTGATTTTTCTTTACAGAGACTTTAAGGGTTTAATTCATTAACCTTCACTGACCACTGTTATATAAATCTCTAGGCATCCATGAATTCATTATTTAGAAGAAAAAATCAGTCAGGTTGTCATCAAGATACATGACATAGACCTGCTTAATATTATCTCTTTATCAGCACCCAACAAACACATAATAAAACACATTTTTTTAGGTTAAATGCCATTACAAAAAGAAACATATTTCAGCAGGCAGATTGGTGATAAGTGGCTTTTCAAAGCTGCATGACAAAAAATAACAGAAGCCAAACAGTATTAAATATATTGTGACACCACACCAAGTTTGAGTGTAAATAAATACATAAACAACAAATAAAACAGCAAATGTCATCACACAGGGGGATTGTATACGGCAAACTAGTTTCTAGTCTAGTTTCTTTTCACACACTTTTATGCAAAAGAAACAAAATAAGAGAAAAATAAGTATTGCAAAGTCAAGGGGCAGAAACGAGTCAGGTAAAACAAATAATTAAATCAAAATATGTCAAATGTAAAAAAAATTAAAAGAAGACTCTTTAGTGTTAAAAAAAATAAGAAGGATGAAATGTGCAAAATAAGACAAATGTTCACGATGGAAATTTAAGAACATTTTCAACATGCAAACATGAAAATCTACTATGAATAATTCAAATTTGAAAAAAAAAAAATACTAATAATAGATCCAATTAGATTATGAGGTTACGTCTATAAATATGTGGCATGGGCAAAGAAAAGAGTCTGTCAGCACCAGGTTTCCCTGAGCCTTTGTGATGAGGTCATCCGCAGTCAGGATTAATTTTTAATTTCACTTTCACTGACGCAGCTGGTCACCTGTCTTCTAATCACTGTGGTCTGTATTATTTCAGAAACATGATGTCATCCATAGCAATGAGGTCAACTCTGATCCTCTGCTAGTGCATGTTTCCCTGTCCCTCAGTGAAGAAGCACTGGGTCAGTTGCGATAGTTGCGCCCTTGTAAAGAAGCACCGACGACTGAATGTCGCACCCTTGCCATCACTTAAATCAGATTTACAGTAGTTCACAATAATGCATAGGCTGACACTCTTCTTTTGTTGTAACCTGACCTCTGATGTCTGATTTGCTCTTAGCAGACTGGCCACTTATACCACCAAACACATGCACACACTCACATGAGGGAGTGACCAGAGTAAAAAGTAGACCACAGGGATCTAGGTCAGAGATGTGACTCATCGCCTCCTTGCTTCATGCTTCCCCTTTTTTTCCTTCCTCCCACCCCCACCATCATCATCATCCTTCCTCCATTCCCTCTCTTTTTTGCTCCCTTCCTACATAGTGTTCATTCATCCTGCCCCTCCCCCTCTATCAGGAAAATCTCCATTCAGAAAGTGGAGGGGGGGCGGGGCAAGTAGCTGTTACTAGTTGATTTGATTGGTCGGATCTGTGGCGAGAGTGTCAGCCAATGGAGAATGCTGGATATGATATCACAAGCCATGTTGCTCTGGGTGCATTTAGTGTGTAAAATAAAATTGAAACAGGCACGCCTTAAAGATAAACAGACCTAAGCTTGTGATATTATCTGATGACATTTAGAAATATTAGAATTGTGCTCAGCTGTTACTGAGCTCTTCTCCATGTGCAGGAGCACAGTTATGAACTGTTTATTATTTCAGTCTTTTCTGCACACACTACATGGACTTAATGTTCCATTTTGACAGGGTAGCTAAAAAGGTGTTGCGTTGCATTTCTATTTTCAAATCTGGCTGTAGCTTAACAAGTTGGACTCTTATTCAGCATCCCACTCTGCCAAGTGCACTTTAGAAGAACATTTAGATTTAGCATATTATGACGTAATCACTGACAAACAACCTTTTAACTCTAAACAAAGTCTGTCATGCAGAGAGAGTGTTGCAAAAAGTTACATGTTCAGAAAACAATGTTTTTTCTTTCCTACCACCAGGAAGCGTGTATGTATCTGTTAAAGCACTACGACTGGTGTTTGGATCCTCCATCACAGGACCTGGAGTACAAATGGCTGCCTGTGTCTCGGCCCGCCAACACCCCCACCATCTCCTTCACCCGACTGGATCCGACCAGATCTGACAGGAGCAAAACCAGCTAAGGATGCACAGTACGCTTAGTGATGCACCTGCTGATAAGTTAGAGAAAAAAAATAACAACATACGTGAACTAAAAACTGTAGCTGAAGGCCTGGTGCCTGTCTAAAAAAAAAAAAAAAACCAGCTAAAATATGGAGACACACAGAGGGAAGCCAGCACTGTGAGGTTTCCCCCCGCTGTGTTTAATACAGTAATCGTCCTGGGGAAAGCCGAGGAGTGCGCTGCTTTCAGTCTGCGTGTTCCTCTGACAGATACTCTGCAGCTTTGCTTGATAAATCTGCCACAGAAGTAAAAAATAAATGACTCATTCCTCTATTGTTAAATCAGTCGTTTCTTGGCTGCGTTTCCGTGGTCTGTTTGAATGAGTCATTTATTTTACTTCAAAAAGATTAATCATCAAAACTCTTTGTCTTAATGATCCTGTCATCTGTCGTTGCTTTGATCATGAATTTAGATTTACTTCGATTTAGCCTTTTTTATGGTTGTGTTTGATTGTGAACTGGACTTGAAATCACCTCCAACAAGGCAGCTTCTATGAGGTACAATTGCATCTTTGTCCCAACACTGCAGTATCAATATTACAACCTTGTACATCCCACCAATATACGTTTGGCGCGCACACACACACACACACACACACACACAGAGGTAAACCCTCAGATTTCATCACTTAATGCCAACCTGTCTTCCCTCCCCCCTCCACCTCCTAGCAACCACAACTGCTTAGCAACTGTTCATCACACTGACACTGACTCACTTTCCTTTGGTATGCAAGTCTCACACACACACACACACACACACACACACACACACATACACACACACACACACACACACACACATACACACACAAGATGGTAATTTCTGAAGCAGTTGGCTATGATAAACACACCACGGGATCACATGTCACAAAGCCACCGGGCTTTTCAGAGCATGCGCCAAAATTTGAAATCACCTTCGTGACCTGAATAATTTTGAGCGACATGAATCATAAACTAATCTTGTTCTGTGTCTTCAGCATTGATTTATTTTATTTTAAACTCCTTATTTATTATTAAGTTTACAAAACATGTATTCTTTGTCTTTTTTGTGTCTTTGCTTTTAGCACATATTTACATGCTTCATTTATCAAATCTCTTTTTTTAATGTTGAGTTTGGCCTTGGTGTTTTTACCGGTGTCTTACAACTGGAGCATTTTGAATGCTAGTGACTTCTATCTAATAGTGTCTAAAAAATACTGGGAGATCATTGACTGATTCAAGGACAAAGAAAATAAAGAAAATAACTGATACCTTATTTTGCAGCATTTTGCTTTCATATTACAATGAGCGAACAGTTTCACTGCGCACATTTCCTGTGTAGCACATATTCCTCAGAGGCTAAAATAAAACACTTTCTTTGTATTAGAAGAGAGAAAAGAACTTGAATTCAAATACATAACAAATACTTATATTTAGTACATTTGGTAATACCCAGTATAAGGATAGTTCTTGTTAAGGTTCACCATATTGAATTACAGAAATGAACATGCATCAGAACATTATCATTCTGTGAATGAAGCATGGAGAGTTAACATGTAGAAAATGTGAGCAATGCTGTCTGCATAATCGCCCGTAGGAATGTGTCTCAGAAAGATGCTTTTGTGCTGCTCAACAAACCGACTGTGTCTTACTGCCGTCTCACAAACACACACACAACTATTCTCCTTCAATACAAAACTGAATTAAGATGCAGATGTGCATTTTTCTCCCTTAGTCATTTGATGTCTCACTTTCTCCCTCACACACACACACACACACACACACACACACACATGCAGACATACATCACAGACTGTGGTAGAAAATGGGGTTCTTGTGAACAGTGTGGTACAGTATGACTCACTGCTCACTCTGCACTTGTCACTTACAGTGAAGCCTCTAATGTTTAATTTATTTGTGCTCTTTCCAAGTCAGTTGATTTTGAGAGCTTAGCTAGCTCTTTTAATTGCTCTTTTTGCGCTTCCAATCTAATTAAAATCACTAAGAGTACTGGCAGGCTAAATGGTTAAAGAACAACACTATGCTGGTTCATTATTTACAAATCACATTTACTTGAATGCATATTTTTCCCACAGCATACTCTAAGAGTTAAGTTTCATTGTTACTTGCTGCTAATGCTCAAAATGTTTCTACTTGTGGTGTTAAATGCAACATAGAGAGGACTGAAACATTTGTTTTATGTAGGGAACAAACAAACTATGTCAGCTGACACTGTCATGGTATTGTGGTTAAATGCAGGGAGATTGTTCAAATACCAAAATGCGCTTCTTTGATTTCTTGCCAATAGGGATCAATACCATGCCGTATAGAATATTTAAATATGAATCTACATCCAATGACACGTTAGCTTAGCTTAGCCTAAAAACTGTAGATGGGGAAAACAGCTGGGCTTGACCTGTAATAAGGTAACACAATCTGCTTTAAAGCATTTTGATTGACATACGTATTTCTTACATATTCAATCCATATAAAACTGACATGTAATGCCAACAACAGGAAGTAACTTCCTGTCAGTCTCTGCAGGTCACTTGGTTGTGTCCACCATTGTGTAGCTCCCATTAAAACTGTTAATTAACATTATTGGACATCATTGGATTGATACTTCAACTGGTGAGGGCCTGCTACTGTACATTTGGAAAGATATGGAAATAACTGGACTGTGACACATTGCCCGCAGCAGAGAATTGTCCACCAACTCCACTCGCAGATCACCAAATGAGAAAGATCAGCATTTCATGTGGAATAATTGTTGCATTCAAGGCTGAACCAGCTGCCTGTGTGCCTGGTTGTGCTCGACTCCTTCACATTCTGAAACATAATTGAATCAGCTGACTGTGTAACCCCAGACAATGGGTCGGCTAATTGGCTCCTGAGCACGTTATGTTTATGAATGGAAAAAATGTGACGAGCTGAGGTTGCATACTTTTTCTTTTCCTGTGTGTAAATCACAACACAAAGGATGCTTATGTAAAATAACGAGAAGCTCAACCGTTTATTATGTGCACAAGATTTTTCATTAAATAAAATTCACAGTGGTCGTAAGTTTTGAGGAATTTATAATGGACAGAAACACAAGGTAGAATGACTCTCCCAATTCATGTAATTCAAAAGAACGTTTGGATATTAAGTGTTAAGAAACATTTGATAAAATGTTAAAACACACCCTTTTTGTTTCATTCCCAAGTACAGGGAACTGTAATATGTCTGTCAGATGATGTTTTTTGAAGTTATAAATCAATAGATCAAATAGAAATTTTAAATATTTTATGAAATAAACTACAGGTGAGGTCATTTTCTACCGAAGTGATGAGTAAAAGGGGGAATCATGTCTCACACACATACGTACACACACATCTCACAGGAGGTAGGACAGTGTATCCAGATGGCAGAACAAAGCCAGAGGTCAGTTTTAATGAGCAGAGCTAATTACCACATGACTGTCCTGTCTGTTCATTCAAGTCCACTGATGGCCTTTAACAGACTATACAACAGGAAGTCAAGATGAGAAAGTGCAACCCCCTACCCCTGCTACACGTGTTGAACTACAAGTGTGTTGTAAGCCCCCAGCACCTTTAGACAGTAGAATCTGAAGGTCAACTTATTGACAAAATACAAATATACAGATCATGAACCCTCACCCACACAGAAGGAAATGACTTCAAAGTGGTATAATGCCAATGGATATAGTTAGTCGTCTCTATGCCGGGAGGTTGTTGGTTTTTGATCCCCTAGTCCTGCAGTCACATGTCAAAGTGTCCTTTAGCAAGACACTGAATCCCAAATTGCTCCTGCTGCCCCGTCAGTGGTGTGTGAATGTATGGGAATGGAATATAACTGTTGAGCACTCTACATAGCAGCCTCTGCCAGTGTGGGGAAAGTGGTGTGAAAGGGTGAATTTGAAAGTTAGTAAGAAATGGGTTTTGAGTTGTCAGAAGACCAGAGAAGCGCTGTAGAAGTCCTAGTCCATTTACCATTTTACCAAGCTGATTGCAAAGGCTAAGAATGCCATCTTTATGTGAACCTTAAATGATCAGATACTAGCATATCAAACACCTCAAACAGACTGGGAAGTTTACGGACAATGATTCCTGTTAAAAAAAAACTTTTGTTTCTATCATGTCACCTGGTAATCCTTTATGATTGTCTTAAATGTCTATTAAATATACTGCATGTCAAGTGTTTGTTCATCTGGCAGCTGAAATCCTCAACAAACCTCCTGCCTACACACAAGAAACAGAGTCACACTCACATACACACAAGCGTGTGTCTGTCAACGCAGCACACACACTTCTCGTTGCTTACTACTGTTTGTCTGCGCTCAGGCAAGCAGGAAGGAAAAGCCATTAGTCACTGAGGTGCCATCAAGCGCGGTTTAATTGTCTCATTTATCTTAGCTGGAGCTGCTGAACTCTGCTGCTGCTCAGATTCACCACAGAGCCCTCAGGAGCACAGAACAGTCGACCCAGTATACGTGTAGAATCACTTGTTTTGGTATCTTTGGATGTACGTGCATGTCTTTGAAAAATGCACTGCTAGTTGCAGCTTATGCCACATCATCAGTTGGGTTTCAGGTTACTCAACTCCATAAAATATTAATGAACTTCCTATGATTTGTTGAGGAAATAATATATGGATGTGCGGAAACAGGTTCATAGCACTGATGTCAGAGACTGAATCCCTCTGTTAGCATTACGCTATATGATTTAAAATCCGAACTTAGAGGATAATGACTTCTTAAAGCCATAAAACATGCTTTACATTTATTTTAGGATAAGATTGGATGTATTTGTAATGTGATACACGGAGAGGAAACAGGAGAGTCAGATGAGTGATTGGGAGTAAAACACCCCTCTTCCTTTTCATTGACAAACTCTCACTCTCACTCTGGCTCATAGTGGAAAGTGTATATATACACTTTCCACTATGATGCCTTCCTCTTCTCCTCTTCTGACTCTCATACCCCCCCCCCCCCCCCCCCCCCCCCCTCCTCTTTGCACCCTCACTCCTCTCTATCGGGACTTTTGCCATTCATCTTAACATCACGGAACAACGCTTGACCTGTTTTTAGCTTGCCGGAGAAATGGCTCTGTCTCCAGTGACATCTGCTTGGGAAGAAGAAGAAGAAGCAGAGGTGGAATTGGAAGGGAAGTGGACGAGGAGGAGGGATGGAAGGAATGAGATGAGGAGAGATGCCAGAGAAGAGGAGGGAAAAGAAGGTGTGTCGCAGTGAGGGTGATTAATGAAAATTTGAGCTTCAATATGAACAACTATTTTTGGACTCAAAGTGTCTAGTAGCTTGTATTAAGAGCTTCTTATTGGTTCCTTAGATTTGACCGAATGCCAAACACTGCACTTTTCCTTGAAACATAATAATTATGAATGAAGATTAAGGATTAAAGCTTGGTTGCACTACTTTTTACAAATCCCCCATAAATATTTACCCACATAATATTGCTACTAATGACAAGAATTGTATGTGTATAGAAAGCCTAATAAATCTAATTCCTCTAATTCAATGACGCCTATTGTGTCCTAAGGCTATTTAAAACAAATCAGTAAGCAAAAGCTTTTTACCTTGGCGAGTTTCTCCATGACCACGAACATTGGCACTGTAGTTTATTTTGAGTAAATACCACACGATCCTGGTGATGAAGTTACACCAACTAACTTAATGTAAAGAAAAACTTCTCTGAAAATAGTCCCAAAGTGATGAACTGTTTGCCCATGTTTGGATGTCTGCTAAAAACTACAGTGACTGGCTGTTTAAGAAATGATAGAGTCATGTTAAAGGATGTAAGAGTATATTTTGACCTGTTTTAGAGTTCATTCTTCGACAAAAAAACAATAGACTTTGGCTCTGAGAATTTTCTGACACAGTGGGAAGTTGTGTTTAGACATGTACAGCACCAACAGATTTTATTTAGTCAGTTCTCTTGAGATTTATTGGAAAAACGTACATAGTCTAAAATAACTTCAGCCATATTCATAAGCTGCCCAAATCATCAGTATGTTTGCCAACCAGGGCTCAACCTAGTTTCGTAGATGCCAGTATTCATGACTATATTCAACACAATACATTCGTGTCCAATACATTTGAAGAGAAAGCTATATGGTTAAGATGAGATAGGTAATACGGTACTTGCCACTGATAATTTAAGCTCCACTGAATTTGGTTTAAGTGTGGGGTTAAGGTTACAATGGTCAGGACAGATGGCTGTCAACCAATGAGTCTGGTTGTGCTTGAAATGTCTGTCTGTTAAAAGGAAGCGTTACATTGCCAAGAGTAAGAGTACAGTATAAACCAGCTCTATGTGTTACATGTCACATGATAATATTTACTTTGGTTTGATATTATAAAATGTAATTCCTGGTCGATGGATGAGACTTACTGTATAAGGGTAAACAGTTATTTATTTCCCGCCTTTCCGCTGCACTATTTATTTAAAAATTTTTAAGATCTGTTTTTGTGGCATTTTCTGCCTTTATTGGAGAGACCGGACAGTGGATAGAGTTGGTAATCAGGGAGAGAGAGAGAGAGAGAGTGGGGAATGACATGCGTGAAAGGAGCCACAGGTTGGATTTGAACCCAGTCTGCTCGCTTGGAGGACTACAGCCTCCATACACGGGGCTAACCTGGCTAACCACTGCGCCACGAACACTGCACTGTTTTCACTAGTCAAGCTATCTTTGTCTTTGAAGATGGTTCACTACATAATTTGACCTGTTGGGTTCTCCTGGGCGTTTATATAAATATATTGTTCAGATTGTCTTGGTTTGAGACTTTAGATACATTAATTGTTTGGTCAATCTTTAAACATTGCTGGAAATTATCATCAATTTGTGTCCGCCCTGATCATTCATACATGTGCAGACACACAGTGAGCAGGCAGCCGAGCAGACCTGGGCTCCATCAAACACTCGGCATTCTTAGGCAAAATCTGTGCCGTTTGCTTGGTGTTAGAGAGCTCAGCATGTTTATCCTCAGCTGTTCGGAAAGCTGGCGGCCTAACACGTTCAGATATATAGACAACAATAGCGGGCCTGTTCTCCTACAGCTTTACCCATGCTCACACTATTTGAATTAAGAGGTCAGGCCACATTTCTGAACATGATTTATACAAAGTGAACTTAGCTGTTCGGTTCAGTGGGAACACAAGTGGAAACTTTGAGGTTACATACCATAAGATATAATTCAGAGGAGGAAACAGGTGCATCATTTTTAGAGATCTGCTGCAATTGCCTTTAAAATGTTATTTCTTCATAAAGCTAACTCATGTGGAATGAATGGTGTATTTTGAGAGTATAGTAAATATATGACCTTGTCACCCCCCCACAAAGAAAATAAAATAACAACTTTTTTTGGCAAGTGAAGATGACAACATGGCAGAGTATATGATCTGAGCAATGAAAACACAATATCTTATTCAAAGGTTACAGAAAGAAGGTTGTTAGCAAACATGAGAGAGTATTTTGGTAAACTATGATGCGAATGGATAACCAGTAACCAGCTGTGGTAGAGTAGGTCGTCTCAAGCGAAAGGTTGGGGGTTCGATCCCCATGCAGCTCCTGCTGCCACATGTCCAATGTGTCCTTTGGGCAACACACGTCTCAATGTGTCTGAATGAGATTAGTTAATACTGATGGACACTTCACATACTGTAGCAGCGTCTGCCATCAGTGTGAAGACTACACAAGCACAATACAAGGTCAAGCTAAAGTCCAGTAGTTTAGAGACATGGGGTTTTCTAAGCACTCTGATAACTGTGCACTGGTAACCTGATCGGTATAAATGGACTCATTCATCTAAATTCATCCATTGGAGAACCTGAGGCTGAAAGAAACGGACTCATTACCTGAAAAAACAAAAATTGCAACGATATCTCCACCCATGGACTCCCCCCCCCCCCCCCCCCAGCCAAGAGCAATGCTTTTGCGCAGGTCCGCCATTTTTATTCTCGCTACAGAGGAGTGATGTCTACTGGGAAAAGTCAGGGGGGGCTCATTGTATTTAAAGAGACACACACACCAAAACGGAGCGTTCTGAGAGAGCTGGTTTATACAGGGTCACAAACCTCCTCTGGTGCTTGATTCATGTTATATTTTGACCAAAGCACAGCACAGATGTTTCATTTAGACGACAGCGGACTGTTTGAAAAGGTGGACAAGGGGGATAATATGTCCTAAAAAAAAAGTCATGAAGCATAGGATGGGGAATAATATTTGTAAATGTCCTAAACATGGTTTTATATGTAGCCAGATCAGTTTTTCGCTTACCCCCCTTATCCTCAACTGTCAATCCACACACTTAAGAGTGTTGTCTCACTTCAATGCTTCATCACTGTGTCCTCTATACTGTTGACGACTGTTTTTCCTCAGAACCAATCCAATTGGGAGTGTAGGAGGAGATGTTTGTCTTTGCACAATTAGAGAAGATAACAGCAGTTAGAACATGGGGAGTTACAGCAACCTGTGCAGAAAGAAAGTATTTTTCTATGGAAACTGGAGAACAGGCTTGCTGTTTGGCTTCTAATGATGGAGTGAGTAGGAGTTAGACTGTTTTTTTCCAGTGAATGTACAGTGTTATATCATCCTCTTGTGGGTTTCATTTTTGGTTTCAGGATTTGAAGATGACTGCCCACAATAGTGTCTGTCAGAATTTGAAGAACAGGGTGATCTTTATGTGAAATCAAGAAGGGTAATATTCCCAGCAGGAGACAGCAAATGAGACACATGGTCCAAAATATTGTTAAGTGTTTCCTGGCAACCACAAGATTCAGCGCCTTAAAGCAGAATGCTGAGGAGGATGTGTGAGAGGGTTATGGCATAATTCATGGGAAACATTTTGAAGAAAGAAGCATTTCTTCTCTGCAAGTAGAATAAAAGCTAGTTAGTTAAAAATATCTGAGATGGCTAATTCTGTCCTCTTATAAAGTAAAATCACTCAAAGTATATTTGATTCCCATGTTTGGGGCCACCCTCAAATTATGTAAGTTCCTGTTTTTAACAGCCCATGCAGCTCTGTAAAACAGTCCAAAAGCTGCTCTTGACCAAGAGCTGGTTATTTTTAGACAGGGTGTTACAGCAAAGGGCATGGGCAGCATTGCTTGCAGCATAAACAGGCAATGGATATCATGGAAAAGTCACTGTAGATAATACAGTGTGCTTTAAAAGAGCTAAATATCATGTCACAACACGATTAGATTATATGAGAGGTCCAGTAAATGGCGCTTGACCCTCAAGTCGAGAATATATTGATATTTAGTGGTCGCGCTGGAAGTTACCATTGTAGACATAGGACAGTCTACAATTAGATTAAACAGAATGTGATTTTCAGACAATGTGACGTTGCTGTAACCTGTGACTGAAGGAGTTTGACCTTCATGTAAGTTGACTCTGCATGTACAGTTTGCTCTTTTACAGAAAAGCACAGTCCAAAGTTTAACACATCAAAACCAGAAAGCTCTCCACCTCCACATTGTATTCTACCTTAACTCATCCTACCTGGAATATCACCTGTGCTACTAATAAAATGCCGAACATAAACACATACAGTCAGTTTCAAGTACAATTGTCATATATATCTTCTGCAACATTTTGAAGATATTATCGAGTTACATTGTATGATTAAAGCCCTTTAAAAAAATGATGATGAATGAGTTTTAGCCTATCTCATCAAGACCCTGGCTTGTTAGTTGTCACTTATGCCGTTTTTTCACGTTTGTTTTTTTCCAAAAGATAGAAGTATGTGCTGAGACTCTGATTAACAAAATTAAAAATAAAAAAAAGCTTGCACCAGATTCGTGACAAAGTGGTTCTCGCCTCCGACTCCGTCTATGTATTTAAACTGGTAATCTTCCAGCTGAAAGCCCAGTTCCCCACCTACATTGTACTTGGCAATATTTTTTATGTTGAAACACCAAAGAGATCAGCCCACGTAGATGGAAATAACACTCATCCAATATAAATCGCTATTTGGCTATCTGGTGATCTATGATGCATTCATGATCACATTCCCGAAAATACTGTTTCTCCAGATCATCTTGAACTGTTAGCAAGTTAAGCACACTGTGAATTGTTATTGTTATCCACATTTTCTTGTGCTCTTTGGGTCATGTTTCGGGTTATTTTATAAATGGTCTACCAATTTTTTAGTTGAAGTGGAATTGTTGTTGTTCTTCTGTATTAATTCATTTTATTTATTTATTTTTTTGGGGAGAGGGTTATTTGATAGGACAGATATAGATAGGCAGGAAATGTGTGGGGGATGGAATGTCATGCATCAAATAGCAGTGCAATGAGGACTGTATTCTCCGTACATGTTACATGGTCTGCTTTTTACCAACTGAGCTAACCCAGAAAACCAGCAGCCTGGTCGAAGTGGATTCAACTCAACTGATTCAAGGTCAACTGGATCAGATGTCTTGCTTGCATGCTAATGTTTTATGTATTCAATAATTCAATATGTATAGATTTTTTTAACATTTCATGTGTTATATGCTTTAGTTAAGGTAGACACTATTAATGTTGATCTCTTTATGAGGGTTACGTATAGACAAAGGTAAAGTGGCAAAAGAGACAAAGAGATATGACATTCAATCCCATAAACAAATGTAGGTAAACTAAGCATGCAAATAGTAGTTTGGTTTAGACTCATCTCTAACCCTCCCCCAGCTAAAAGTAAAAGTTTGGAAACAACCTACAGCTTAGAGTTCTTGTTGTATTTTCTGCTGCATGTTCTTACAGCATGAGAGCAGGGAGCAAGAAGAAGGAGAGTCAAGTGTTACATCACTCTGCACATAAAATCATTCTGCTGCTTTGTACGGTGGCAGGCTGTGATAACACCTCGACTCCTGGGTTTCATTTTTGAGCTTCCAGCGGGCAAAGAAGGGGGGGTGGGGGGTGGGGGAGGAAATGTTTCAGTTTTGTGTTGTGTAACTCGAGTCATGTTGTCTGTCAGGCAATTGGGCAATTGACTCATGGCTATACAGTCATAGACAAACACTCACACAGAGGAAATTCAATCACTTAAATGTGACAGTGTCACATTAACAAGGACACTCCACTTCCTCCTGTTCCTCCCCCATTCATCTCCTCTCTTCCTCTCACTCCCCCCCCCCTCCTTCCCCTTTTATCCTGTATCATTGGTCAGCTGCATTTCATGGTGTTTTCTGGAAAATAGCACATCATATGAGACACAGGTCAACATGAGTTCAACATGGATTGTCTTTTTGTATGCGTGTGTGCTTTAGAGTAATGTGTAGATACCAATGTACCAGCTCTGTTTCCTGTCTAAACCTCATGTTCTACTCTGCCACATATCAGACGAACACACACACACACACACACACACACACACACACACACACACACACACACACACACACACACACACACACAAAGGAGTTGTGCCTCAGTACTTCCTGCTTGTGACCTTCGCACAATCTTCATTCATAGTCATTCATTCAGAAACATACAAAAAAACTAATACCAAGATCAGCTAAATAAAGAAAACATCATAATGTGGCAGAAGTGGCAGAACTCAAACAGACAACGTGTACATGTAACCCTTCCCTTTGGCATCACTTTCATGTGTAAACCCCTCAGCTTTAACCAGTAGATGTTTCCCAGATGGCCAAATATAAAAACAAGCAACCTGGACATGTTAGGCACCTGTGCCTAAGTGCTTTAAAAACCTTAGCTTCCCATTGGCCTTGATGATGAGCCTTTCCTTTTTTGTAATGTCCTGAAGCAGTATTTATATGAGATGCGTAGTTTTAAACACACTGCATGCTGAGGAGTAACAGAGAAGTCGGACTGCACACATGCCCCGGGGTTGCAGATGTTTGAGTAAAATATGAATAAGTTTGAATATGATCTCATCATTTCATCCTGTGTTGCTTTGACTATTCAAAGCACATTTAAATTTGTAGGGGGGAAATGTGTTTTTTTTGTGTGTGAAAGAGGAAGAGAAATGAAGAAGGGAAAATGGATATTAACACTGTATGTGCACTTTTGCATTAGCCTGTATGCCACAAGTTGAGATGAAAATGTCATGCTAGTGTAAAACCAGTCCTTGATTAAAGGCATGATATATGTAATGTTAATTTTCTGTCAGATCAGCAATTACTATTTCCTTTTTTTCAGTGGTGTCAATGGACATTATTTCCTTTTTTTTTTTTTTTTTAGATGTATGTTCCTCACCTCTTAGCATGTAGCATTAACAACAGTGCTTAACATGTACAGCCACCAATTTGGGGGCCAACATTTAAGTGAAAAGAGTAGGCGTTTAACACTTTGGAAACATGATCATTCAGTTTCTTGCTGATAATTAGATAAGAAGATTGATACATTCAAGCCTCTACACAGATAGTTTAGCTTTATAGCAAAGTATAGCAAATGTTTACTTGAATAACTTTTAAGTGTTAAATAAAGGCCATCATTTCCCGTACTTTCCTCTCTTTTTCCAAAATTGTAGGCCAATATTGTTCTTTCTAGTCTGGTCATCATTGTAAATATGCTCTTCATTGCTCATCCTAGTTAAGTAAAGGTTCAAACAAAGAAGTAAACATGCATTTCCCTTCAACCGAGGTCAAGGACTGTCAAATACTGAAGTGTTTACACTGAAGAATGAGGAGGAAGTTGTCCTTACAATGACATTTACATGCACCATAAATAGTGAGAGTAAAGAGGCAAACCACATACATGTCTGGGTTTTAAAGGGTTCAGTCCAATGACCTTGTTTCTGTGAGATTTGGTTTGTTTGAATGGAAAGAGGCAGTTGGTGACTTATTATCTTTATTACTGATTAACCCACAGAGTCTCCACAAACAGTTCTGGATGAACATGTCATAAACCCCCCCCAAAAAAAACAGAGTTTAAAGAAGGCAGAAGTCAAAGCAACACCTGCTATCATTAACAGACAAACGTCATCGAAACCTTCAAAGAGCACAGACAGGGAGCAGGGATCAAAATATATCTATTGATGATAAAATGTCATTGAACCAAAATATTGCAATAATTGTGAGCAAAATCCAATTTGGCATTACATTGAATAATGGCATTTCCACAACTTATATTTCTGGAAGTTATGAGATTCTTTTCAGGCTTTACTCTAGTGTTTCACTTCTTCATGTGAAGTTTTGAGTAAAATTTGAGCAAGTGTATCTTCTTCCTAAGTTCTGAGCAACAACATCTTTTAAGGCCTCTAAAACAAAGGAACATATTGGACATAAGTTTACCACTTAACCATGCTATTCAGAGGGTGCTGTGTTTTTTTTGCCATTTAAAGCTACAACATGTAACTTTTCCAATCAAAAGATTCTAGTTTAAATGTTGATCTAATAATACAACCACTTTAAACAACGAATAGCATCTCTCCCATGTCCACAGATCGCCCCATACACCTGCTTACAGCACAATGTAAGTTTGGCAGTGGGAAACAAGGTGTGGGTACAGCTTTACGGCAACTAGCCAGTAAGTCAGTCTCGGTACTGTTTGATGGCTGAGACTAAGAGATGGACAGGACAGTGACTGATGAAGCTAAGTAGAGAAAAAGAGGGAGTGATGGAGCAAGAAGCAGAGCGTCCCTGCAGACTTTATAAACAACAGATTGCGATGTAACGTTAGGCTGTATTTTTATCTTTGTCATTGTTGTCAACCACATATTTTCCTGGGAGCTCCTGAGCTCTCTTAGGCTGCTCGGGATCGTTGGTGGATGGCCTGCCTGAACAACAACCGTTATGCAAACTAAGTTATGGCTCAGGCTTGTTTACAAATAAAAAATATATATCTATCCATCTTACGCTCGAATTTGTCTCTACAACAGGCTGTAGACGCTGGCAAAGTCATATTTACAGTACATTACTGTACCTTGACAGTCGACAAGTATCTCCTACTTCTCATGACACCGCTCCTATGCTTGTCAACAATTGCACATTTTCTGTGAGGGGGAGGCATGACAGCACTGTTGCACTCAGAGGTCTTCAGTCGACACCAAAGTTTAACAAATCGAAATCCTACATATTGTTGCTTTAATCAACTTGTCTTCTACTGTAATAAATTCTGCCATTATTATCAAATAACCCAATATGGCATGTGCCAAGTCTTTATATGAATTTGGTAAACATACGTGATGTGTTTTTTTTTGCAGGGTTTTTTTTTTACCATCAGATTGGAAAAATGTCATCTTCATGATTTGCTTGCTTTCAGTGGAAAAGTGAAACTGCTTGTCAGCTATGAGAACTCATCTCCTCATTGTAGGTACTTCAACATGCCTGTCAGAGAAAAAAAATATGGATTTATTCTTCTGAACAGAAAAACAATCCTTAACCACCCACTCTCGCTTCCACTGCTAAACTCACCATGCTCTCTCTGCCTTATTTATTTCCCTTTCCTCAGCAACCTTTCAGCATCCCTCAGATTTTTCTCATATATTTATTCTTTTTTATTTTCCACACAGTCACCGCCTTTCTCCTCCCCCCCCCCCCCCCCCCCACCCCCACCCCTCTATCTGCCTTCATCAGCACACTCACACAAACACATGACAAATGACACAAATTCATTCATGAAAATGTTGCGCCACTCAGTAAAGGCTTAACCACTGGATTATGGGATTAGAGAGGGGGACAGATCTAGAGCATAAACACATGAATAACACACACACACACACACACGCACGCACACACACACACACACACACACACACACACACACACACACACACACACACACACACACACACACACACGCGCACACACAAACAGACACGCACACAAGTCTGTGTTGTGTGTTGTTTTTGTGCTATGTTAGAGCTTTAATTAACCTGCCTTGTGGACTTTATTTGCACTCAATGTAAGCAAGATTTTCACAATAAAACAAAAGTGGTTCACTATGCTTGCATTGACTTCTATTAATTACATTTTGTATGCAATACAACAATTACATTACAAACCATAAAAATACTTATTACTCATTCAGAGCTCCTTTAAGGGACTTTGAGTACATTTACAATACAGATTAGTAGTAGTAGTAGTAGTTTGATACATACAGGAGCATCGTTATCATATCTTAACATAATGTTTTAAGTAATTAGTGACAATAAAGAACGCTGGGCTTTACAGGTCCTGACTGTTTTCTCCTGCCTCTAGTGTTTATCCACCCTGTATGGGTGGGGGCCACCAACACTGTGAAAGATGTCCGCTCTAGGCCTCTCTAATGAACCACAAATGTAAGCTGCTCTGTGCTGTCGGCAACTTGCTAGTAGTGTCTATGTTTTCTCGCCTGTCCTGTGACCTTGCTATGTTACTATTGCCTGCTTGCATGCAAATTAGATTGTGCTTTTGTGTGGTTGCATATTTGTAATGATTGTAAAGGTATATCCTCTTTGTATTATTGCTTATTAGGGTGGTGTGTTAATTGTATCTTCAGACAGCAGATGAAAATTAGCTTTAGCTTTTTTTTAGCTTTTGTAATGTTCAATATGTAAACTGGAAAAAATGAAAACAGAGAGAGAGAGTATGATGAAGGTGTAAGGTGTCAACAGAATAGATAGAATAGGTAGTAGGTTGAAAGAAGGAGGATAAGTACATATATTTACAAGCTGTGATGTGTACAAAGCTCATAAAAAATATCTTCTCTCTCTCTCTTTCTCTCTCTCTCTCTCTCTCTGTCTTTCACTATATTGAATGATGACGGCATTCGGGAGAGAAATACGAGGGGATGAATGGATGGATGGGAGAGCAAAAAGGAGGGAGGGATGACATCAGTGCAGAGTCTGTAACCAGCCAATCCCCTTGCAGCCTCCTGCCTGCTGTCTCCGCCCTCCTACACCTCTCCCTTGTTGCTACGGCAGCAACTCCATCCCGCCTGTGCGAGGCATTGTTTAGGGACGGCAGTAATGGGACGTGGTGTGTGTGTGTGTGTGTGTGTGTGTGTGTGTATGTGTTTATATAGGACACTAGAGGCTACAGTCCAGCACAAGAAATCACTTCTTTTTTTTCTAACCCAATCATCCGTCTCTCTCTCACCTTTCCTCCCCCCCCTCTCCATCCTTTGCACTCTTTCCTCTCTTCCTCTCTGATGTGTCTGTCGCTGTCCTCCATTTCACTTTCTCTCACCTATCTGTCTTAACGTTCAAGGTCCTTCTATTTTCGCTGCAGTGCTTCTGTCAACTAATCACATGAGATGATCACATACAGAAAAAACAAATCATACTTTCATGTTCCACTTGTGATTTTTTAAAAACATTTTCACAATGTTTTCATACAATTGTACGAATGTATTGCACAAAAAATATTTTCCCTGGCTCATATGAATCTACAGACATCTATCACAGATTAAAGAAAAAAATGATGAATGTGTGGAGGAGTAACAGTTGCAGTCAATGCACAAAGGACTCGGCTGACTGGATGATTTGGTGATTTGCCTTCACAGTCACCAAATCTTTGACCAGCAAGTTACAGAGCCCTCTCCACCAATAACATTGGAACTTTCTTGTGTTTTTAGTGTCAGTGGCTGCATCTTTTCAGTAGAGTTCCTGGAGGAATCATGACCATTAGCATTCAAATTGTTTATGGGATGCTAAATGGCTTTTAATATTGGTCGTTGGTCTTCAAATATTAAAATTATCACTGATCTAAATCTTGCATTATAGTTTTTTTCCCCCGAAGATTCATCCATAAAAGAAACAAAATAGGATATCTTTGCCTTTCTTTAAATATTATTTTATATATTTCCATTGGACATACCTCAGTTATACTGGAGAGAAATCTTAATTTCTGGAGAAACCATTTCATCTATGGACATGTAGCACATCTAAATGTGTTGGAGCAACAACATACTCTCATGGTCACATAATGTGATAAGACTCTGACTTAAATCATAAAACTTCTAATATCTTGTAAAACGTACTCACACTTTCATATCATACAGAAAGCAATTGTGTCTCTGTTAATAAAAAAAAATGGCACATTTCAAAAAACAAGAAGCTTATGAGGCCTGGCAAGTGTGGCTTTAACATTGCTGACAGATCATACCTGTATTTACTGTAATGACTTTAATCTTAGTGTATTCATAAAAAAAAACATCAGGTCTCTGAACAATAGCCTTACAAATGCCTGAACCAAAGGCTTAGCTCACACCACACACACGGTTTCTAACATAATCCCGTTCATAATGAATCTTTTCAAGAGTGATTCAGCATTAAAATGATCATATTTGAATGAATGTAGTCTGTTTATCTTTCAACTGGTGTTTGCTTATTTTTCCTGCCAGTCTGCTTGTGTCAGGGTGTCTGGCGTTTCTCTTCTTCTCATCTACTGCTGCTGCTCTTTCCTCTCGTAACCATGGCAATGAGATCAACATGCAAATACCTGAACACGCTCGATAAGGCTGTGTGATAGGAGATGCAAATTACATTTCCGCTTGTAGGATTACACACACCCACACACAGATGCATACTCAGACTTATGCACACGCACACACAAACGTTTGTGTGCGTAAATAGGCAAGCTCATCCTAAAGCAGTCCAGTTCATTGCAGCCAAAACTGAGATCACTTGTTAAATGTAAGATATTCAATTTGGAATAAAATGTCTAGATACTGAACTTAAATAACATATATTCATAAATATATTTGAATTGTGAATTGTGAAGTTATTCCATTTTTTGCACTGAACTTCAGGGAGGAACTATCTTAAAACTGTATTATTATTATTTTTAGGCAGGAAAACATTGAATCATTATACAGAGCATCTTGTATAGGCTAGTCATCCTATAGGCCTTAATGCTCACCTTGGAAGCAAAGTAACATTTGCATACATGAGCACTTTTTTCCCTCGGATTACGATGTAAAGCCAAACATTCACTGTTTACATAGCTGTAGACATAGCTCTGTTTGTATCCAAACCATGTGAAAAAAAAAGTCATGTCTCCCTTGTTTGGCTGGTCAGGTGGAATTGGGTTAGCATGATGTTTATGTTGTTGAATTTGCTGTATAGTTAAATGAAATATAGCCTATACCGGGACAGACCTTAAACAAATCAAAACAATCAAAGGAAAAGCTAAAGGAGGCTGAAAAGATCAAGATAGACTGTGTGAAAAATAAAAGTCAAAAGTCTTTTGAATAACATAAAAATAATAACAGATTGACTACAATGTTAACCCATTTTTACTTTTTTAAGACGACTCATTCAACATGTTCTTTAAATGTCTTCACATGGAGAGTACAGCTCATGGAGTCTAATCTCAGTCTCCATCGCCTCTCGTGTCATTGATGTCTGTTACTTTTCTTTTATGAATGAACGCTGGAGGAGTGAAAGGGGACGGAAAACTAGACGCTGTGTGATTGGCTTCTACGAGTCAACGTCACCTCCGCTATGACGCGATGCAGCCATTCATAAAAAAAAAAAGGGAGAGAGAAAAAAAAAAGAGAAACAACCTAGAGGAGGGCACACTTGCAGCAGGAGAGGGAGAAAGAAAGTACGAAGTGAGCGGACTGAGCGTCAAGTGCGGTTACAATGAGCGGATAAAGAAGAGGCGCAGAGGGTACCCGCGCACCGCGTGCACTGTTTAAGGGCTGTGTGCGGAGAGAAAAGGGAAACGCAGAGAGGAGCTTAGCGACAGAGAAGCCTACATACGCAGTCTGAAACGACGTGTTATGGAGGACCTAGGAGAGATGGACTGCCCGGTGGTGAAGCGGCTCCTAAAAGACGACAGCGCCAAGTGCCTGCTGCTGGACTGCCGCTCGTTCCTCGCCTTCAGTGCGGGGCACATCCGCGGCGCCGTCAATGCCCGCTGCAACACTATCGTCCGCCGCAGAGCCAAGGGCTCCGTGTTGAGCCTGGACCAGATACTAGCCGGGGACGAGGAGGTCCGGGGCCGCCTACGCTCCGGAATGTATTCCGCGGTGGTGCTGTACGACGAGAGGACGCCGGACTCTGAGACGGTGAAGGAGGACAGCACTCTGACCCTGGTCCTCAATGCGGTGTGCAGTGACTCCTCCGGCACACAGATATACCTGCTTAAAGGTAAATATGAAGCAGCCTTCACGGGTCATGATGAAGAGCCTGACACTCACCAGCAGCACTAGAACACCACTAGAAGTGTAAGAATTATAACAAGTTAAAGACGATCCAATCATCTAATATTAATAGGTCTAATAATAATTATTAATAATAATAATAATAATAATAATAATAATGAAACAAATGTTGATTTTTTGATTTTGTTACTAATTCAGCCTTTAAATGAGGAGGGAACAACCTCTAATATAAAAAGTCATTTTTTTCATTTTGACAACATTAATGGAATTAATGTCATTAATTCCATTTCAGTGAAGCTTCAAATGGAATAAATACAGCCACTCATAATAACTATAGCCTCATTAAAAAAATATAACTCCAAATTGTATGAGTAGCCTAATTTCAATATGCATGTTGGGTATTTGTCATTTAATTTTTCATCCAAAAATGAATGATATGGCCAATGCAATTGAAAATCTTATTGCTTCCTGAATATTTACCTTTTTTCGTTATCTGATAAACAGACATTGAAGTATTTTGATAACGGTGTTCGAGCTGTTTCTGCATTGGTGTTGTGTTTTTTTTTTTATAACACACACACACACACACTCACTCTGTCACTCTCAGCTACACATTCACACATGACCAATGGCCGTGAGCTGAGTGAATGAGGTAATGCTGATGCGTAGAAGCCACATCAAACCAGAGAGACTTACAGGGACACACATGATCCTTACAGAAAACAGTTCGCTTCGGGTAAATCAACGATTGGAAGCTGTAAAGTGTAATATCAACACCCGGTTTACCCACACGGCTATTTTTAGGCTGCAGGAAATCTGAAAACCAAAGCTGCTGCAAGCTGCAAGCTGTGTCGCATTATTTTTTGTGTTGTGCATCCTAATGACGCAGACGCCTTGAAGCACAGGAGTGTATGTGTGTAGCTTGTAAAGATGACATTTTCTCAGTTAATCTGAGTTGACCCCAGAGGTGCAGAGAGCAGTGGTCAGCCTGCAGATGAATAAAAAAAGCAAAGGGATGATTAAATTGTTTTCAAATCCGTGGCTGTAGATACAGGACAGAGTAGGTCAGGGTTCAGTTTTAAAGACCCTGTGCTGTACTCCATGCAGATTGTACAGATTGTCCTGGATATACATGTTGGTTGCAATGCTTCTTTAGTCCCTAAATACACCTATACCCCCCCCCCCCTCCCACACACACACACACACACACACACACACACACACACACACACACACACACACACACACACACACACACACACACACACACACACACACACACACACACACGCACAAGTTTACAAAAAATATTTCTACAATACTGAGTGCTGTTTTCTTTGTCTACAATCCCTAAATGGAATGAATATGCCATGTTAAAAACAAGACTGTGTCTTATGTGATGATACTATATACTATAAAACTAACAGTATAATACTCCAGGGCTTTAGATAGTGTAACATTGCACCATTTTTAATCACAAGGTCTATTTTTCAGGTGGATATGACAGATTTTTCGCAGAGTACCCAGAGTACTGTTTAAAGACCAAATCCTTGCCATCCCTCACCAGCCAGTCCAGCATCGACTCTGCCTGCTCGTCGTGTGGAACGCCACATCACGATCAGGTAAAACACAAGGGCAGAAGCACTTTTAGTAACGAGTCAACAGTCAGCAGTGTCAACTTAATGTGGGGATTATGTAAGCTGCTTCTGAGTGTGAGCACTCAGTGTTCAGGCTGCAACTAAAAAGTGTTTTTCTCCAGAAAGGTGGAAAGAAGCACAAATGCTCAGACTTATCAAATGTCTTTAAGTGTCATGGTGTGTCAATTAAATCCACAGTACACGCAGTACAATTGCAATGGAAAAAAAGATTAAGATTAATTAATAACTATAATGAACTAGATTTTTCGCCTGCCACACCAGACACTGCAACAATGAAACTGTTTCAGCTTTTGATCCTGCATACACATCATCATATTGACACAGAGAGCTGCCATGTGCAAACACTTGAAGTTATTTACCAAGCCAACTGTCATTCACTTTTCTTCGCTCACTTAGCCACGTCCCCATACAGCCTGGATGCTCAAACTAGTGAAAAGGTAGTGACAGATAAGTCTATTAGTCTAAAGCCATGCTACAAAAAGTAATGTGAACAGATGGGGACAATTTCTGAAAATCACCATTGTGTTTATATATTTTTTTTTTCCCCCCAAAGAAAACAGGCCTCTTTCAAGGTTATAGTTCATCATTGATTCACCAATTTGCGTCACTTCCTGTGACCCAGGTTATCTTATTTTGCTGGTCAGTGATCTGCTGTTCGGGACTGCAGATTTTATGCCATGTTCACAGTCACATGTGCTGTGGGTCTAATTACCCTGGAACGCATGAGGAGAGAGACGCACACAATCAAGCCTCTGTATGTCCCCGAGAAAGAAAAAAAAAAAAAAAAAAAGAGCTAGATGGTCTCGCCCACACTGTCAGGTGGGGGTTATTTACCATGAATATGCTAGTTTCCTGTTGCAGTTTCAAAATTGATGAGGGAGATTTACTTGATGGGTATTTCAATTGTTTTGTTACTCTCAGTCTACAGCCTCCTCCTCATATTACATCTTTTAGCCGTATTGATCATTTCCTGACGCTGTGTCAGTACCGAGGTCCTCAGTGGCGATGACATAAACAGACTGAGCCCTGGTCAATAAATCTCACTACCGGTATAGACCGGCAACCATCTGACCACTCAGATTAAACGAGAGGGAAAGCAATACTTTAACTCTCATATCAGATTATGACTTGAATTATTTTTTTTACAAATAAGTAAACATTTGGCCTTAAACTGGAGAACATTTTTTTATTTTTTTACAATATGCTACATACAAGACAGGACACAACTAACCAAAAGATATGTGGAACCCCAGGCAACATTTGTATTCATTATAAAAAAGTATGTGCCATAAATAACATTTTGTTTTAATATGTAGTAGGTAAAGAAAAACAGCAGACAAGCACATTTAGACATTTCTATTTTCAATGAGAATTCTCCTTTTCATAGTAGGAAATGTACTAAGACTAAAAGTTCTCAGCACGTTACCAAAAGTAATTGAATGAACTGTACATTTGTGGTTGTAAATTGCACTTTTGCATACACTACAGCTTCTGTATTAGCGTACAGCTTACTTACGATGGGTTGCTGTGAAGCATACTCTTCTCACAGGAATAGTTTTTTCCACTTTCTGTGTGATTATAGAAAAGTACAAGATGTCCTATTTTCAGCATGAAAGTATGTCTAGGTTGTATGCGATTATATTAAGATAAATTAGTTGTGCTTAGTGATGAATTTTAAACGGCAAAACATTCTTATTGAATTTCATGGCTTGTTCATGGAAACATTAGTCAGTTCATCAGTGACAGCTGCTTGTACTGCAAAATAATTTTTCCATGCGCTGAAGCAATTTGGCTTGAGACCTGAACTAACAAACTAAATGGACTGTATGGGACGACCCTGGATTAATCATGCAGAGAATAAGATACCAGAGTCCAATGATAAGCATTGATAATGTGATTAACAAAGTATTTAAGCGAGGTCGTTCTTTTACTGAAGTCTTATGGTACATGACCTCTGCTGTAACGTGAGACAGTGAGTTCTTTGTATTATCATATAAGCTGTTTTTCTTTTACGTTAATTATGTCCAAGATGGCTCTCTCACTTAGGCTGGGTCAGGAGATGTGTCTTTATTCAATGACCTGTAATT
The DNA here is from genome assembly GCF_963584025.1 of Labrus mixtus. NCBI lineage: Eukaryota > Metazoa > Chordata > Actinopteri > Labriformes > Labridae > Labrus > Labrus mixtus. Next base: position 16,316,760 of record NC_083628.1, on the reverse strand, counting down.
AAAGGAGCAAATGAATGGAGGATTTTTTTTTAACTGAATGCCTCAGAACAGGAAATCTGCTGATTCATATTGAAATGATAAATTAATCATCTTCCTCCCATTTGTCTTTGGTCTTAGGGGGGTCCAGTGGAGATTCTCCCGTTTCTCTACCTTGGCAGCGCCCTCCATGCCTCGAAGAAAGAGGTTTTAGACGGTATCGGAATCTCCGCCTTGCTGAACGTGTCCGCAGACTGTCCAAACCATTTCGAGGGGGCGTACCAGTACAAATGTATTCCTGTGGAGGATAACCATAAAGAAGACATCAGCTGCTGGTTCCTGGAGGCTATTGAGTTCATAGGTAAGTGTACTCACTTGTGTGACGTTGGAGTGTGTGGTATCTCAGCAGAACAAATGCATTCCCACGTTGGATAACCACAAATAAAATAGATATGGCTTCAGCACATTATGTACCCTACAGTATAATATTTGCCATATTTGCGTTTTATGAATGTTGAATCAATAATCCACATAGATTATATTTATGAATTTAAAAATATATATTATTTTTTTTCTGCTCATTGCCGGGTTGGTTGAAATAATCTGAGGTTCAGCAATGGTGGCTCATCACAGCTCTGCTCACCAAAAAAACACTCTTTTTTTGAAATCCTAAAATGACCTGTAATGTAAAGCCATGCATCGCTTCTTTACTTCAAAAGACAGAGGATCACCAAAATGTAATCAAGGACTCCATTGTAGAACAAGAAAAATACAGAAAATCTGATTTGAAGGGATTTGAAGTGACGATATTTTCCAATCCGTCATTATTCTGCAGAATGAAATCTGAGCAAAATTGTATGATTTCCTTCTCTTTGCGTTTTGTGCGTAGACATTGCGTGTGTGCTTTGTGTGCTGTCGGTGTATGATCGTGAGCATGTTTTCTTGATGTGTGTGTGTGTGTGTAGGTGCTGGTATGCGTCATAGTTAGCTGCTGTGGGACCAGAGTCTGACTCATCCACTGTTACCGGGTGAACAGACGCTGTGTTGGAGTTACCTGAAATTGTCTGTTTGTGTGTGGAAAAACTGAATTTGAGAGAGGAAACATAGACATTTGGAAAGCATAGCAAGACACGGGGAAATCAAAAATTGGTGAATAGATTTTTTAGCAGTGAGTCGCTGTGTTTTTTTAGAGACATGCAAGTAACTATGAGGGATTTTAGGTTGTAGAGTGGACTGGACTCAGATTATCGTTTTATAACAGAAGTATAGCCAGCAATGGTGGAATATTAGATTAAATTAAAACAATTATTGAAGTCATTCCATTATCTACTTCATAATGTGTGCTTCCAATTTCCTGCTGCTGCCATCTCATGAATGTCCGACTTATCACTCAAAATGAGGCTCTTGAGGAAATTGAGTTATTGTAAATGCTTCAATCAAACTATTACCTAAATCTGATTATTCAATCCAACGGATGTAACAGCATGCGTCTTAACGTAGGGGAAGGAGGCAGAGACATAAATAGGACACGAGAGGAAGTGAGAAAGGGGCTGATGACTCAAGTTTTGCACTTGTGTGTTTCAGTTAAATGTGATTTGCTGCTTTCTCACGTTGAGGTTAGTTACCGTGGATGATTGCACAGAGAGGGGAGGAGAGGAGGTTAAAGTGAGGATCACTGTACATCTGTTGTGTTTAAACACTTACTTGCTAGGGGGAGAAAAAGATTGAAAAATACATTTGGGGTAACAATTGTTTTTTGGGGGGAAGTGGCGTCTATGTAGAAGAAATGTATGTGCTCTCTGAGCAGAGGAAGAAAAAGCGAAACATGACACAGAGCCCACGTTCATTTTGCTGCAAGCACGGCCATCAGCTTCTACTTCCCTATCATTGAATTTGATGAACATTTTGAAGTGCCTCAGTGGGATCGGGCAATTAACAAAATTCCAATTAGGCCTTTTTACTCCAAAAGAATAACTGAATGCAAAAGTGCTATTTTTTTCCCTTTTTTTTTTTTTTTTTTTTAAAGCAAAGGTTACTTGACTAGATTAACCGTTTTATAGGACTCTCCTCAAATGATCTGCTTGAAAGATGCTTGGAGCACTTTCATTTGTAATCATTTAAACAGGAAAAGCTGCACTTCATTTCACTTGTATTTCCCATTAAAAAAAAAATAGCATAGAGCTATTTGAAAGCTCTTCTGACCTCAAAGGCACAGTGTTGATTTAAGCTAAATGCTAAAGACAAACTAACAATGGAAAAATTTAGATTTTAAGTGTAATAATTCTCCATGGTAGTTTAGCATTAAGAATGCAAACAATTAGTAATTATTAAATATATTACCAATTCAGGCATTTGAATTTAAAGTGTTGAAGACGTTCTGTGAGTGAACTGATAATGGATCTAAATGGAAAGTTTTTGAATCATGACTTTTCTCATCTTGAGGGAGGCTGAAATGTCAGTACCAAATTCCATGACAATCCATCAAGCAGTTGAGGATGTATTTGATATAAAAGCCACAAATGACTGCCTCAATCAAAAAGTTGGATGGTTACATGTACCATGTCAATATGGAATTTGATGCTAGTTCTGTCTGGGTGATGTGGGTGATCAGTCAATGCTACCGTATCCTCTCTCCGCTGTGAATGTATGTCTGTACGAAATTAATCTGAGAATCAATTTGTAAATTTCATGAATGTCTATTGAAACCTCTGACCTCTTACCGTTCTCTCCTCAGACTCAGTAAGAGACTCCAGTGGGCGAGTGCTGGTCCACTGTCAAGCAGGCATCTCTCGCTCTGCAACAATCTGCCTCGCCTACTTGATGAAGAGGAAGCGGGTGCGACTGGATGAGGCGTTCGAGTTTGTGCGCCGGCGTCGCAGCATCATTTCCCCGAACTTCAGCTTCATGGGTCAGCTGCTGCAGTTCGAGACTCAGCTCCTCGCCACCTCGTGTGCTGCAGAAGCCGCTGCCACCGCGAGCCCTCTCCTCGGACCCAAATCCTCAGCGACCACCACCTCGACGTCAACGACACCCACCTCCCCGTTCATTTTTAACTTTCCAGTTTCTGTGGTGAACTCTGCCTACCTGCACCACAGTCCACTCACGACCTCCCCTGGCTGCTGATGGACAGCCGATCATCAACCCCCCCTCCCCCCTCTAAACCCCAAAAACAAAACTATCTGAGCACAGACTTGGCTGCCATTGTCTGGATGGGTGGTCAGTCTTAGTGGCTGTTGCAAGATGTACATGCTTCCAGGGCGGGGGAGAGGTGAAAAGCGTCATGGTGCCTATTTCAAAACTCAAAGACTGAAAACAAATCTTTTTATAGTTCAGAAACCAGCCAACGCTCCTTCCATTTTCAACTCTAGATTTCTTCTGATTGACCAAAAATGAACTGGCTTTTTCAGTAAAGTACGGACGGAGTGTTGGACTGACATTTACTGAAGTTACACCCTCTTCTTTGTAAAAACAAAAACAACAACACGCACAGAGGCACACTGATACACACGCTGACACAGAGAGACATTAACAGCATTGAACACTCTGCCTCACACACACACACACACACACACACACACACACATTCATGACTACCAACTGAATAAGCTCAGTATGAAGACAGAGTCTGTTGCTATGGAGACAACAGGTCTTTAGGAGAGGAGATGGACACAGGAAGGAAGGAGGAATTTTAAGCACCAGCTCCTTCCCCTTTGGGTGTCCCTCCTGTTGCCAGACAAAGAGATGGATGGAGAAAAGAGGGGAGGAGACACTGATAGAAAGCAGGAGCCTCTTCAGTGACAGGTGCTCTGTCGGCGATCCGACCGGAGCTTCCTGCCTTTTATACGTCCTCTTCCTCCCTCTGTCTCTCACCCACCCACACACACCTTCCTCTCCTCTCATCTCCTTTTCATCCTCTTTTATTCACCCCCCCCCCCCGGTCTTCATATTCCTCCCCCTCTCACCGCTGCCTCTCATCATTACCCCTTCCACCCTCTCTCATCTGCTCCTCATCTCTTCACTAAAGACGCTAAATATATAAAATAAGATGGCAATTATAGGCCAGGGCCCTCCCTGTTGGACTGGGAAACCCCTTTGCTGGTCCCTGATAAACACTGTAGGAAAGCCCATCTGCCACAAATCATTTTGTATTTTGAGTTCAGAGCCTCGAGGAAATAATGCCTTTACAAAAAAATGGTTTCTGCTATTAGACTTCACACGTCTTATTTGTGACATTTGGGGGCGATTCTGATGTTTCTGGAGATCAAAGGTCCAGTTAAGAAGCACAGTTCTCGGCTCTGGGAGACTCTTAAGACAAAAACAGAGCCGCTTAGAGAATCATGCTGGTGGTCCTGTATATTTTAACCCATTACAAATAATTTATGGCCCTATGCTTAACCATTTTCCAAAGCATACATTACTTTTTTATACAAGTTATTTTGTTCCCTTCCCTCAAATCTGTTCATTTTCTTAGGGTACTCAAATGAACTGAAAATTGCTCCTATGCTTTGGAAAATGGAAATTATTTAGTTAATGGGGAAAAATATGCACCAGTAATGGATGTTTGTGCCTTGTTCATAAAGGTATCCCCTGAACTTTGGTGTTCCTGGATTCTCCAGTGAAACCAAACTTTTTCCTTAGCTGCTAGAATGCGTAATGCTGAATGTTAATAATGAGCCTTTAAAAAAAAAAAAAACTCAGAACTTCAGCTGTGCATACCAGACTCTTTTTTTCCTCAATGTCACAAGAACAAAAGCTTTTAATTCATCTCCCTAATCATACATCCACATATGAATACAAACACACACAAACAAATCATGTACTAAATGTTATTAGGTGTCAGACTTACAATGAACTCCACAGACAATTATTCAGGATGGCAAAAGTAAAAAAAAAAAAGAGAAAAAGCGTATCAAAAGCAATGTTTAAATTGATTTCCTGAGCTACAAAGACCAACTATTAAAACATTTCAAAGTAAATAATGATTATCACACAAAAATTTCATTTTTGTAGTTTGGTTTTGGAAGTGGATCAAAGCAGTTTTTAGAGGCAATATTTTCTTAGATTTCCATCCTCTGATGTTTTCACAGATACTCCAAACTGTAGCTGGGTTTGATAAGACAGGATATTTAAAGATTGTTTTAAAAACATCAGGAACCCCCAGTGTTGCTCCTTGTGTTAATAAACAAGGAAACAATACAACTCAAACGTGTATTGATTTAACATTTAAAATCCATACTAAAAAAATAAGTAATGGAAAAGGAGAACGGTTCGTTGGCCTTTGTTGCCATAATCCAATAACAACAAGTCGTCCTTATGTTCAATCAGTGTATGTCTGAGTTCTGATGTTCACCCCTACACACACATACATACAGACCACAACCTTTTCTGTTTTTAGGCTTCTCCACAGTTCTCCTTGTAGCAGTTTGTTAGAAGTCTTACAATACTGTTCTTACAACTCATTCAAGGAAAGAAACAATAGCAATGACTTTTTTACGCTATCACACCCAAGCTTCATGTCAAATCCTTCATTACATCCCAGTCTGAGACGAGTTTTGTAGTGCTGCCTCTGAACGGGCTCAGCTCTACACTCAGTGCTAGACATCCAAAGGCACAAAGTCCGTCCATGTTCGCTTTTATACCCGGGTGCTCATGTGCGCACTAAATAAACAGGCAGACACACACATACACACATGGTTTCAAAGTAAACAAACGTTTCTGTTTTTTGAAGATTGTCAGCACCTATCTCTGTAGCACTTTGAAGTGATGCAATACTGTATTTATAATTTATAGGTAATTTGTACATCATGATTATGGTAGACTGGCTAAACTTTGCAGTATGTGATTTTATCGATGTTAAGTGAGAGACAGAGAGTGTGCGAGAAAAGAGAGCAAATCAGTAAAAAACGCAATACTTTCTACACATTGTGTGGTACCTGTCTGTCTGCCTCTCTGTGTAGGTCCATCTGTCTTGAGTGTCTCTGTCTAGTCAATGCTGTTTACCCATCATGGCAATATCAATACTTCACTTGGACATTTATATATAGAAAAAACAACTTTCCCTCAATTTTATTGTGGAATGAATGATCCGTGCATTTATTTATTACTGAAGAGCCACTGTTGAATAAACAATGTTCTTAATTAAGTTGTTTGCTTACTTTATTTGCATGGTGTGAAAACCAATAAATATACTTTGATAATAGGTGATCATATCATAGGGAATAGTAATGGAATACTTATTAAATTGAATTAAAACGCTGTATTTAATGCACATATGACCAAAGGGGGTTAGTAAGAAACAAATAAATTGATGACAAAGAAATAGGGCCGAATAAAGCACATGGTCATTTTTTTACATGAAAACTTCATTAGCTATGCAAAATAAAATTCCACCAGCAGAGTAAAGCTGGTGTGGGGTTCCCTGCCCGTACCTCCACACTACGTTGGTGTTTTTCCAAAATCGCTGTAATATAAATCAGATCAATATATTAATGTACCAAATGGGAAATCAAAGGACAGCATGTGTAGTTGCATTTCATAGAAAGTAATGTTAGCCTGCAGCGCCCTCTGGAGGTGAGAGTATATATTGTTTTCCTACATAACATTTCAGAGAACATGAACAAAGCACTACACAGCTACAGATATATGTACGATTGTGATTAAGCAACTTAAGCTGCAGATATTATTGATATTTATTGTAGTATAAATGCATTTCATTGTACATTTACATTTTTAAAAAATCTATAAAACAACAACTCTATGTCCCACAACTTAGTGCAGCTTAACATTAACATAAGGCAAAGTTTTGTTAACGTTGCCAATGCAGCAGGAGGTAGATTAAGTAAGTTTTGTTGTAGGCTTTATTCCTTAAGAAGTGCCATAAACTCTTTTCTCTTGTCTTTGTGCACACAATGCAAAATGAAAAGTGTAGTCAATTGATTTCTGTCAAAGGATGTACAACTAGACAATAACGGGACAAATCTTAACATTTGTTTCTGTATTTTATAACAGCTTGCTCCAGTGTGACCCTACCATCTAATCACAGGAGGACACAACCTCCTGTGATAAGATGGATTAAAAAGCAGGTTGATAGTCTCTCATATACAGGCTTATTCCCCTGATTATCTTTTTTTTTTTAGAAGAGGGACAGTGTACATTAACATTCAGACCATTGTAAATATAGTTAAGAAGGCTTATTTTCATCAGCAATTCCTTTGCCAGATGTTCTTTGGCGTCATAGAATAAAACATACATTCAGTAGTTTAGAAAATAACAGATATAAACAATACAATTTGGGTAACGAGAACCAATAATATCCAACAGGACATGATACAAGTACCATGGGTAGGTATATCATCAGTGTTGACACTAGCCCTGTTTCAACCGGAGGAACTTTACCTCTGAACTATGGTCTTTGAGAAGAACTCAAGCATTTCCACCAAATCTACCAGGGTAGAAATGTAGTTCTGGGCTAAAAGATCTACCCCTAAAAAAGACCCTGCTAGGGGTCATGTACTTTCTGAAGGTCCAGGGACTTTTGACAACAGGGCATGCAGCCCCTGCAGTGCTGAATGGCTCTGATTGTTCAGGCACAGCAGTGTTTTAGATCACCAACTGTGTTTAAACGACTGCAGCTGAAATCCCATTGTTTTTCCCCATCTTTAGTTTTAATCATTAATTCTCAATAAACCATTTAACATTATAATTAAATGAATGGTAGGATGTTCATTTCCACGGATGTGATGCTCTGAAGGAAGAGACACCCTGGCCAAATGTGGTTTTTCTGAGTGGGATTGTGCACTCCCCCCCAGCTGCACCTCTATTGGGCCCGTATGTGGTTTTAAAGTTAATAGAGCCTTACAGCGAAGGGGGGGAGCAAAACCATGAAGAATTCTATAAACTAGGTAGATATTTTTGTATCTGATAAGGTTTTCCCAACGAAACAGACTGTATTTCTTTAGAATATAACAATGATGAAAACTGAACCGTTGTTAGTCTAAAGTTTTGAGTGTTCGTTCATATCATGATTCCAGTGGTTTTAGAGCTGTAGAGTGTGTATTATACTAACACAACAGAAAAATAGGTGATATGAGAGAGATTCATTGAGGGGAAGTATATTTTGGCTGCATCAGATGATAGGGAGTTTCTGATAAATCCAAAATTTGCCAAACGCCACTTTTCTACAGACTTTTTGGATGTGGTTTTTGAAGCCAATGTGAACTTCTTCGTATTTGTATTCTGGCAAAACTTGAAATTTTTGTCCTGAGATAAGAATTTCTTGCTTAACATCCACACTGTGGCCTTTAGTGAAAAACCGACAGACTGTTTTTGATACATTTCATTCTAGATAGTTTTGGTAAAGGCAGGATGCAACCTTTAACAATTTCCTTAGTTTAAGTACAACCTCTTCTTCTACCATGAGTAAAAACAACTGTATCATCAGTATACATTAAAATATCACACTGTTTACATATAGATGGCAGATCATTCATTTAAATGCAGTATAGGGCCCTTCTAGCCATTATGGGGCTGTACTTTGCTTTGCATTAGATTTGTAATTTGTTCTATTGGGAAGTGTTTCAAATATTCTGGGTATTGTTGTGGACATATCCTGAAAAATAATGTTATTTTAATGATTACAAATCATACAATGTTAGAGTAGTAATGATGACACCAAACAACTGAACAAAGAATATGACTCAGACAAAAAGACTCTGTTAATTTCTTTTATTAAGTATTTTCTTCTGTACAAGAAAGAGCATTTGTTCCACATATTAGCTGATTGGCAGCTCTGTACAACCGACTGTACAACAGGAGTTCGAACTTTACTGAGAGGAAATGTGATCATCAAACGTGTGGCTTTTGTAGAAGGCAGATCAGAAGGTGAATCATGGATCGAATGATTGACCACACAAGCACGCACGCGCGCACACACACACACCTCTCAAAACTATTTACAACACGATGGCTGACTGGCCCCTTGTCACAAATAAACAGAGACAAACCAGCTCCAACACAGTTCAGATAGTTATCACATAAAAAAAGCCTTTGAAAAGTTTTTCAAAGGGAAAAAAAAAAGAAAAAGGAAAAGAACTTAAAATGACCCATTAAAAACCTGTTAAAAGGCCCATCTGGAGTTAGTTTATGTACAGTCCTATTTAAAACAGCACCCACAGCTCTCTGGTATTAAATCTTAGTGTTGTGACCTTATTTGAGGTCGACACCATAAACTCCACCTGCTCTGTATGCAGAGAGACAACAGTGACACCACCATCTCATCTGAAACCTTTGTTCCACAACTGACTCTGAAGGTGTGAAAAACACGACTTAGCGATCAACTCTTTACATTACTTGGGGGCCTTCGGGGAGTGTTATTGTAGAGCTAGGATAGTGGACAGAGTTGGAAATCAGGGAATGACATTGCGGGAAAGGTGCATGTCATTCCAGGTTCCAGATTTAAACCATCGCTACCGGCACCCCTCACCCCTCACCTCTCTAAATGTGATGAGTGGTTTGTAATTAGGAGTTTGGTGAAATGTCGGATTTAAAAAAAAACTTTTAGAGATTAAAAAACAAACAATTTATTTAGCCAATTTAATTATAATTTTTTTTAAACAAGTAATACATGGGTCAATATTATGTTAACAGTTTATCAGTGATGAAACTGTTTAACATATTCCCAATTCAAATGTAACATAACACTTTGTTTAAGTTTGGCTTTAGTCATCAACTGTTGTTCCATGTACTTATTTCTATAACGGATCAGTCATTCTACTCCATCTCATTTCCCTGCAAATCATTATTTTATAATGTGCTGAAATGTGCTGCTACTGAAATATCGTATCATTCATTGCTGTTGGGATGAACTTCAGCTGAAATCTGAGTTTGACTAACAAACACTCCAGTGTGAACAAAGCCTGGACAAGAACAAAAGATGAACCCATCACATTAAAATGTAATGGATACAGACCAACCCTCTCTCTCTTCTGTCTGATTTTTAGTTATCACACAAGAGTTTCCAAAGAAGACCAAAAAGTTTCATTCCAAAATGTTCAAGGAGTCCATTAACCTCCAGCACTGCTGGACCCACGTGTGGTCCTGTGTTGTACAGCTTAAATAAAAATAATAACTGTAAATAAATAAACAAAAGACAAACGTGGTCAGAATAAAAACTAAAAACAGTTTTAGCTAACAGTAAGTAGTGTGAGTAGAACGGTAATCTTGTTCTGAGGTTTGTATGACATGTTAGTTTGTCACGGTCAAAGGTCAAGAATTGCAGAATTCTGGTTTCTAAAAATGTCCTCATGAAGTCTGTGACCAGTCTGCTGCATGGCCTGCTAAAATTCACTTTGGACATTTGTTATGTTGGAGTTGTGAAAACCCAGAAATATAAAAAAACATGACCCAAAACAACGGGAACAAAAATTTGCAAAGAATAAAAAACAAAATGGAGAATGCCTCAAAGAAATACACATACATAGTACATTGCAGAATCAGTACAGCTGTACTCCACAGCAAAATACAGTGGAATGATTTTCTTTCACCACTAGGTGGCAGCAACAGTTCTTGATAAAGAGGAAATAGAACAACAGAAAAGGGAGAAATGTGAGACCCTTTGAATGACTTTAAAAAACTAAATAGAAAGATGTTCCAGATGTAAAGGTAAAGACTGCGACACGACTACAGAGAATAATGCCCAAAGTCAATATTTGTCCTTTAATTATTCCTGTGCTAACTTCTCACTTCTCATACCCAGAAAGGAAAAACTGGCAGGTGAGCACCTTATCCAGAGAGAACTCATTTCAATGCATTTTGTGTATCCATCTGTTTGGGTCCTTTTGTCATAAATGAGTCTGTAAGTACACACAGAGCTTTGTGTGTGTAGTTCAAGGACATCACATTCCTATTGTTCTGTTATGTAGTTTGAGTTGCCATATGAAGCTTTAGAGGGATCTGCTGAACAAATTGATCAGAAAAGCTTGTGTGCTACGAGTGTAAAAAGAACAGTGTCAAAGTCTTGTGGTCCTCCTGGTTCAAGTAAATACTAAATTAAGATTTTTTTCTTTCATGCTCACTGAGCTGAACTCTACAGCAAACATCATTTCAGAGCCAATTAAAAGCCTTCCAAATCTTCTGCATTAACAATTTGAAAATGACTCTCAAGATATAAAACAAAGGCTGAAAGAGTAGTAGGGTTGATGTCATGCTGTCAGATTCATTCAGGCACATACAGGTTAGTAGTTGCTGGTGAAAACATGACAAGCTGTAACATAAGATGTGCTGGATTTCTGCTCTCTCAGCGTGACGAGTGTTACTCCTAAAAGTGGCCTTGGGATGTTCGTTTGTTGCGGTTGACGTTGCACAATTTGAAAATAGGACACAATATCTAAACTTCGATATGGAGTTGCTGCTTTGCTTGTTGCAAACTTAGCTGTGCCCCAACTGTGGACTGAAACCCTCTTCTGAATAAATCTGTGATGTACATGTTTTATTCTACTGTGTGGATTTGAAGTTCTGCTGGGCTCACTTGCTGGAGGATGGAAATGAACTGCTGGATTGTGGTCCCCTGTATTTTTTCTCCTGGGTATTCGTGCGCTATAATCGGGTTTGACTTTTCCTTCCGTCACACTCGTTTCAGAATTTCGTCTTTGTTTACAGCAGAAAAGATGTGAGGGAACACAGGGAGAAGTGTCTTGTTGACATTGAGCCTCAGTGGTGAAAGCTGTAACATAAAATGTGCTGGATTTTTGTTCTCTCCGCACCAGAACTGCTTCTTTCTGAGAGTGGCCTTGGGTTGTTGTTTTGTCGCGGTTGTTAATGCACAAAGCGGAAATAGGACACGATATCTAAACATCACATTAAAACAGGGGATAGACTACAGTGGAGGAATATAGAGTAGCAGTGGAAAGGTACAAAATCAGAGATGTTTGTTTTTGCCTTGGACTATGTCCTGTTCTATCTGCTGTTTGTAATCTCTCCAATCAGAGGCCTGCACATTGAAAAAGTGCTGACAGGTTAAACTCAAGAAATGTTGATTCAAATATCGTTTTCAGCTGGGTTCAATTATTTCAAAACAATCGGACAACTTTTACCTGTTGTCTGCTCTGCACTGTATCTGTGTCATAGACTGACACTAAAAGCCACTGTCTCCTCTTCTCCGTTGCTTCTTCTGTTTTAACACATTCCACGTCTCATTTCTGAGGGTCGTCTGTCTGAGGGGTCGACTCTTCGATCCTGCCCAGCTCAGGTCCAGCTCCGGACTCTTCAAGTTTAGGGTCTGAGCTTTGAAATGCCAACTAGTGTAGTTCTAGTCCTCCTAGAGACAGGCTCTAGTTCTTTGCAGTCTGGCCTTCTTTACATCCGGCTGTGATTTCTAGGACTTCTGCTCTGGGCTGGCAGCAGGCGTGGCCAGACTCTCCGGCTTCACTATCTGGTAGGTGATCAAGTATTCTGGGTACGCCTGGGGACAAAGAACACATTATTCCCAAGCTAAAGTGATTTTTTTTTACCACTGATTAACTCATTAGTACATTTACATATATTTATCTTAATCAAATAGAAAATGGATAATGAATATGATTAATTCATGGTTTGTCTTTAATTAATCCTGGAATAAAAAAATGTGAATTAATTCAAATCAGTAGTAATCCACCTATTTATTTATTTGTGTGTGTGTGTGTGTGTGTGTGTGTGTGTGTGTGTGTGTGTGTGTGTGTGTGTGTGTGTGTGTGTGTGTGTGTGTGTGTGTGTGTGTGTGTAAACCGACCTGCTCCCCTCTGTAGATGACGTACTCAGCGTAGGCTAGTCCATTGACACTGGGTCGTCCTATGACAGAGTGGTGTCCTGGGGGGGCATGGGCCATTTTCATTGCACTGAATTGAAGAAATGACTTCCCCAGCGTCACTCTGCAGAACAGCATCTGCCTGAAATGCAAAGTGGAAGAACTCAGACCCCAATAAAGGAGACAGCTCAGACAGCACGGGGCAGCTCTGTCAGGGACAGACTGCTGTATCCAAATTGTGGAGAAGAGTCTGAAAAGTCCTTTCAACTCTGCTGCTTTCAAGTTTTACAAAACACACAGATCCCTGGAGCTCACGCTCATCTGAAATAAATGTAATATTTGCAATGTGTGGGGTGCTGGTTGAGCTCAGCTGTACAGAGGCTACAGTCCTCATCGCACTGGATGCAGGTTCGAGCTCCGGCCCTGTTGTAATTTGGTGCATGTCATCCCACTCTCTCTCTCTCTCTCTCTCTCTCTCTCTCCACATTGTCTGTCTCTCTCAAGCTGTCCAATAAATTCAAAGCAAAAAGACTCAAATAAATCAAAAAAAAAGATTTGCAATGTGCCATAATGTAAAGTTAAATGCTCAGTCTGTTTACTTTCTCATTCTTCTGTTATGCTTTCACCCTGGCTGCTGTAAACCACTTTACAGCTTCCTGCTGTGTGACTAAAAGGATTTTCTTATACTCCTGCAATAACACAACAGTCTATCTACTTAGCTGATAAAATGCTAATCCATGTTCTCCCTACCTCAAATTCTGAACTACAAAACTACAGGGGCCTTGAGAGGGTGCAGACTTCCACCAAGGTCAATAATCCAGTTTTGTATCCATAAGCTCTTGACACCATGGCATGTCTGTCTATTTATCCAAATCCATAATAAATGATTTGGGTTAATATTTTGCCTGTTCCTGAGTCAGATCCTCAGCCTGTCAAAACATATTAATTCTTTTGCCCCAACGATAAAACTTCCACTTGTGTTTTCATAAAATTAGGGGCATAAGTTGAAAAAATGATCAATATTTTTACAATAATTATTTGGAGTTTTCTTCAGTGTATGTAAAGTAGGCTACATGTTTTCCCAGACATGAAGCTGTCTAAATACAAATCTTTATTTTATAGTACATCTTTTTGCTCTGCTTCTTGGGACAATAGTCCATTAGACTCTCATTTAAAAAAGTGGATATACAGTTGCACCCTGAGTGAAAAGTTATTCTGTCATTTGAATCAATAATTATAATAAAAATAAAGTTTGGAATTGGGACACTTTCTTTTTCCTTCCATGTAGAAAGAACTTATTTCTTAATGTACAAACAGGAGAAGTCAAATGTCCCCATGCTGGAGTAAAACTACTTCATCTTAATTTACAAGACATTTCACCTGTGGCACACGTAGCAGGAGCGGTCTTTGTGGGTGGGACATCCCGTCCCTCCACCAATCCCGTACACGTACTGGTTGCTTTTGGAGGAGTTCTCAGCAAAGTAGATGCCAGCGCCAAACATGCCACCGATGTAAGCGTGTCGCTCGTCGAAGCCCTTATGGATGATGGCATTGATGAAGGGAGAACCTACAAGAGAAAATAGCTGCTCAGATCTCTACTGCAGGGAGAGGGACACTTCCCCTTTCAACATACACACTATCTCTTTTATTAGTGCCTGCAGAAGATGCCAACACATTTTTTTCATTTTAGATTCAAAACATGAAGTGTTATAGGGCTGCCAGCATTAAATGGACTGAAATGAATACATTTTTGTTATTTTGTCCCTTGAGGGGCACCGTAGATAAGCTCTTTGCATTGTCTCCCTGTTGTCACAGTGGTGGGAAAAAAACGACACTGCTGCATCCTTGAATGTCTCATTTCACGTTTAAACAACGTCTAAACAGCTCAGACTACGAGACACAAGTAACATCCACCTCATGGCATCAAACATTTCACTATTTGACTGTTTTCATTTAGTTTTTGATCCATAACGAGTTTCTCTTTCATTGATTTCGTTAATGTCTTCAATCTATCAGAAGGTCCTTACTTCAAAATAAAAGCAGGGTTGTATTCAAAAAGCAAGTACATAAAGTACTCTCAGCCTAAGACAGTACAAAAAAGTTACATTTGAAATAATGGAATTTCGAACATTCGATTAAAAATGCGATTTGATGCCATTAACTATTGAAATGTAGTGATTAATCACGATTACAGCCCTAATTATTTCCTTCCTCGCCTAAATATTAAATGGAAATGGACTTGAGCATATAACTCGCTTTTCTAGTCTTCTGACTACTCAGCGCTTTTACACCACATGTCACACCTTCACACACTGATGGCAGAGGTTACTGTGTAAAGTGACCATCAGAAGTAACTAATCCCATTCATACGGGAGCAACATGGGGTTAAGTGTCTTACCCATGGACACATCGGACATGTGGCTGAAGGAGTAGGGGATCAAACCCCCAACCTTCCGGTCAAGAGACGACCGACTCTACCAACTGAGCCTCACCCGCCCCAAATATAAGTAACTAAAGAGTTTCAGAGAAAAAAGGCCTTTTATAAAGAGCCATAACAGCTCTCTTCTTCAGACAGGGAATCAGAAACAAATAAAGCCCCAAAAGCAGACAGCGTAGAAACAGTTTGAATAAGTGTTATCCTGGGAAATCCATGATCTAAGAGACTTTGAACACAGAATGATCGCTGTGCCAGACGCATCATTTCAGGCATCACAAAAGCCAAAGACTTCCTGGGATTTTCTAGTCGGCACTGTTTAAAGAAACAGCAGACGGCTGCAGTCCTGAGGGTTGTGTCCTGACTAAACTGTGTGGTTGAGAGGCGACATGGAAGATTAATGAGAATTGTTCAAGCTCACAGTCAGGCTGCAAGTATGAAAGCAGTGCAGTACAAAGCGGAGTTAATCTCAGAGTGCACAACAAACGGTTGAACCTGACAGCAGAGGTCCAAGTCAACTAACAGGAAGTGACTACAGGGCAGTTTTTCACAAAGCTTAATTCAAATGAGAAGGGAATGATTGTTGTCTTAATGCGAATAATGACACTGCATGTCACCCTCTAACTATCATTATCATTTGAATGAACATATCATTTGTTTTTGTCTTCTCTGTGCTGGGTGATGAAAAACAACATTCATATATAAAGGAACTATACACAGACAACTAAACTCACAAACTGCCCCAAAAAAACATGTGCCTGTGATGTTATTGATCATTTGATTGTACTGTAAGATATTATCTGTTTATCTGAAATAAGAAAAAGTACATGTTTCTATTTCTTTTACTGCTCGTACCTTCTTATTGCTGTTATCTCTTTTGATTTGCTTTTAGCTCTTTTAGTTTCTTACATCTTTTTAAATCTTTGGTCCTCTTGGTCTCAGCTCGTGTTGTTGGGTTCTTGTCTTGCCTGGGTTCTCATAATGGTTATGATGGTTGGGTTATATATGTCTGTTGGGTATGTTGCTATATGGGTTCTTTTCTGTTGGATTGACTTTTATTATTTGGAGTATTTTGCATTTGTTATATTCTTGCTGTTGTTTATGTTCTTCTGTGTTTGGTTAAGTTTGCTCGGTTTTTGTTTTTGCCTTTTTCTGTTTGTCGAAGCACTTTGTAAACCTGTGTTTTTAAAGGTGCTATATAAATAAAGCTATTATTATTATTATTATTATTATTAAAAATGAGAAGGGAAAGTATCCCCATGTTTTGAGTGAGTCCTGTGACGTGCACCTTCACCTTGTTAAGAACAAGTTTTGAGCAGATTGTGCAGAAAAAACAAAAACACAGCCGTTAATAGAAGCTATGACATGGTTCAGCTATGATCTGCTTTCAATATTTACAGAAACAGATGTCATTATCTGATGCTTCCGAGGAAAGGGCATCCCATTTCATTTCAGTTCTCTTCAAACATCCACGTTGGGAGGGACTAAGACGCAAAAATGTAAGTGATTTGAGAACACATTGACAGATTGAAAAAACCATAGAATAAACATTTTGTATGTGTCATTTAAGTTTCAGGTTTTCACATTTTCCTCCAATTCCAAACACCACAAGCCAGTTACAGTAGAGACATGACAATAAATATGTGTTGAGTGAATCAAATAATGACAATTTACATCGATTAGATTTCAATTTACCATGGAAGAGCATTCGCTCGTTGTGATGGTTATGATTCTCATCTGCAATTTCCTTTTGTCTGTGCGCATATCTCTCTCGTAGCTTCTTATTCACCACCTTCTGAATCTGTGGAGTCACAGGGAGGAGAGAAAGAGTTAAATAAAATAATCAGTCACATGTGCTGTGTATTACAAACTCACTTATTTGCAAAAGTCTACTCACTGTGAATGAATGATATTCCTTATTTTTGTTGATAAATTGAGATATATGGAGACACACCTTAATGATATTGTAGCGGCTGAAGACTCCTCCTGCGTTGCCTCCATCACGGTGTTCTCTGATAGTGCTCTGCAGCTGAAAAGGAAGGAACATAAAGAGACAGGGGACACTCTGAATTACACATTCAAATAACATTAAGCCTCAAATATGTTGATAATGTGAGTGATATCATGAAATGCTTCCTTCTGTCCCTCTGGACAACACTACCAAGAAGAGACTCAGTGATGAGTCTTTATTCATTTTAACAACCCAGTTGTTATTTAATTTTCAGAACAATAACAAATAACACTATCTGTCATTGTTTCTCACTTTCGTTTTTTAATTCTGAAAATGTTGATTTCTAGTGTTTTAGCTCTTGTAAAAAAATATTACATTTCAGCATTAAAAGTGCACTATGTAGTTTTGGTAGATAAATTTGAAATTTGGGGACGTGTACGGATTCTGTGGTATATGTTTATAACTCTTTACACAAACTGTCCTCAGAGGAAAATTTGATCCCTGTATCACTGTTTGAAGATAAAATGCTAAGTGAGAAGTTATGGAGGGAGGCCCGCAACAGTGAAACCGTAACTCTCCTGGTAGCTTTCTAGCTCCAGAGAGTGTTCCAGGGATTCATTTTTTCCTTTGAATAAAGTTTGTGTATTCAGTTCAGAAAATATAGCATAGAATTGTTTCACTTCTCCAACTTTCAAATTTCACTACCAAAACTCCATAGTGCACCTTTAAAGAAATAAGGATTTATGGCAGGACTTTTGTGTTTAAGTTTAAGTTAGGTTTACTCAAACTGACAACTCAGTGGCCCTGTTTACACTCCATATTTAAGGCATTCCTGAGTGATCAGATGAAAACTGGATAGGCCTTTCACACCAGTTGTTAGAATAATCTTAATGTGTCTGCAGTGACCACTTGTGAATAGATACCACGCAAGACACCCAAGTCTTCATCAACTTCAAAAAAATGCAAACTCACAGTACAGAGAGAGAGAGAGAGAGAGAGAGAGAGAGCGAGAGAGAGAGAGAGAGAGAGAGAGGGTGTGGTTGTGGACAACCGAGAGAAAAGGGGCGGAGTATGCATATGGATAGATATGTTGAGATAAAGAACTTTTAAAAAGTAACCTTCAGTTTTGGCTCTTATCAGATAAGTACATAAACTTCACTGAAGTATGGAGTCTCTATTAACCCTGACAAACAGACACATTGATCTATGCTTGTCTCCACTGTGAAATATGTGTATCCTCGCTCTTCTGCATTATGTATGTAAAAACTGATTGTCTCATCTCATCCTTCTCCTGCTTCTAGGCACCACCTTGGCCTTTTCTCTTGCCCTTGTATGAGATCGTCCCGTATTGAAAAACACACAGGCCCTTCCTGAATCAACACTGGACATCATTTATGTAAAAGACTACTTGCATGTCAATCTTGTCTAACTTATATAATGCTTCTCTCTGAGTTTTCGGTTTATTATTTCTCACCACGTCCCAAACTTGCAAAAGCCATACTTTATGCATTAGGAGTGTGCTTCTGAAGTGACAAAGTAAGGATACAGACACTTCATAGAGAGGGTGAACATATATATTTCAGAGCTATCTGTCTGGTACACTTTACTGGTTAAGTACAAAACATCAGGCTCTATGATCAAAGACTAAATTAAGATTTTACATCAAGTCGAATCAAATACGTTTAACCTTTCACTTTCATGTATGCATGAGGACCTCTTCTTCTCTCTCTGCAGTGAATATGCAGCACTTTTTTTTTATCACTTGATGACTTGTCATTGACACCCAATGTAAGCTGGGATCACTTTAAACCCTTAATAGTATAAGCTGTATACGTAGACAATGGAAAATTATAATAGAAATGACATTCATGTTTATTTGCATACAAAGCCGGGAGGGAGGTGAAGTCTGAAGAAAGGATATGCCTGCTGAGATGCATTTCAGTGCCAGGTGTGTACAGATGTAAGTAGAGATGACCGCCTGTAATCAGATCACCCAATGGCATGTTGTGACAGGGTGTAAACAAGGCCTATACAGTCAGTGATGAAGTAGCTGCAGCTCATTCAATCATGGTGGATACCTGAACAATGCCTCTGGGAAATGTAGATGAGCGCTGCTGCAAAAGTGTGGCATCAGCAAAGAAAGACGACAGAACTGAGCTCACAAAAAGAAATGAAGTAGAATACTGCAGCAGCTCTTAGAGATTAATGTCTTTCACTTACTCATTTTATCATCCTAATAACTGAAATGACTGATGACTTTAAAAAACGACAGTACTACAGGCAGAGGCACTTAACCCACATTTTCTGGCATGAAAAGAAGTCTAGAGAGACCTCGTGCCAGTCATTTTTCACGTTGTTGAGTCAAATTTACGGCCTGAATCACCTGTTAAATTTCTGTTAACATCTGACAATCCTCATTAATTTGAAACTCATTCAGACCGATACCCGCTGTCTCTCTGAATTACTGCTTTCATTTACAAGACAAATGTAGTCAGGGGGGCAGTTTCAGGGATATTTCACAGAGAGTGTGTACAGTTGCGACACTGTGTGGTGTGTGTCCTTTGCCAGATGGTCGAAAAGTGCAGATTGGGGGATTCATTAGAAACCCAGCAAGAGAAATCACTACATTATTTAGCAAAGTGCCATAGAGTCATGTAGGAAGAAGACTAATCCACCAAAGTGTGTGTGTGTGTGTGTGTGTGTGTGTGTGTGTGTGTGTGTGTGTGTGTGTGTGTGTGTTTGTGTGTGTGTGTGTGTGTGTGTTTGTGAAGGTGTGTTTCCTTACTTCCTCCTCCACAGACTGGAACTCCTTGTCATCGGTTGCCAGGTCAATCAGCACAGTGCCCTGACTGGAGCAGTGGAACGTCAGGTAGGGGTTTGGACCTTCAATCACAACATTTTAAAGGTTCATTTGGTAAGTTTCACACACAAACTGAACGTATATGACAAAAAAATGATGTCCGTCCATTGGGGTCAGTGTTAACGGACACACCATTTTTTAAGCACGCTCCTATTCTCCATACAAACATGATAAGAGTTCAGCATTTTGTCTGCACTCGGTGTCCAGAGCTCAAAATGCCTAAAAGCTCTTTGATTGCATTCTGTTGAAAATAATTCCACCTTTGGAACACTTCTGTGCCTGTCGATGCTACTTCTCCCTCACAGGCCAATCAAAATCATAAAGGGGCTAGGGCACTGGTTGGCCTAGCGGTTAGGTCGTGCCCCATGTACCGAAGCTACAGTCCTACAAAAGGAGGAACTCGGGTTCAAGTCTGACTTGCGGCTCTCTTCCACAATGTCTTTCCCAATCTCCCCAATCGGATTTCTACTCTATCCATTGTCCTCCGAAATAAAGGCATATATAGATCTAAAAAATAAATAAATAATTTAAAAAAGGTGCCAGACTTTTAATGTCAACTCTGTCAAAAACAATGGGGAAGAAAAAGTAAGTGCCTCTGCACCCGGACTACTGTACTTTTTTTCAAAGGTAAAACTTCTAGGTCTAGAGTTGCTGCTAACCTTTGTGAAATGTCCTTGCATAAAAGCAAATATTTAGCATATAGAGCCATCTAAAACAGACTTAATGATCACTGTCAAGGGAAGCAGAAGCGCTGCGAGACAACTTTAGTAACCTAGCAACAATAAGTGCCGGTGAGAAGCCCTCTGAAATTGCCAGAGCAAAAGAACTCTGTAAGTGGACACTGGCCCTGATTCATTAAACCACAGAGCATGTCTCTATTACAAGGAGGTGGGGTAAAGTGGACAGACCCCCCTACTCAGGATCAATGGGTAGAGACAGTAGAGGAAATCTACATTATGAAGCACAGATGGAGGACAAGTGGAAGAAAGCTTGTAAAATTGGTATTACATGTTGACTAGTGTAATAGTAATTTCCCCCATTAATGTAGTGGTAGTGTGTGTGTGTGTGTGTGTGTGTGTGTGTGTGTGTGTGTGTGTGTGTGTGTGTGTGTGTCTTTGTTTTTCCTGACCTTGTTGGCCTCCCAGCAACCTCTCGATGCCCTTGATGAGTTTATGTCTGTGACCATAAGCGTTGATGCCGATCTCTTTGAGCTCTTCATGACCCATGTCTGCCAGCACATCCAGCGAAATCTGCCCGGGAACAAACAAAAAACGACGGGTCAGTCTTACACGTTGTTGTGACTGCTGTCTCAAGAATGTAAATAGTTAGAATATTTGTATCATTAAATAATTATCAGTAATGTGCCTTTGAATCCAAACTTGCAAGCATGTGTCTGTCAAAATCAAATGCTGTATTTAAAAGTCGTCTTCTGCACAAACTTCAACTTAAAAACAGTTCAGTTTTACAGTCACAACAGTCGGTCACACTTCAACTTATCAGAGATCACCAGTTCATACATCAGAGTTCAGGGACATTAGACATATTGCAGGGACAATACTGATGACATATATTTGTGAAGGAAAGACGAATGCAGCATAAAGAAAAGGTCAATGAATGAAAGTCACTAATCAAGCCATTGATATGCAAATTGTTGTTGCTGAAGTCTGCACATTTGTTCAGGAAGAGCAGAGATGATTCATGCTGGAGGCAGAGATAAGTCAGCTTTTCAGACGATAACCTTTACCTACTCTCCGCTGTGTACCTGTGATCACTGCCACGGGTGTTTATCACCAATAGCTAACCTAAGTATTCATCTGTCACCAGAAGTGGAAACATAAACGCCTGGTTTTATGTCAGAAATCAAAGCATTTCTTCTACTATTTCACAAATATCTTGCAAAATGTTTAATAATTGAAGTATTTTAATTCAAACAACTCAGCAGCAAAATGTAACAGAGGGATTGGAAGTAAGATTACTGCAGCGGAGGGAAGTATTGATGTTATAAATCACTACAGCTTACATAGGTTGTATGATTGTTTTACTTTGAATTCACTTTTAGTCCACTAAATTAATAAAAAAAGTTGAGATTTTGACATTGCCTGATGTACTTTATTCAAACTCAGATTCTCTGTTTGTGCGCTTGTGAAATGAAAATGAACTTTTTCATTAACACCAGGCTGACTCTCACAAACGACGGCTCTTTTCCCTTCAGAGGAACCCTGAATAACAACACAGCCAAACACACATCCTCCTTATTGCTCCCACTCTGCCATTTCTGTTTAGCCCTTTGCCCGCTGTCAACTTTCACTATCTAAATATCTATCTGTCTGTTTCCTCATCTTTCTCACAACCCATCGGTCTCCTTGTCTCTCTCCATCTTTCTATTTTCTCCATCTTTCCGCCCCAATCCATCCATCTCTTTTGTTTTTTCTCAATCCATCCAACTCTCTCCCTCTTCTGTCTACATCATAATTTCTTTCTATCTGACTCTTTGTACCTCATTCTATAACTGTCATTGTTATTCATATTAGAAGTTCATGCTTACAAAAGAGCAAGACTAAAGGTTTACAATGATGCTAGTGTTTATGCTAGGCTGTAATGAACTACAACTGGGGCTGATGGGAATTGTATAGTATCTGGACACATATTGTGTCATAACAAGCCATAGACTGTTCTAAAAAGACGTTTAAAACTAAAGTTGATTCAAAACATCCATGTCTCCAACAGGACCATGGATGTTTGAGTTTTTATGGTAATCCATCTGTTGATGATTTTAAAGTGAACCATTCAAGTGAAAGAAACCAAACAGAACCACTGCAATCCCTAAAGCAACAAGGATAGGGCGGCTTAAGACTGACCTTTTTTAACAAGACCTTAGAAGCAAGAAATGATGAAAAAACACAAGTCAAAAAAAGATTAATACAACGTTTCAGTTTTTAAATGAAAAGACGTTACTTGAAAAAAAAAAAAAAAAAAAAAATCACTTTATGATCTCTAAAGATCTTTTTAATCTTCCCTGTTTCGACCACTCAGGAAAAACGTTTGAGGTCTCCCAAACACTTCAAAATGTGATTGTACCTGTTCCCGCTGGAAGATGTCTCTGAGGTGTTCCAGCCCCAAACTCTTCAGGAACTGGTTGATGGTCATGTCGAGCAGAGCTGCAGAGACACAGTGAAGTCAGCGGGATTAGAGAAGAGTTCTGAGTACATCAATAACGTCTGTGACGCCTTCCATGCATGGAACAGCCCCTCATTTCCTTAACCAAATACTGTACAAAACATAGACGCAGTCTCAGTGGCATCACCCATTGGTTTCTGAAGAGGCACTATGAAACACGACAAAGGCAGTTAGAAAAAACTGTCCCAAACTAACTTTTGTTTAAACTAGAAACAGGCAAAGAAGTGGAGCTGAGGCGGTTCTCAAGTCTCATGACAAACAGCTACAATGCGCCCACATGTCAACAAATCAGCCTGCCCCTAATGATGGTCATTTATGCATAATTCTTAGACTTAGTATAATCAAAAAAGATGAGTTATTGGAAAAATATAGCCCCCCACATTTTTTACCAATAAATAAATGAGCTGTAAAACATCTTTTATTTCTGCTGTGAAAATTGGCAATTCTACATGTGGATTAAGTCCTTGGCTTTTGCAGCCAGCCTCAAGAGGACATTTGAGGAACTGAGGCTTCTTGCACATTCCACATTGGATATCTAACATGTAACATGTTGCTTTGTACGTACTTTCTCCCTCTTTCCTCTCAGACCCAGATGCTCCATCTGCTGGTCCAGTGGCCCCGCCCACAGTGATGTCACCGATGGTGGTGGTCAGGTTGTCTATGCTGCTGGCTGCAGACAGGCACGACGGAGACGGAGAGGGAGAGATGACCACGCCCCCTGACGCACCTGCGCTCACCACACTTGCGCTGACCTGAAAGTGGAAGAGGAAAAAATAAAGATCCCAAGCTTAATTTTATTGAGAATTATGACTCATTAAACTAAATTTTAAAAAGTTATTTGCAACCTTTGACATATATGACATGGCTTTCCTCTCCTTCATTTTAACTGGTTAATAAGCTGCTTTCAGTCTTTACTAGTCATCTGATATTTCAGCTGCTATGAGCTATGAACTGACAACGGTCTACAGAGCTTCAGTATTCAAACCTTCAAGTGCTTTCAGTCATTGCTCTTCATGTCATATCAGTCGTTGAAGCTCTAACATCTCAACCTCCAACACTTAGAGCTCAAACTCTTTCAAGGATTAAACTGATGATTCAGACGATTTCAGTGCATCAACTTTAACTCAGCCCTTTGTTGTCGTTCTGTTTCTTCTTATATCAAAACAATCCTTTGACCAGCACAGGGAGGAAGTTTCAGCTCAAAGGCCTCTTGTCTATACTGATATTAACATGTGTGGACACTCACCACAGTGGCCTGGGGTTTCAAACAGCTCGGCAGGGCATCTGGAGGCATAGCGTCAATCAATAATGCTCTAATGTCATCAGCCTGCAACAGACAAAAGAATGGAAAGAATGATGCAGATGTATTGTTAACGTACTCTTTATGATTCTCCCCATAAAACATGCACGGTTTGTTGAGTTCTGTCATAACGGGTTATTACAATTATTTTGCACGTTAGCTTAGGGGCTTAAATGATGAGCTACCTTTTAAGCATTTGGGGAAAATGATGAGGTAATATGGCAGCTGACACAAGTAGAGATGAGTCAAAAAGTCTTAGTTATGAACTGAATAATGTTTATTTCACACCAGTATCTGCTGCATAGAGCTCGTCAGTGTCCACAAAAATACCCACAAAGGCTTGAGAAGCAAAACTCAAGATTGTGTGAGAGTCTAGCATCAATTCTTTTTTTTCTTATGAATAAAACATTTTCTTCTTCTCTCAAAAAGTTGAATTGTTTTACTTTATGGTTTCTTGATTTGACGTTTCTTTGTCTAATTTGCACTATGCATCAGAACATTATCATAAGTCTCCTGAGGTGAGACGTGATGATAAAAAATACGCAGAATTAGCGGACGATGCAAACGACGCTATTATGAGAATATTTGCCTTCATATCAATGCTACGTGTAGTACAACGGAATCAGAATGTCGAAAAAAAAGAGCGGAAAACAACATACTGACGAACAGAAAACATAATGCAGCCGTTTAATTACGTGCACACAGTTTGTAGCGGTCGCTTGTATACACTCTATGCACCATGCAGTTACAGGATATAAACGCCAGCTCCCATTGGCTCGAGGTGATTTCTCCGTAAATTATCCCGTGGCGCTCTCACATCAGCTCACTGGGATTTGCTGCGGAAAAAAAATACTAGGGGTCTGTCAGGAGAAACCCAAGATGAAGACGGAACGAAAAAATGGGGCTGTTTGCGTTCACACATAGATCTCCTCCTGGATATATCAGGAAGTTTCAGGAGTGTTAAAGCCCTAATACACTTAACATCAACTGAATAAAAAACTAACCTGCCACTGTAAATAAGCATCAGTAACAATTTCTATCTATAATCAAGTTGTTCTGTTTCTTTGATTAATGCTCTTGGATGAAGCGGTGTGATTTTTGAGGTTCTTCCCTCCAGTGGTTTCAATCCGTCCCTTGTGAGGCTCAGTTTGATGATCAATTTTTATATTCACTTCTTCTACAGTATTTATTGCAAATGATGTATTTAACAACATTTATCATAGACAACATGCACACAGAGCTTTCAGCACATCATTTGATCTAATCTCTAATTCGTGACAGAATCATAGACTCATTTGAGATCTCATCCCATGCTGCACTTTTGACTGCTGACTGCGGGTGTCAGCTGCAGTGACTTCTTGTTCTCTTGGGGAGACGCTCAAACTTTGGTACCTACAATCAAATGAGATCCCTATTAGGAGGCTTGTTAGGAAGCCTCATTAGGGTGCAAGAAGTTTGGAGACTTCTTGTTCCACTTTGGAGAATCAGCAAACTTTCCTCACGATGCTTCACTTTTACATACTTAACTGTAACCATTCAATCGGAGCTAACGATATTGCCATGTGCTGACTCAAAACACGAGTTAGGCCCCTGATATGAAGAAATGAGGACAAACTTGGAAACTTGCATACCGTTGCCAAGTCAAGCGGCGTCTGCCCCTCCTGGTTTTTCATTGTAGGATCGGCGCCATGGGCCAATAGCAGAGCACAGAGCTGTGTCCGCCCCTTCTGTGCTGCTTCGTGCAGGGGTGTAAACGCCCACTTGTCTGTGGCATTAACGCACGTGTTGTACTTGATCAACAGGGCGGCTATGTCCACGTGCTAGACGGAAGAGAGAAAATGAGAGGAAATGAGAGGTGAGGAAAAGGAAGGAGGTGAGGATGACGACAACACAGAAAATGAAAGAGAAGGGATGTAAAGTGCAGAGGAGAGGAGATGATAAGAACAGCAAAATAAAAAATACAAAGGCATTTAAAACGATCAAATGTGCCAAGTCTAGGGAGTGAATGCTATCATAAAAAATTTGATCACAGAAAATGTGATGTGTGAAAATTTTCTGGAACAAGACTTTTGTGTAAATGATTAACTACATCATGATTTGTTTTGTTTTCCCACCAGTCCTTTATTGCCTCCTTTCGCTGTTTCTTTTCTTCATCATCTGTCTCCAGCTCCTGTCATTGCATCAAACACAGTGTCGCTTGTTTCGGCGCACCGGTTGGGAGAAGCTGAAATGTGTGTATGTGTGTGTTTTGTGAAACGCAGAGCTCATCAAGATTTCATTCAGACATGTGTTTCATGGCTCCATAGGTAGCAGGCTGCAGTAAGTCAAAACGAGACTGAGAGAAAACCACTCACTCCAGAAGAAGAAAAGGTGCGGCTTTATGTTCTTCATCAGAGAATCTAAGATTAAAATGTTGTGATGATAATAATAGTATTTTAAATGTGGATAAAAGGTGGGAATAAGGAACAGTGTCCTGCCCTCCAGTAGTGACAGAAAATGAAACATCTGCAGGTGTGGCAGATTTTCAGTCCCTGTCAGCACTAAGAAGACATCAAATCCAGACCCTGCCGTGTCAATTCTACACGTTATACTGACTCAAGCTTCATTAAGAATTCATAAATGTCACTTAACAGTTCAGAGAACTTCTTGACCCTCACTAAAGATAGAATAAACTAAAGCACATTAAATGTTTCCAATGCTTTTTGTTTGAATTCTTGTTTCTAAATGTTCAAAGAAATTGTGAGAAATGTACACCACGGGTTCTAAGCAAAAAGTTGAAGAGTTCAAAGCAGGAGTGGCCTCTTTATATATATTTTATAGTTATAACAGATCTTTAGAAAGAATAAGAAAAGGCATCTCTGAACTGCACTTGTGATCTGAACTCTGAGTGAAGCCTGTGTGTGTGTGTGTGTGTGTGTGTGTGTGTGTGTGTGTGTGTGTGTCATACCCCGTATGAAGCAGCGTTGTGTAAAGGTATCAGCCCTCCTTTGTCCTGTGCGTTCACATCGGCTCCATGTTCCAACAGATACTCTGCTACCTCCAGGTTGTTATAGCCGGCTACAGAGGCGCAGAGTTGTTGTGGTTGAATGAAGACAAGGAAGGATGTCGAGGAAAGACAAAGTGAATGATGGATTTGTAGAAGAAAAGAGAGGAGACATTGTAGTCAGGTAACATGACAGGAGGAAATAAAGCGAGAGAGAAAGAGACACGTCGGCCTACACCAGCGGCAGTATGACAGCGTATAATCATCTTTTCCCGTTTACAAACAAGTACATCAAGGCAGAGCGGGTGTGGGTGTGTGCCTAAGTGGTCTGATGTATAAGAGAAAAAAAAACATTTGTAAAGTGTTTGAGTACTTTCTTAACTTTAAAAGTGTCACTCATACTGCAACATATTTGAGAATTAAGATGCACTTGATCAAAAAGTCTGGCATGACATTCTCTTTGAATAAAGAGACTTGAATAGATACAGACTGAGGCTAGTCACGCAGCGGGGACATTAAATGCTAAATGGACTTGAGCTTGTATAATGTTTATGCAGAGTATCCATCAGTATTTAACTGATTCCACTTAGACACATTCCTGCCGCCGATGAATCAGCAGGAGCAATTTAAGGTTCATTGTCTTGCCAGAGGCCACCCTGACATGTGACTGCAGGAGCTGGGGGTGGAATCCTCTACCACTGTGCCACAGCCGCCCCCGCATTAACCTTCAACTCTGACACCCTTGGTTAAATTCAAAATCCCAAACCCTTTAACTTAGCCTTAATAAAACAATGAGCCAAGTGATACCCACGTGGTCATTTGGCATGCACCAATAATGCTGTCAGAATTTGTGCCCATGAGTTTATGAGAATGATGAGAAGAACGAAATTAACAACAAAAGGATGATGGAAAAAAAAAAGAAGAAAACACTTGACTTTCCTGTTAAATGTATTTTTAAGTTAGTGTTTAAAACATGTTTTCAATGTTTGTGTGTGTTTGTGTGGGGTGTATATGTGTGTGTGAGGTGTGAGGTGTGCGTGGGGTGTGCGTGGGGTGTGCATGTGTGTGTGTGTTTGTGTTAGTGTGGGTGGCTGTGTGTTGGTGTGTGTGTGTGTGTCTGTAAACTGTAAAGTGCTGTAGCTGAACAGTAAATATCTTGTTATCTCTGTAGCTGATGTTATCATGATTACAGATCCGGTATAAATAGATGAGTTTGTGTTTGTGCACCTGCAGTATCTCTTAAAAAGTTTTAAACCGTTTGTGTGAGAGCCAAGGTCATTGCAGTACACTGCAGCTCTAAGCTTGAGCATGTAGTCAATGATACAATAAGTGTTAAATTAGCATACCATTTACATATAAACAGTGCTTTGTGCAGCTTGTGGTCTTTTTGAAAGCATAATGCATTAACAAGCTAACACCAAACCAAGACAATCAAACTGTTTGTTTAAATTTGTATTTATCTAATCACAATTCTTCTTCTTCTTGTTTTTTATTGTTACTGTTTCTCTGTGATGCTTATATTTTTTTGTATTTGTAAGGTTTTTTTAAACTACATACAAATAAAAGTTTACTTTCATGTAACACTGTGTTATTTGAATAATCACCTATACAACAACATCAACTGTAATCAGTCATTGACGCACATCTTACTGTCTCATATCAACCTTTACAAAATGACAATTCTCTGTGACAAAGGGGCTCATATTCTATCCTGAAAGATGTTTTCAGTGCAAACAAAGTTTTCAAAAATCATTTAATAAATTGCTAATATGCCCTCCTCTCTGTGTAAGGGTGTTCTTGCTCTCAAGACATGAGCTGTCAAGATGTGTTCGTATCTTGTGCTTGGTTCTGCACTTAGCTACAATCCCAGGAGAGGGGCTGTTTCTATGATGTTACACACAGAGTGATCAGTTAGCAGCAAATAAACCATTTTCAAAGTAGCTTAAATTGCTGCAGACAGAACCTAATAACATCCAGCCTTATCCTCAATGTTTTTTTCTGCATGTAAAGGGAGCTTATTAAAGCATCCTTTGAACATGTGTCTTTGTCCACAACCTTGTGTTTGAAGTTTCCAAACGCATTTTACCTGCAAGGTGCAGAGGTGTTGAGTTGCGTCCCTGTGTATCCCGGCAGTTAATGTTGTCAGGGCTACATAACTTCTGCACCCTTGCCAGGCAGCCTTTCTTTGCAGCGTCAAGAAGTGCTGCGTCTCCTCTCAGAAGGTCCTGAATGTCAGTGTCCCCATCCTTCACGAGGTCTAGAGGCGTGTTCCCGTCTCGGTTCTTCTTGGTGGGGTCTGCTCCATGCTGCAGGGAGAACGCCAAATTGGAAGAGGTTAGTGTCGAGGAAAGAAGGTTGGGGGCGGATGAAAGACAAGTTGAATAAATGATCATCCTCCATTTATCCATATAGGTTTACATTTGTAAGAAGAAAAATAAATGTTTTCTAACAAACCACACAATTATTAACACTCAATTTAGAGACCGGAATGTTGGAATTAAAAAAATCTATCACAGCCTTAAGTCTAAAAAGCATCAGACCTCAAAAGCCCTCATTGTTTAAACCCCAGTGGAAACATTTCACTCAGATGAGGAACCGACGATGACAAGTGACGAGTGAGAAGTGGATGAAGGTAATTCACCAGAGAGAAGAGGAGAGGGGGAGACGAAAAGGAGGTAGAGAGGTGAGGACAGGACATCCAGTGAAGTGGAAAACACCATAAACCCAGGGGATGAGGAGGGGGGGGAGCAGACATTTTCATTGCTCAACTGTCTCTGAGGTACCGCCATAACTTGTCATTTCATTGTAAGTTTTGAAATCCTCTCATTAAAATTGGATGTTGCGCGACCACTCCCCTGAGTATCCACTGCTGGCCTGAAACTGTCCGTTATACCTCTCTCATGGCTGTATTTCCATTTTCTAAGTTCTTTTTGAACCTCTCTATGTTAGGATTGTCTGCCCTACTTCTCTATTTCTTTTATCTCTCTGCTGCTGATCGAATCATATTCTAATGTTAATTTATTCTCTATCCAGGAAGTTACAATAGAGACCCAGTAAAGTTATGATTGGGGACATTTACATTGAAATACATGTAGGCTTTGTTACTCTTCCATTGGTTATAGCCTAAAGTCTTTCCATTTATAGCAGTGAGTCATTTTAGAATATGATTTCTTTCTCTAATGACAACATGTTTGACTCATTGGAAGAAAATACTTTTATTTTTTCATTTGTTTAGGTAGAAGATCTGAAGGTGCCTTTATGGTATCAGCTCTGTGAGGCTGTTTGGTGGCACATTTTGACTTTGATAAGTGCTAACATAAAAATGCTAACATGCTCAAAATGACAAAAGCATGTACAATGTGAGTCATATTCTCTGTCTTCGTTTAGTACTTTGCCAAGTTGAGGCTGGTTTAGTAATTAAATTGTACAAATTTAAAGAAGTTTAAACTAATTAGGGCATACAGGAAAAGTTGTGGATGAGGAAAGGCATTAGGATTCATCATCTGGGCACATTGGACGCCTGTATTAAACGAATAGGCAATATATACAATCATCATAGAACAATTACTGTTTTTTTATTGTGCAGACTACAGAGGGACAGATACAATGTGCTAACAAACAAAAGAAAGTCCCCCACAGAAGCTGTAATTTCATGAACAGTACTTCCAAACAGGAAGATGTTGCACTGCGTGAACAACAGTTGGTCTCCTGCAGGAGGATAACACATCCTGCCAACATCAGGAGTCATGTGAGTTCATACATTCTGTGCCAAGCTCTCACATGTTAAGACTCTTCTATAATTGAGAATAAATTCATTATGTTCTTGCACTTCTTTTCCGACAAAGAAAATGCTAATGTGCGTTTTGTACTTCCCATAAGATAACACAACGCTGCAAGCAAACGCAGCAGAGTTTAATTCTGAGCCCAAATCCAACACAAAAACAGGGACAATAGAAAGTTGACAACACACAGAGCAGACAAAGGAGAACCTAATCCTGAACTCTGGAATAGTTTATGCAAAAAAGAGGGAACGGTTAGATCCTGAGGCCATGGCAGATTAACACCAAAGTGCGGGAACACTCTGTTGCTTGTGCGTATGCGTGAGTCGAAGAGGAAATGAGGGCATCGCCATGTGTATACACAAAAATCACAAACACAGGCTTAACGTTCACCAAAATTCAACATGTTTGAGATTTTCCAACTAGAGAGTGAAAAATGCCAAAACCTCCCCACCTACTCGAACAATTGATCATCTGTCTGCGCGTCTAACCTCTGCCTCAGACCTCAAATCAGTGAAAGTGTGCCCTGAGGCAGCCGTTATATCTCTGAACTACGAGGCTGTTTTTGAGAGCACTTACTGGGATTTTTGTGCACATGATGTTATGCCCGGTTCACAAACCTATGATAAGAAATATGTTTCAACGGTGGCTACATACAATAAGTAATAATAAAACCAAGGCCATGGGTACAACCTCTAACGTCTGTCCTGACCTGCTGAATTTAACAGCCAACACAATAAAAAGATAAATTGCTTTTCACGCTCTGAAAGGAAACAAGTAAGTCCATCAATGAGGGTTACTTCAGACAAAGATGAATCAGTTTCTATAAACTCCTACTGACATGAGCCTTATGTTGGATGAACACAAGCAAAGCTGCTGAGGCAGATGGTGTTCATGGACATGTGCTGACCAATGACAGTACAACAGGACTTCATAAGCACTGTACTTCCTACCTTGCCTCAAGTTAACGAGTACAGATGGAAGTTTTGTGAAAGGGTCAAGCCTCAACAACAAGAACCCAGAAGAGCTGTCAAAGTCTCCGGAATGATCACCTGCGTTAGTCCAGTGGACACATCACTTCACCTATACTGATATTTAACAAAGCCTGGTATGAAGCTGAAATGACACAACTGCAGTTCAGTCACTGTAATGCTGCAAGTCATTATAATTTTCACAACTGATTCATTGAACTTTGCTCATTCAAATTCTACAAACTTAGAAGGAAATCTTCTAATGTCTAGAATTTTTGCCAATAGAAATCTTAAACCCCAAATATGTAATAATAGTAACATTTCTATTTAAACGCTGTGTAAAGTTGACATCAGTTACAAGAAAGCAGAAAAAAATGCTCAGCTAAATGTGTTTCCAATAATCAATATATGTGTATAAGGAGATGGGAAGATCAAAATAAACAGTTGATATAAAGTTAAATGATTATTCAAGAAAAGGACACAATGGGCCTCATTCACCAATGTCTTCTTCTTAAGAACTTCCATGAGATTTATATCTTAGGTTGTTCTAAGGAAGATTTCTAAGAAGACTCTCTGACAGATTCATCAACGTGTTCTTGAATGACTGAATTGTTAGCAGCTGCATTCCTATCGCCCTGTGTTCAGAAGTTGTGCGTGTTGTTCCCAATTAGCATAGGTAACAGGGCCCTGCAGACACACATACTCGCATGCTGGTCGCAAAAATTAAGGTTGTGGAGATGCCTGACGGTGTGCTGAAAACGGCATTGGCCGAGCACCGGACCAACAGAGGAGAAACATCAGCCGTTCTGAATTGGAGGTACTGCTGCAGGAGGTCAGCAGCAGACAAGCTGTTTTATTCAACAGAGTGAGTAATGGTTACACAGGGACACACAAAAAGACACATGGGATGCAATAAACATAAATAATGTACGTGAGTTAAATTGTCAAGTGTCTGTTATTTACTTTTAAAGCCCACTCAGATTTGTATGATCCAAAAAAATATTTATTAGACATTTTATTAATGATGAAGCAAAATATTGTATTGTAACCCTTTAACAATACACAACTGTAAATTTAAATTAAATGCAAAAACCTGTCATTTTGCCCGAGCCGTCCTTGTGCAAACATAATGAAAATATGGTATTGCTGATGGCTTTTCTGAACACGTCTGGTATTTCCTTCTGTTGCTGTTTTTGTCATTTTTTTTTTTTTGTTGTTTTCAGGTTGTTGCATCTTGCTGTTAATGATACTTTTCCACCTCAGCTAGGAATGCTAAATCAGTTAAGTCAATTAAGTGCTTTAGTTTCTGTCTGGACTCCCTTTAATGTGCAAATTGAAAAAGCAAAGAAACACAGACAGTACCCGTGTGCTCCTTAGTGCTCTGTACAAAATACAAAGTAAGAAGGAAAAACAGTTTTTCCCCCACTGAGCTGTCACCTTCCTTAACACCGCCCTCCTACTGCACGGCCTGCTCAACCACAACTGTCATCCCAGCAGCTCCACAGAACCATACAGCACATCCATACACGCCCGCAGCATCATCACCACACTTTTACTTTGATACTACCAGCACTGCTCAAATGCACTCAGCTTCAAAGTTGTAAGTTTGCTGGTGCGAACTGTTGCGTGCAGCACTTTCTCTTCACTACTTTGTCAGCCCCTGACCTTATCCTGTTGCACAACCTCACTGCACATTCTGCTTTGCTGCATATGCTGTTTATTGCAATATTTAATGGACCATGAAAAATAACAT
Organism: Labrus mixtus; assembly: GCF_963584025.1. NCBI lineage: Eukaryota > Metazoa > Chordata > Actinopteri > Labriformes > Labridae > Labrus > Labrus mixtus. The sequence goes on along the minus strand of NC_083628.1, from coordinate 16,282,798 downwards.
TTGCTTCTCTCATTGTTAATATAAACAAAATAATGTTGTTATTGTAAAATCACACTGTTGTAATTATTCAAAATGTTATTATCTGGGTTTTTATTTCCCTGGTGCATCTTACACCGACTGCACCGTACAGCTACAGAGAAGACATTCTGAATATTCAATCTTTAAGCAGTACAGATTTCCTGCAAGTTTTGTCTGTGCTTGGCTCGGTGTATATTTTTGTGCATACTGTGGATTCAACAGTGTTGATCTAATAATAATTTTTGCATCCCCATATGGTGCCAGCAGAGCGGTGAACTGACTTGTCTGGAGGTGTAATAACACGAAAAACAACAATTCAGCTGTGAAACTGCAACATTTCACGGGACTCATTTTGCCTCCTCTTGATGTGACAATCAGTGAGAAAGCACATCGACTGACTTGGCTAATCTCCCAGGGATCATGACAAGTCATACCTTCAGTGATAGATTGGCTTCTGACTTCCAGTTCAGGATTGCGATGGATGCTACAGCAGAGAAGATTTGGACTGTAGAAATGTACAGGCTGAGTAACACTGGCTCTTTTTGTCATTTCTTGCATTAGCAACAGATCATATTGCAACGCGATTTAACAACCTGATTTAATTTGACAAATAATTCCTTTCTTCTAAAGACTGTCTTCCATATAAGAGTAGAAGAAACAGCATGTTAATGGTTGCAAATGCTGTTTGTTGATGATTTATGAAGAATCAAAGAGGCAACAGAGAAAACATGTGATACCATCCGGAAAGTTGTTCACTGAGGTTTGGAAACTATTACTGGAGAGGAAGAAAAAATATTCTGTACGACAACTTATCACTGGACAGTGTGGCCTCCTCTTCTTCAAACTAACTTTGATTTGTGTTGATAAGAAAGGATTTTATTCCTTTAAGACTTGCCATGTGCAGCTCTAAATATGCAGCACTAGCCTGATTTTCATGGAAATGTCTACCACACGAGTTGTTTGCTTAATCATGAATCTATATGCATTGGTGGTACTGAAGTTTTCTAGGTATAAGATGAGGAATATGCAGGTCTAACCTTGAGCAGCAGTTTGCAGATCTCATATTTGCCCTTAGCAGCAGCTTCATGGAGCGGCGTGAACTTCCACAAGTCTGCCACGTTGACTGAGGCTCCGTGTCTGACCAGCAGCTCTGCCACCTCGTAGTGACCGTACGAACAGGCATTGTGGAGAGGGACCAGACCACTGGAAAGGGACGAAAACAAAATGAAGCATAATCGGTCTGTGAATGACTACTTTTATGTTTTACACAAACAAGGCCACACCCTTTGTCCTTGGCGTGCACATCTGCCCCGTGGTGCAGCAGGTACTCCACCACGGACACTCGATTGTAGCCAGCAGCAAAGTGAAGAGGAGTGGAGTGTCGTCCTTCCAGATCTCTACAATTCACATTCTGAGCAGTACACAGCGACTGGAGAGAGAGAGAGAGAGAGAGAGAGAGAGAGAGACACAAAAAGGGAAGATTAAAATATCTGTTTCACGGTTAAAGAGCTGAACAACCAGGGGGCCAGAATATATCTCCGCTTTTGGCTGCAGAACCAATCACATAGAAATTTTGATCCAGATTTAATTTCAATATTGTTTCCATTACAGGCTTTAAAAAGTTTGGATTTGAAAATGAGGTCATTTTCAAAATGTTTTTCATCAAGCATAATATGGTCAAGACAATTATTTTAATTTTAGTGTTTAGTGTTCAGAAAAACTGGAGAGAAATCATTTTCTCTTCATAATAAATGTAATTTCATATATTTACAACTTTGTCTCTTTTTAGCAGAACCATTGTAGTTTAGAGAGGTTGACAACATTTTTTAAACGACATTTTAGTGTCTCTTTTTTTACTATTTGAGCTCTGTCTTAAATATAGCTTATACTGTTGCTTATTTATTAAGCAGAATTACACAAGGGACAGCCTGTTGAATTTTGTTTCTTTGGTCATAACAGATCATATTTGCTCTGCTGTTATTAAGGAGAGCAGATTAACCCCAACAACTTTAATATAAAGTATCTACAAGCAGCGTATAACTGTTATAATAAATAAGTGACAACAGATTAATCCTTTTTTATTATCCACCAATATAACTAGTCCTGCAGCTTGAGTAGAACCGTCTCAAAGCAACACATCAACATTTACCTGCACTAATTTTACTGTTTGTGTGTCTACCTGTAACTGCACACCAACTCTTTGTGTTATGTAGCCCTGATTTTTAATTAATTATGCAACCAGTGAAATAAGAGTCTGCTGCTTTGGTGCATGGTCTATACTGAGGTATCAGCTTAGTCAATCTAGACCTTAAGATTCTCTGCTGTAAATGTTAACAGTCCTCAGACTGTCTGAAGCAGAGTGATTCATAAAGTCAAAGCTCCAGCGCTCTTGTTCCTTAGTCAGAACTTACATGCGTATAGCCATTAGCCAGGTTCATTGAAATAACATAATAACTGTTTAATTGATTGTTAGACTCTCTTGTGATATTTAGACATTTATGACCTCTAACTTTTTTTCTTGCAAAACAACATGAGTCACATATGTCATTTTAAATCAAAGATCTTCATTGGTTTGGATGGATTACTGTGATTTTTTTCATGTCAACTTCAGGATGATTTATAAGAACCTCAGTGATTGAAAATGTCCCTTACTACTTCATGACCAGATACTTCAAAAAATAAAAACATCAGTTAAGCTGTACTACTACTGAAACCACTACTACCATTACCAACACTACTACTACTACCACTACTACTACAACTACTACCACTACTACAACCACTACCACTACTACTACCACTAGTACTGAAACCACTACAACCATTACCAACACCACTACTACTACCACTACTACCATTACCAACACCACTACTACTGAAACCACTACTACCATTACCAACACCACTACTACCATTACCAACACTACTACTACTACCACTACTACTACAACTACTACCACTACTACAACCACTAGTACTGAAATCACTACTACCATTACCAACACTACTACTACTACCACTACTACTACAACCACTACCACTACTACTACCACTAGTACTGAAACCACTACAACCATTACCAACACCACAACTACAACTACTACTACTACTGAAACCACTACTACCATTATCAACACCACTACTACTACTGAAACCACTACTACCATTACCAACACCACTACTACTACTACTACTGAATCCACTACTACCATTATCAACACCACTACTACTACTACTACTACTGAAACCACTACAACCATTACCAACACCACTACTACTACTGAAACCACTACAACCATTACCAACACTACTACTACTACCACTACTACTACTACAACCACTACCACTACTACAACCACTAGTACTGAAACCACTACTACCATTATCAACACCACAACTACAACTACTACTACTGAAACCACTACTACCATTATCAACACCACTACTACTACTGAAACCACTACAACCATTACCAACACCACTACTACTACTGAAACCACTACAACCATTACCAACACCACTACTACTACTGAAACCACTACAACCATTACCACCACTACTACTACTACCACTACTACTACTACAACCACTACCACTACTACAACCACTAGTACTGAAACCACTACTACCATTATCAACACCACAACTACAACTACTACTACTGAAACCACTACTACCATTATCAACACCACTACTACTACTGAAACCACTACAACCATTACCAACACCACTACTACTACTGAAACCACTACTACCATTATCAACACCACTACTACTACTGAAACCACTACTACCATTACCAACACCACTACTACTACTACTACTGAATCCACTACTACCATTATCAACACCACTACTACTACTACTACTACTGAAACCACTACAACCATTACCAACACCACTACTACTACTGAAACCACTACAACCATTACCAACACCACTACTACTACTGAAACCACTACAACCATTACCAACACCACTACTACTACTGAAACCACTACAACCATTATCAACACCACTACTACCACTAGTACTGAAACCACTACTACCATTACCAACACTACTACTACTACTACTGAAGTTAGCATGCTAACACAATGCAGATGATAGCAAACAGGAAACTTTCCATTATTCAAAAGTATTTGTCCTTGTGAACATGATGACATCAGCATTTAGAAGTAACTCTGTGATATTGCACACCTTCACAGAAATACTACCAAGCTGCTGCCGTTGTCGTTTGTTGTATCAAAGTAAGACTGTACATTGTGGCCTGTGTTTGACAACATATAAATACACTCTCCCAAAGGCTAGCAAAATATCCTGAAGAGAAATCTTGTGAAGATATGATGAATCACCCTGATATGTATCGCCTAGACTCAAAAGATTTCATCACCTTTTTTCTTTCATTCCCTAAAAAACGCTGCCAACAGCCAAACCAACATCAAACAAGATAAACAGTAGTTCTGAGGAAAGCAAGAAAGAGAAACAAAAACAGAAAAAAAAGAGTTACACTGTTCCTCTGCCCACCCAGGCGGATTTATGATGAAAAATATGTCGGTGAAATGAAATATGTGGAAAAGATGGTTTTAGAGGAGCAACAGCAACAACATTGAAGTTATTAACTGAAGCTGAGAAAATAAATGCATGTCTACTGAACTGAGACAGACACCGGCCTGCCTGCTGTTCTCAGATAATAACTGATTTTCTCTTATTTCAGAAACAGTTACACCTTAGAACAGAACAAAGACAAGACACAGGGGGGGGTTACTTTAAAGTTTACTTTTTATCGCCCCTGTGGATGTTATTCTACAGGAAGCACAATGACACATCCTGCTGGCAGGCTTATTCCTCCATTTTAGGCCATTATCCCTCACTTCAACTGAGGCTGAGGCAGTTGCTTTTGAAAGATGTGCTTCCAGGAAAAACAATAAAATCTTCACCCTTACCAGCCAAGCAGAACTTCAATCCTTCATACAATGAGAAGGATGAGATTAGTTTTCATTGAAGCTGACGGCAACAATTACACAAGTGAAATTAGTTTGTTTTTTTTCAAAAGCCAAGAACTGTGGTGTGTGGAGACTTTCTGATGTGGTCTACATGACATGGTGTCATCTATTTATTATCTCTGACGGTACTAGAGCCCCTGGCAGTTGTGACCACCAGAATCTATATGAATATAGTCAGATAATTGGGCTGTAACTAATACAAACTAATACATTTATCACTTTTTGCAGTATATATTTCAAATGTGTGTGTACGCTGGCTCCAGCTGTATCATTTCACTTTCACATTATTAATGTATAACTGTACGGAGTAAACAATCTAGAGCTGCATCTTTAAGTTGATCCATTTATTTATTTATAGAAAATTCATCCTTATGAAATATTTACCAACTGAAAGGACTATTTATCATTATTTGATCATTCTAGTCAGTGTAATGAGAAATGAGAAATAAAGGCATTGTCATACAATGTTCCTCTTTGGTTTCGCCCCATTGGACAGAAAACAGACATACAGGGATATCACCTTGGGATGTTGGCACTTTCAAACTGGATAATTGACTTTTTAGCCAATAACAATGCAAATAAGCCATATTGTGAGCTCCAGTCCATTGTTAGTTGAATGTAGCGGTAGCTTGAAAAAATGAAAACTTGCCAGTTATTATTCAAACATCCAACAGTGGGATTTGGAGTTATATTTCTGGCCACAGGATTAATTAAGGTTGAATATCTACTCTGTTAAAGCTCAGCTTATGGACCCCGCCGAACATCAAGTTCCTCGCCTGATAACGGCTTCTCTATTTTTCACAACAGTAGTCCATTGTGGTGTTGGTCTGCTGTTTGGTGGTAATCAGAGCGTTTACAGAAGGTTTCAAAGCTTTTCCTCTGAAAAAAGAAAATCCCTGCTGTGGCTGAAAACAGAAAAATTGCAGCAACAGATTGATACAAGCTATAAAGGTTAGAGTCTGAGCAGAGCAGCAGATTTAAGTGGATTTTCTATCACTACCAGGAACTTCTTTAAAGTTGAACTTTGAAACATTTAACATGTAATTACAGTATTTATGGGTTTGTAAAGACATTCCCATACTGATTTATTTCTAAGTGTTAACCTGTTCATAGCATGTAGCGTTACAATAAAACATAGCTGTAACTTCTGTTTGTGGGGTAACAAATCACAAATAATGAATGAAGTGGAAAAGGTCCCTAAGGGATAAAATCTGTCTCACTATGAACCAAAAATCTTTGGTAGCCTCCATCGGTGTCATTTGAACAGATGGCAGGGATGGTGCAAGTGTTGTTTTTCCCAAAACGTCAATCACTAGCTCAGCAAGACTGTTAACCTCAGTCCCTGAATGTGAGTGTGTATGTGTGTGTATTTCAGGTAACAAGAGTCTGACAGAAAGCCAGACCAGAGCTCATCGTCTGCTGCTCTGCAACAAACCCTTGCCAACCTGCCAAAGCATCACACTTCAGACACTGACAGACCCTCTTTATCTGGATAACCCCATCACTGTCTGTCTCTGCGGGTAAAGACACAGATTTTCACTCAACACAAAATACTTCTGTCAAATGCTTTCGCGAACCTTGCCAGGTCCTGACATTTGGTGGGTGGTTTTATCCGAGGCATATTACTGTGCATCACGAGCGCCTACAGTTTTAACATGAGTGGGCCCAGTGCAAATCAAACTGCTAACAGTGGCAGCACAGTGAGCTGCACATGATGGCTGTGATTATACTGAGGGCCAATGGGAAAAAGAAAAGCTCAGTTTGCAGTTTCACTGGTGTCTGTGTGACCAACAATAGAAAGACTTGAACAGAGGAATGATTGATTCGCTACAGATATCTACTTACATCACACTAAAATCACTACATGCTGGAATCCAGAACAGCAACAAGCCCAGTCACAAAGCTCAGAACATTTTGCTGTATTATCATTTATAAAGTAACTGTGATGTAGGACACGATTTTCCTTTCTGTTGTGAATCACTGCTTCATCTTGATCAGGGTTTTAAAAATGTATAGATACAAAAACATATCCTTTATAGCCACTTAGTACAAGAGGTGTCTGTTTAACCTCTTGAAAGTCAGTTGTGGTTATTTTAGGGTCTATATTTCTGGTAAGGATTCATACCAAACCTTAATGAGGCAATTCAAAAAGATTTCTCTTCCGTCTGTGCAAATTATTTCCCTTCTTTTTTTCACGACCTTTTTTTATTTCAGATGAATGAATATTGATTGTTTGGAGGGGAGGACATTGTTTCTCTTCTACCGTTAACACTGAACTATCAAGACTACATTTTTACATGTGAGCTGGCAAAAAGAAAGCAAATTGAATAGTTTCAATTGTTACACCCTGCAACACCTTTGGAAATAAAGCTTTCAAAATATATGACATCGTTGGACTAGAAAACTAATCTGCACGTGGAGGGATACCATTTACTGTATAACTAAGGCTTCATTGTTTACACATAGAGTGTATCAGGACAATGACAGAGACATGCTTTGTCTTTCCATGCATGGGACCTTTTACTTGTATTCAATTAACTTTGCAAGAAGGGTTTAAAAATTACAAAGTCAATAATTAAACGAACCTTGACAGTGTCCAGGTCTCCAGCTTTCGCAGCTTCCAGAAGTCTGTAGTCCACATCTGAGTTCCTCACTGGGACGTTCTCTACAGAGCAGAGGGAGAACACATGAGAGATTAAAAATGATTTTCACAACCATTAGCAAAAATCTAGTATTCTTTTTAAGATTACAATGCTGAGATTAAAATTAAAAAATAAGAGAAGAAAAGTTTTGTTGTATATTAGGCCCATAGAGTTACCCCTTGGCTATTCTAATTAAAGGAGGAGTTTGGTGGAAATATCATCATGTGCTTTGTCGCAGAGACTTCTTCTTCATGCTAAATATGAAGATTAAGCCTCCTGATTGTTAGTTAACACTAGAAGAAAAGAGGGACAGCCAAAAGGCTGGCACGTCTGGGTTGATGTCACCAATGAAGATCAAAATGTCAAAAACTGTGGAGTAACCTGCCCGCTGAGAAATAAGTTGGCTTACCTATCTGAACCTCCAGTCTGGCAGTATCAATACTGACCTTCCAAATACAATCCCAGTTAATCCAACTGTTGCTAGCAAGTGCATAGCAACCAAAAAAAAAGCCCCCACACATCTGCACACATCTCCACCCACACACATCAGGGGTGGTGTACCGTTGAGTATTTGCTGAACGGCTTCGTTTCCCATTTGAGCAGCAGTGAAGCCCTGCAGCGACACCAGTGAGGCATCTGCCCCGTATCCCAGCAACAGTCTGCAGGTCTGAAGGTGGCCTGCCAGCGCCGCGCGATGCAACGCCGTCTGACCCAGCGTGTCGAGGGCGTTGACCTGCAAACACAAAGACGGTCTGTATCATGATTCATAAAAGTAGCTTCAGTTACAATTACTACAAACGGCTTCTCTGCTTTACGGGATGTACCTGATTTACTCTCTCTGCAGACAAATAATCACATCCACAGTGCGTCTGATTCAGGAAAGAATTACTACATTGTGCTTAAATTCAATGAGAAGGTCCTTTTTACAACGCCTTACACTTTCTTATGTTCAACCATTCAACCTCGAAACAAAAATAATCTCTCGTGTTTTTACAGATTCTACAAAACGTTAGAATCCGGAGCTTCTGATAGCCCTGTGGTTCTATCTTGCACCCCATTTACAGAGGCTATACTTGAAGGGGAAGGAGGCCAGGGTTAGATTCTGACCCTTGGTACTTTGCCCAACTCATTACCCAGTTTCCTGTTTTGGCCACTGTCCTCTCTTAAATAAAGGTATAAAAATAGCCCAAAAAAAGAACCTCTTAAATATAATTTAAAAAAAGTAGAATCGGTTCAGAATGGGAAGTTTTCTGTTTTCTGTTTGTAGTACGTTTGTAGTCCAACCTGTGATGACCAATCACATATCAGTAGGCTTTGGGGTGTGTGGGATAAAGCGTCCATATGAAAAACAGATATCTACATTAAAGCGCAGCTAACAGTCAAATAAAGATCAAACATTTCAACTTTTCAACAAAACTGCTTGATGCTGGTTCATGAAAGCCAATCAGCATTTAGATTCCCTTACTACCTGAAACACAAAATCAATTCTTGAACTGAAATTCTGTAAACATTTTAAGGTTATTTTTTTTTCCTACTCCTCTTCAGGACAGACTTGACAAAGCTTGCGTTTTAATTTTTTTAAACATCCAAGTTTCTCATGTCATTTTTTTCAAACTTCAGTGCCTATAATTCCATGTTAATCACAGGAAAATCTGTTTGTTGTTTGGACTCACACACCTGAAGTAAACCAGAGTGAAGCCTCTGTGAAACTCTTCTCTGCTGTTGAACTGAAAAAATAGATGAATGGCCCTACTCTAGGGGATTCTATGTAGAAACGACAGCGTTGCAGACATAAATGCAGCTTGGAAAAAGGAAATCTTGGCTGGAAGCCTTTTAATGACAATGCATGCTACACCAAAATAACCTAAAAATGTGCCTGTTTCCAGAAGCCGGTGTTGTTGTGAAACAGTGACAGACGATGATTGTCGATGGGGGTTGAGATTAGCGTCACACAACATAAAAACATGTTACTTTAAATTCTTCTGACATTAAAGGCATCTTGTTGTTCTGTCATGAGAGCAACATGAAGTCCTCTCGGATTCAATGCTGGATAAAACAACCCTGTACTCATTTTAAAAGGCTCTGCATGTGGGGATGGGATTAAAATACACCCCAACAACAAATCAAAATGAAAAACATTGCTGATCATAATCAGATAGCAGGTGCCGATAAGAAGATAGATGTAAACAGATCTACAGATGATTATAACATTTTGCATACATTTAAAAAAGGATTAAGGGGGAACTAATGAGATGAATAAAAAGATAGCTGGATAAAGATCAGACTGAAATAACAAGCTTAATATAGATGACACTGTGGTTTACCTTTGCACCATGTTTTTGTAGCACCTCCATGATGTCATTGTGAGCGCGTTCTGCCGCCACATGGAGAGGTGTCATGAAACTACAGACAGGGAACAAAAAGGAGAGTAGTTAGAATGTGTTGTTTCTGCTTAACACACGCGTTAATTAATCTGTTTCTGACAATCTATTTTAATTTCACATATCTAAAACAGAGAAACAGACAAAACTAAGACTATTGGCAGCTTTAGTCCAGAAAAACAGATATCCGGCTTCAATTACCTGCATATGTTCAACCATTAGTTACCAGTTTGTATAAAAACATAATCATGATCAGACTTTGTAGTCTTGAGCAGACGAAAACTCACTCTTTATTCTTCTCATTGACATTGGCTCCTTTTCTTAACAGCAGCTCCGTCACCTGTTTCCTCTTTGGGTGTGGTGATGCAACTGCACAATGCTAAAACACACAAACATACAGACAGACACACACAGACACACACACACACACACACACACACACACACACACAGACACACACACACACATAAAGAAGAACATAATTTAAGTTTCTCTGCACCAGAGTAGGAACCTATATGTGAACTAGGGATGAAACGATTCACTCAAATCACGATACGATTCACGATTTATTTTACAAAATGAGACTGTAGACAAATCATGACTGAAAAAGATTCCTTTAGGGGCTGCAAACCCACTTGGCCTTTTAATGTTTTTTTTTCTCTCAACAAGGGGAGGTGATTGGAGCTTCTCATTGTGCTGTCGATTAAATGCTGCATCATGTTGGTTCTGTTGTTTGTGTCGTTCCCTGTCTTCTTACAATATTTGCACTCAGTTTTTGTCTAGTCTGTTATCTTCTCACCTCTTTCATTTTCTGTCTTGGGGAAGCCAAAATGCTTCCACTCCTCTGATTTAAAAGACAATGGTGCATCCTCAATTTCAAAATATTGCTCTGCAGCTGCCAACCGACTCTGCTCTACAGCTGCTGACGCTCACCATATTATTGCGATTCATTTTTCAGAGTGTGAATCTTGACACCTTAGAATCGATTTATCACAATTTTACGACTAACTTTACATCCCTAATGTGAACAGATAAGTGTGTGTGTGTGTGTGTGTGTGTGTGTTTTTTTTTCTTACCAGTGCAGTCTCGTGTGTGTGAGGGTGTTTGAAGTTAATGATCTCCAGAGCGAGGGTCTTCTTAGCCTTGGCCATGTCGGCCTCGCGAGCAGCTTGGAGCAGTGAGTGGCCCTTAAACTCATCTGAACACAAACGGAATTGAAAGGTGTCAGGAAAAAAGAAAACAGCCTTAGTGTCAGTTTTGTGGAACATTTTCGCAGTTCTTTGCAGAAATGAACCCAACAGAGCAGCAGCAGCAGCACCTGGAGCTCATATTGAAGGAAAAGAGTGACCAAAACCAGGAGCCACAAGATCCTCACTCGACTATAACAAAATCCCATTTTCTTGGATTGACCCTGCAGCATACCATTACTTGTAAAATATAACTTCAAAGATTTTTAACAGCAAGCCGGAGCATGAGTGCTGGAGCTGAAGCGGAAACAAGTATTCACACCCCCGAGCTGACAATTTAAAAAACATTATTTTGCTTGAGAAGCATTTCAGGACGCACAAAAGGAATCAAGTCAAGTGTATCTATAGACGGAGCAACAGCATTTATGAATCTATGATCACACATTCAGACAAAGAAGTGTGAATGTTGTGTCACAGATGAGAGAGAGAAAATCAAGAACAGCAGTTTATTATAGTAGAGAACTGTAAGGGTTTTCCATCCTTGTATACCACAGTGCCCTCAAACTGTTAGCTTCTAAAAGTTTGTTAAATATGTGTCTCTTTTTAGAGCACTCATCATTTTTAATGGCCTCAGTCTGGACACGCATTGTGAGCACATCTAGCGGAGTGATGTTTCTTCTTCTTACTGTTTCATTTAAATGATTCTTTAAGGTATGAAGCGTTGTTTTTAAATGTCAGAAGTTAAAAACACAACTAGAAAAAAAAAAACCTGTAACAAATGTTACATCTTTGCAATTACTTTGTACAAGGTGTTACATTGATTTCCTTCCTGCAGCTATTTTCATAAGGAGGGAGTATGAAAGTTGACCTTTAAATGCCCTGAAACACGCTCAACACTGGGTATCCATTCAGGTGAACGTTTCATCTGACTTCTTAGTTTCTCTTGTTTGCATTAATTGTAAGTTTAGCATCCCAGTTTTGTCAGCCGCAGAACAGCAACCATTATAACTTACATTACCATTGTTTTAGTTTTTTTTATCATTTATGTATTTCATCAGCTTTCTTATCAACTCCATGACTCATATACAACCCATGGGGAATAAGCCATTTCCCTTTCTAGCTGAGAATTAAAGATGGTCATGTCAGCTTGGGAATCGACTGTATCAGGGGGAAAGCTGGCTTGGTTAAATCCATGTTGATGAAGGAAAGGTGTTAAATAAGTGTTTTTTTACACAAACTGTCAAGCTCTTTCTTGAAACAATAGCTGCCATAATGACTTATTTAACAGGAGTCACTCAAACACTATGTTCTCTTCTCTTGGTTTTCTGGACAAGCTGAACTTATAGATTGGTTTTCTATTGTAAACAGAAAGACTGTGCATTCAACATTAAACAGAAAAGGAGGCTTAACGTCAGGGAAACAAAGGTTCAATAAAACATATCCGAAGTGTTTTCCTAAATCTGTACTGGTCAGATAACAATTCTTCCTAGAAAAGAAAAAAGCAGGTACACCGATCTGTACCCACTTCAAACAGACACTTTCATACAGACATACAGTTCATACACTAAAGCAGTGATACTCAAGCTGTGGCTCTCGGGCGGCATGTGGCTCTTTTGAGACTAGTTGTGGTTCTTTTAAGACCTACTGTAGCCCTCTTGAAAAACAAATCCCAAAAAATTAATTGAAAAAGGGAAACATTGAATTTATGCAAGTCACATTACTGCGGTTCCACGCTCATATAAACACCTCCTACCCTAAGTATAATTGCTGACCTTTTTAAAATCTGTATATTGCAGCTTTTGCGTACCCGAAAGAGAGACAGACTAATCTGCCGGTATGTCCCTCCTCTAAATGCACCGATTGAGATGTGATGTCTCTTCTTAAAACTGAAGCTTCTCCCACTGCTGTCCTGCACTCATGGTTTATGATTACTGTTGTGATACGTGTCATCATCAACAAGCCTACACACATGCAGCTGGTGTTATAATGGAATAATGTGTGCATTTCAAAATGCAGATAATCTTATTTGATGTCTTTAGCGTACTGCTGACGAATATTGTCAAAAAGCAGTGGGACGAGTGAGTGAGTGAGTGAGTGAGTGAGTGAGTGGATAATAGAATGAAGAGGTATTATAAATCTTCTCAATTGCTTTTAGAACGAAAGGGACACTTTTGGATTGTTGAACTTGTAAAAAAAATATTTTTTTTGTCAACATAGCTCAGGTCCAACAAGGTTGAGTAACACTACACCAAAGTCTTCGATCTGCTGAAGCAGATTCCTTCGCTCGACTAGAAGCCCAATCTCCAAACTAGTTTTTTTCTATACACACCCAAATATGACCACACAACAAACTAAAATGTAGAACATTCTCATCTTTTAAAAAAGAGAATCATCAGATTTTATGTTTGTGTTCCTGAAAAAAGGTCTAGACACAAAGTCATAAAAACAAAGTTATTAAAGCAAACAACTTACAGGAGAAGTTGTCCTACAGTTTAAGAACTTAAGATGCCCTATGACTCATATTGCATTTGATTATAGTTTCTATAGTCTTCTTATAAAGGAAGAACAAGTGCAGCACAAGAGCGCTGTCTCAACAATGAACTCTCAAAGAGTTGTGGAGGGCTTTCTGACAGAGACAAAGACGAGTCTGTCTTAGCTGAAGATGTTAAGAAAATGATGCTGAACAGAGGAATTTAACTCTCCTGCACTGAATTCAATTTTTTTTTTTTTTTTTTTTATAATTTTCAATTATACCTTTGTGTAATACTCCATTTACAAACCTACAAGTCATGTTATAAATGATCAACAATGTCAGAATTTCAAAGCTGCAATTTGTGAGAGTAAACTTAGAGGAGAGAAATGTATTTAGTGAATCCTCACATCATGAAGTGAAAGTGCAACGCTATTATAAAGGTGCAGCTGTATGAAGGCAATGACGGCAGCTTAACATGGGGAAAGCCTTCAGTCATATAGAATGTGAATGGATGTGTGTATGTTGTAGAATACCAATTGGGTTCTGATAGATTTCTATATGGTACATATCTCAACATGTGAATCAAGTGCATCAAAGGGGAAGCTGTTGTTTTTTTTCTGGTCTGGATCACTGACTTTATTTCTACTTTGTCATTTATAGTATTTATAGAACAATCATTTGTTCTGAAAACAAGTTTTTTTTAGTTGAAGCATGACTACAGGCTCTGCTGGGCTTGAACATAAATTAAATTGACCACTGACATTTCTTCTTTTTCAGGCTCTTTGATGCAAAGTACCCAAATAGGAAATTCAAATTAAATTCAAATTAAATGAAATGGTAAGTGCAATCTTCTTCTGTGGTTTAAATAAACATGAAGAATACAGCTAAATATGAGCACCAAACACACTCGAGTGTGTAGTCTGCTCGGTTTTTCAGGCATTAGGAAGCTTTTTCTTCCACACATTAGCATCTCTAGAAAAGAACTGTTCCCCAATCAATAGACTAAATTTCATATTTTTCCACTGTACTAATGCAGAAACAATTTGAATCGACTGCTCCAAACGGACTGCTGTACAGACACAATCTTTCAAAGTAATGAATTCATTCATTCAGCATCTTGACACATTTAACAGTGCTGTATACACTGCAGCTGCAGTCGATGTACATAAAGCCCCACACTCACATGTAAGTCTCTCCTTCAGCTCCGGAGTGGGCGCCATGTCCACAGAGCTCTTGCTGTGGCAGTTGAGCAGGGTGGGGTCGGCACCGTGGCTCAGCAGCAGAGAACAGACCTCCACTCTGTTTTTAGATGCCGCTTCATGGAGAGGGGTGAACTGCCAAAGATCCATGGCATTAACACACGCTCCGTGCTGGAGAGACAGAGGACAGAGGTGAGGGAATCAGAGGCAAGTGAATATATGTAGGAACAGTTTACTAGTGTTTCATTCTAAAGAGAATTTGACGGTTCTTGAAGCTTTGATTACTTGATTTACATTTGGGTAATTTCCACTTCCTCATTGTGTGCTTAGCTAGCATGTGTGAGTATGTGTGGGTACCTTTAGTAGAAGCTCAGTAACTTCATAGTGTCCATAGGAGCAGGCATTGTGTAAAGGCACCAAACCACTGGAAGAGCAAAACACAAGACAGTAAATATATGTTTTTACGACTCAAAAACATTTAAGTTAAACACCCCTCACCCCATCTTCTTACAGTACAAATACGAACAAGATCATCAGCGACTTCACTCACTATCTCTTTATTTCAATGCGTGCTACTGCTGCCACTGGGTAGGTGTCACACCAGTACGCTAAAGAAGCAAGTTTTCACAATGAGAGATACATTTGACTGTTAAAGAAAACAGTGAGATTTTTTGGGTCAGAAAACACTACCTACAAATTTACAGGACAAAGTCAGCACAGAGATAAGACCCAACCCTCACGAGGGTCTCACAGGAGCTTTAATCTAGTGTGCAAGCAGCATGCTAACATTTACAAGCTGAAAACAAAGTGCGGGGGATGTTGATTAGAATGAAATGCCAAGCAGGAAAATGAGACTGAAACCATAGAATTTGAATTTAATATGATGGCGAACGCAGCTTAAGAGTTATGGGATCCCGACAGATAAAAATTCATCAGAAGGTTGGAAGCTGAGACTAAATTTGATCATAATTCATCAACTACTAGGCTCTGCATCAGTAACAACATATGGTGGCACAGTAGGATCACTAAGGCAATTCCGAGAGCAGTGAATAGCTTTTCAAAAATGATATCAAAAATCCATCCGTCAGCTGTCGAGATATTTCATGTGACTCAGGAATTAACATTGCCATCCTAGCCGTCCCATTGGCAGCAAAAGAAAAACTCAATATTGTCATCTAACAAATTCTGAGGGATTAAATTTCAGTTGAATTCTACGTCTCTGTGCTCCTAGATTTGGCTGCCTTAATTGAATGAGCCAAGTTATATTTGTGTTTATAGACACTGTTATATTTCCCAACTACATTCATTTTGAATCCACAGCTGGAAAGAGTAAACTGAGCTCAACTTGGCAGCTCTTTAAACTCCAAAACCTGTGATGAAAATGATTATTTTTTATGTTAGTGCATGACCACCATTCACCCCAAATTCATTCAGTTTTTTTTTTTTTTGGATGAATAAGCCTGATAAATCTGACAACACTACTGGAACTGTATCTATTTTTGAAATCAGGAGAAAGCTAATGGAAAGCACGGCAGTCATTGATTAATCGGCCTCCTGGCATCCATTACTCCCACTGAATTATTTTAGATCTTCTACTTTAAAAAAAACAAGTCAAAATCCATATTCACTATTTCCTCCACCAATCCCTGTCTTCTTTGAAACTTTTTTCTTTTACATTGATTTACTTGTACGTACCCTTTGTCCTTGGCATGAACATCTGCTCCATGCTGTAGTAACAGCTGAACTATCCTCACCCTGTTGTATCCCGCTGCCAGGTGGAGTGGAGTGGACTGCAGAGAAAGGAAGGAAGAGACACAGAAAGAGTGGAAATAAGACAGAGGTGGAGGAAGAGTCAGGGAAAGCAGACACATTGTGAGAACCAGGTAAATATAGAAAGTAAATGTTAGCCCACATGTTCGTTTTACAGCCGACAGCCTATCATTATCACCTCAGACCATCAGTTCTGTGTTCAAAGACTGCAATAAAGAAGTCAGCATTCTGGTTCACACTGAGCAGCCAGATGTACGCAGCTTTTGAGGAATGACTTTTCATAGAGAAATGGGTTTTCCTTCCAATGACTCAGTCTAAATTGATAAAGCCTAGCTATATTCCCTCCATTTAACTGATGGAAAGCTGCAGCTCTGACAGCTCTGAGATGGGACTGAGATGAGATGGCTTCAGCTGTCCGTGCAAAGTTTCCTCCATGTAAAGCAAAAGCCATTCTTCCTCAAAGCCTGAGTGACACCCAGACTGCTGGAGAAATGTTACAGCTCTGAGAATGTTCCTATTTTTCAGTCAAATTGAACTTTTTACAGGAAAAAGTAATGGCAAACCTGCCTCCAAGTCTCGATATAGAAGCCAGTTTAAAGCACTGAATGGACCAGAGATTACATTGGGGAAAGGACTGGGATTACACGCAACACGCGGCAGACACATATAAAAGTTTCCCTCCCATAACAAATTACGATTAATGAGGATATTTGAACAGAACGCCTTTAAAAGAAAGGTTCACAACAAAGTCTGACATTTGTTTTTTTTGCGCTTCTACATTCCTCTAAAGCACATTTACCAATTCATGTGGCAACAACTTTTACATTCCACTTGATTTCAGAGATGAAATGACTTGGACCCCAAGTAATTTTTTTCCCCAAAGGAGGAGGAGAGTTTGTTTCCTATTATTTTCCTGTGATCCGAAAGGCTTTTGAGTTTATACTCCAGTTCCTCGTGTGACAAAGTCTGTCTCATTTGCTTTTGCGTGACTATCTTCTGCACTGCAACGTATTCTATTATTGCAGTGCAAGTGATTCTTAAGACAATCACAATAAAAGTCTAAAAGAAGAGCTCAGACGTGTTCTGTCTGTGGGGTGACAGCAGGCTGATGATGTCGGCGAGAGAGTTAAGTGTTGTTGTTACGACTACTCCACGGTGGCACACTTCACCCAGGCCTTCAATCAAAAACATCAGCGCCATCTGCATCTCAAACCCCAACTACAATCTCCATGCAGTGCATTGTATCAAGCTGGGCAAGAAAACAACCAAGAACATTTATTTAAAAAGATAATGAAAATGTTAACAAAGCACCCAAAGGGGATCTTCTGGTTCTTTCATTAGCCCATAGAAAATGAAGATTTTTTTTCTTTTTTGATGATATTTTGAAAGATACTGCAGCATGGTTTCAAACACTTACATGGACACAAAACTGGAGTCCTGCTTGGAGTAAGAATACAATTACCTTTGGTCACAACAACGGCATTTTAGGGTTGCAAGTTGCAACTTTCATCCAACAAAAGTGAAAATGTAGCTCCGGGTGACATTTTGCAATGAACCCAACTCCTGCTTAGTGTAGATGTCTGACCAGATCTTTAAAAAAAAAAATAGATCATCTTTGGTGATCAGTGCTGCTCACTCAGGAGCTGGGCTGAGGAGCAGAGGCAGCAGCACTGAGGCAGAGACGGGGAGGACAGATGGTCTACTCGTATTAACAGGATGTGACAGCAGCATTTGCAAGGAGCAGGATATGGTACACAGTTAGTCATCATCCTCATTTTCTATTCAGTGTCACAGATTGTGTGTGTGTGTGTGTGTGTGTGTGTGTCTGCATGAGCCTATGAACTTGTTATTGCAAATTGTTGTGGACGGACATTACCAGAAAACATCTTAAATGTGTAGGTTAATCAGGTCCTCGGATTTTAAACCTTTTATTCACAGTGAGTCATCAGTTAGGCCTAACTTACACAGACACACACACACACACACACACACACACACACAGACACAGACACACACACACACACACACACACACACACACAGACACACACACAGACACACACACAGACACACACACACACACACACACACACACACACACACACACACACACACACACACACACACACACACACACACACACACACACGCGCATGTTCTGTTGCATCACCATGATGTCGTTGCCAGGGTCAGACTGGGTACTTTAAGCTCCACCTCCTCAATCTGTCAGCCCTGTGAGAGGAGCGGGTACATGCATATTTTTGTGTGTCTGTGAGACTGCGGACCCTCAACAACATCACTGCCTCAGAAGGTCTTGTTTTTGATTTTCCGCACAGAAGCTCATTTGAATTTAAGTCACAAAAAAAGAGTATCTGCGGCTGAAACCTTTATGTTGTTGCTCAGAACTTGGCGTTACTCTCAGATCTCACCACAAGCTAAAAGTGCTCGTAATCCAGAGCATCACCCATTCATATTTCAAGATCATTCATCCACAGCAACCTTTTCTTTTTAGCGCGCTGAATTTAGGGAACAAAGTCATATCTTTTTGTATTTACAAGGACACATAGTGACCCCTCAGATGGTGGAAAAGAAATTATTTCTTCAATGATTTCTCTTTTGAAAAACAGCCATCCATGCAGCAGTGAAGTGAACCATTAGTTGGTTGAATATTTCTGTTTAAATAAGCTCGATATTTCTGCTGCTGCAATTGCTAGCAAGATGCAAGTGTGTCAAAAGTCAGTTTAGGCTGTTTATATACATTTATGAACAAGACAAATAATGTGGAGCTTTTATTTAATTAGAATAATAATAATAGATTGATCTCGGGGCTGGTTCTACTCAGTTTTCATTCTTTACTCATTATGGCATTTTAGGACATAGTCACAACATGTTTCTGCTATACATACTTTATTACTTTCAGTATTTTCAGGTTAAGTTTGCTCATTAAAGAACTACAATCACATGGCACGAGAATGATATGCTGTTCTCATGCTCTAGGTATTATCCATGTTTTGGGGATTTTTTTTTAACCATGCTCTATAGATGGTAACTTTCTGTTTGTACATTTAGAACAAAAATCATGCCAAACCAAGGCCATTCCCATCAGCTGTTCTTTGTGTGTAATATATACTATTTGCATGCTATCAAGCTAAGATGAAACAGTCAACATGGTGAAGATTTTGCCTGCTAAACATTAGCCTATCAGCACTTTTATTGTTGGTATGTTAGTACCTTGATGTTAGCGTTTAGCTGCAAGCACCATTGTGCTCAAAGACGGCCTCACAGAGCTGCTAGTAAACAAGGGACACATGTTTGATGTATCTTCATTTCAGATGACTGCAATCTGTGATGCTTTCCATCCTGAAGAAAATGCAATGATTGGGAGGCTGGATTGAATGCCAATTTCCACTTTGTTTCAAATTCATCCTCCATCCCCAAAGCAGAAATATCTCTAAAAGAAATCATGTTCTTATTCTGGCAAAATGTGCTTGATGTCTTGTTTGAAGAATGTTCAACACTGGGAAAAAGGAGTTGTAAATTTTGCACATTAACGTGTCAATCAGGTACAGAGGGTTAAATATCCTGTGTCCATTTTATCCGACTACTGACATTGAAGACACAGTATGACAATTATAAGAATACAATTATTTGTTTTCCTGTGCAGAGTACGTTGAAAACAAAAACACCAAATGACATCAGTCTCTAAAAAGACGAGAGCCAGGAGACAGTTGGCTTAAGTTAGCATAAATAATGATAGCAGAGAGGAGCAGCTGACCTGATTCTGCTAACCACTTGTATTTAACACGTTAAATGATGTTTCTCTAAACTGTTCAGATTACATCTAATATATAACCTATTGGGTAAGATGGTTCTCTGGCGTTGGAAGGAGCCAAGTTAGCTTCCCCTCCTGCTTCTAGTCTCAATGCTTCGCTAAGCTAAGCTTCTTCTGGCTCTGGCTACACATTAGGCTTACAGATGAAAGTATATCAATCTTTTTATGTAACACTTGGAGAGCAAGGAAGCGAGCATATATACCAAGATTTCCAACTGTTCAGTTTGGTTGAAGATTTCTTATGCGTTTTTGTGAGTATGCATTAAGCGAAAACAGCTACCGTCTATTAACATTTAAGACACAAAATAAAAAAAACAAAAAAAAACAGGTAAGTGTTTGACGAGTTAAACCTAATAATAAGTCAGATGTAGGTAGCTTCTTGGCTTTTGGTTCCTTCGACTGTTGGTTCTTCCATCCATAGAGTTCTCTGAGAGCTGATGAAATATATTGGCCAAAAGTGAAAAACCTAGCAGACCGTATTTCACAAAGATGCAATCAACACTTACACTGGCAGACTGAAAGTGAACAATAGCAAACGGAGAGAAAAAAAAAACAAAAAACACTCTGTTGTATTTTAATCACCTAAAAGCCTTTCTGGGAGATGGAGGGGAAGAAAGGAGGGAATATAGGAAGATAAATAAGAAAGCAGGAAGCATAGAGCGATGCAGAGGACATGTTCGAGCAAAATGGAAAATACTAATCTGTCTTTCTGACTTCCCTTGGATGCTTTTATCTGTTTTTTATGCATCCCTTTCCTCTTCAAAGAAAATGTATGCATCTGAATGGAAGCTGCAATGTGTTGCAAAATACTCCCTCCAAATAAGAAAGTTCCTTCAATTTGGCTTATTTTTATTTTTTTTCATAAAAATACAAGCATCCTAAACACAGCATGGATAGAGTCAGACTGTGAGAAACATCAGACCCACATTTGGAATATTCACAACAATCAAAACATGCGGGGTGAGCAATCTGCTGCTGTGTTAGTTTCTTTCTTTGTTATGGCTTTCCATTTTTTCTTTAACCTCTCTTACATCCCTCTCTCTATGACTATGTCTTCCTGTTCTTTCCCCCAGCCTGTCAAGCTGTTCCCATGACAACGGTGACTGCTAGCTGTCAGCAGTTGCCATAGCAATGAGACATGATCTATGTGCAAGGGTGAACCGCCACATTTGGACCAGTTTGTTTGGTGTCTTTTGCACGAGTGGCTGTGTGAGGCTCCCATGGTGTTCCTTTGCTCTGCCCCACAGGACCCGATCATTTACAATTAGTCATATCAATCTGTTTATTGGCTTGTCTTATTTCAACAACAACCATACTGCACTGCATACAACACTGGCCGAACAAAGACTTTCCTAAGCCAAATATTATTATCTGCCCCTAGAGTGAGATAATTCAATTAGGCATGTGCACGTTTAGTCACTATCTATCTATCTAGTTCAACATATTAATATTTTCACATGTTGGCCCTCAATGACGGTCAAATGTAATGCCCAAACTACAATGCAGCCACACACCACTAGCTAGGGCTGTAGCCATAGACTAGCTTTAGCTCCCGTTAATGGGCCTGCTCTCCCCGCACTCCCCGAAGTGCACGGTGAGAATCTTGTGTTTTGTTTCAAGTTAAATTGGCAACTCGACCTGAGACCATACAAAATCTAATTTAGCTCAGGCATGTGGACGTTGACCTGCTGTGTGCGTTAGCAGTGCTGCTAACCAGCCACATTCTGCAAACTAAATCACAGTCCCGGAAACGTTTTTAAAAATATACCAATTTTGACTGTTATCTGTGTTTTTGGCTTGTGTGTTAGTCTGACATTAGTCGCCTAGTAAACATACCTATATCGAACTTAAAAGCAACAAGTTTCATTTGAGTCACATTACACTTCTCATAACAGAGAACTCCCAATAGATGGCAAATTCTATGAAATCCTTATAAGAACATTTAAATGTTAACACAGTAACACAATTGATTTACTAATCTAGTTTCAGCAATAAAAACCAAAAGGAGCACGTAAGAAAAGTGAGGTTAATAATCTCAAACTGAATGTGTGGAAAGTAGAGGTGCAGCAGTGTAATCTGTAGTATCGGTGTGAGCATCAATCAGCAAATGAGGCAGTTCCTTAGAAGACAAGCTATCCGTCTGACAAAATGCACCTTGGGGTAATAAACAGTCTTCTGGTGTAAAGATGTTTTTCAATCTATCAGCAACATGACGTAAATAAAAAAAAACACACACACAGTGAATTCTACAAACACATTCATCTCGTTGTTATATGTCACTGTGTGTATTTCAAGTCTCCCCTTTAAGAGCTATCTTCTGAGCTAAAACCACAGTATACCTTCCACAAGGTGCAAGGCTCTTGCTGCTGGCTCAGACTTATAAGTAATTCAATAATGTTCCCCCCCCCCTCCCCCCGATCTAGCAACTTCTAAATCTGTGCATTGATTTGGTACCACACTGTTCACAGAACCAGACAAACACGATTAAAGACAGATTCAGTCAATCTGATACTGGTTTGAAACAGACAGGTAGTATGAAATGTCAAATAAATGTGAGCTTTTGTCAGTCAACGAGATTGGACAGAAACTCTTGGGAGTGCAGGAGAAAGCCCTCAGTCTCATAATTTGATGTCAAAATATAATACTTGGTGGAACCTCTCTTTAATTTGTGTTTGACTGTGTGCAGCCGACTTAGTATTCAAGTCCAGGCTGCTTATCAGCAGGTAGACACACTAACAAGATGAGTAGTGTCAGATGGCTGGATCAATAAACATATTAGCAAATCTGTGTGCTATTCCTCTGACTGACAAACAAACACACACACAAACACACACTGCACGGCATCAACAGCTCAGCTCAGCCAACAGCTTGGGAGATAAATAACTTACAGCAAGTCCTCTCATCTTTTGCTCTCGCTGCACCCTCACACAGTCAGGCACACAGAAACACACACGCTGATATCTCAGCCATCACCTGTCAATCTGCTCCACCTCTCAGCTACAAACACAGAGTCGTTGAGTTTGCCAAGGAGTCGAGAACGCTGCGGAAAGTTTAAAGCTCAGCAGTTCAGAAAGTTAGTTCTGAGCACGCTCCTGGAAAGCAACAGAAAGTGTCCTTCTAGCTTTCAATCCATGACAGATACGCCGGCTTTACATTCGGGAAGAATCTACTGTCAGGTTCTGTTTAGTTGCAAACCTTGTATGACAAAGGTTAGTTTGTATTCCTAAGGGAAAGGATGAAAAGCTCTTTTAACCCCATTAACAAAACTTCTAGCCTTACCAATACCACTGTAGATTTTATGTAGAATGACAGTTCCACGAAGAGGTATTTAGACTTGGAGGAAGAGCTTCTTACCTCAAGAATCCATTCTGGGTCCCTACTCACTCTCATTTTGCATGTATGTATTTTTCAAATATGTATTCAAAGGTTTTATTGTCCTTTTCTGACACTTAAAAGCACTTAATAAACCATTTTGGGAAAAATGCAACACTGGTGAGTCTTTGATTGTACAATCATCACCGGAACCAAAATGTAATGACAGAAAATGCCAAACTTGAATGCCAAAAATAGATTGTTTCCTCAAAAAAAGAAAAAAACACTGGCACACTGAAGTTGGGGAAAGATCTTAGCATAATAGAAGCTTTACAAGATGGTCAAAACATCGTCGACTCGCCGCCAGCTTGCATCAAACCAGGAGGTTAAATTTGTCTCTGACAAAAGTTTATTACCTTTTTCCTTCCTCTATTTGTCATCTGCCACCAGAAGAGTTGAAAAATGCCAATAGATGTGTTTCCTATTTGTTACAAAGGAGCAGAAGACTAATCTCTCTCATAGACAGGACTTCAGGTTGAATTGAAACACAGACTGACTCAGTTGTGAAAAATCACCTGTCAAGAAGCCTTTAGTCAGATCTACGACCTTGTACATGTTCACTTTGTAAACATGAAAACATTGGTAGTTAAGACACCAGCCGTGACAGAGCTGCCTCTGATTTACAAACTCATCGGGACAACAGAGGAGACCGGTGGATGCTTAATATTCAATGAGAGTTTAAAGGCAACATTTGTATAAAATGATGTCAGAATGAAAATAGAAAACCTCTGATTGAAAAGTAAAAGTGAACAAAATAGCAGAGCCTACATGGTTTATTAATAGAGTGATTAATCATCAGCAGATTTTAATTTACTACTACTTCAAGTATTTATTGTTTCCTTTTGATTGGTTCATCTCTGTGTGTAAATTAAATGTGAATCTGATTGGAGGTTAAAGACCTCTTTAGTTTGTTATTAGTAGGTCAGTATAGGTTCATCTGGATCGTTGGTGTGTGCTGCTGTTGGCCTCCTCCACTCCAACTATTAAATATCAGCCTAACGTCTATAATCATCATTAGAAATGTTAATGTGAATCTAATAGTTGCTCGACTTCATCCTCCATAATTACCAATATCAGTCCTCCCAATTCCATTGTCATTATAGCTGCTGATGTTAATCCTATAGACTGATCAGGCTATTATCATACGTAGCTGTTACTTCTAATACTTTCACCATTATTACTGACATCGCAGCTATACATCTATCTTATTCATTGTTGTTGTTGTTGTTGTTATAGTTGCCTTGTTTGTCTCTATCAGTCGGTTTCTTTATGCATCCCCCTCTCTTCACTCTCAACCAACACAGTTTTGGCAGATGGCTGTTCAACATGAGTCTGGTTCTGTTTGAGGTTTCTGCCTCTTAGAGGAAGTTGTTCCTTGCCACTGTCACTTTGCTAAATGTTGCTTAGTGCTGTGCGCATGGCGGATTAATGTTGGGACTTTGTCGATAATAAAACAAACAATCATGGTCAAGACTTGCTCTGTTTGCAAAGTCTCTTGAGATAACACTAACATTTGTTATGAATTGGTATTATACAAATAAAGATTGATTGATTATCTTTCTTAGAAATCTTTATTTTTTTAATTTTTTTTTAATTTATTTACTCAGATTTTTGTTCTGTTTTTTAATCTCCTATGAGACTGTGCAGTTAACACTACAGCTAATCTTAACAAGGTATATATAGAACTAGCTTAGAAAGATGTAATTCCCCTTTGTCCTTAAACATTCCTTTTTATAAGAAGAAGTCTTACGGTTTAAAACACACACCATATTCTATACCTGAATAGTTAACTGGTGGAGATGGCTGTTTTTCACCAGATAGGGATGATAAACACAGCCTGTCAGCATGGTGCTTTCAGCAGGATAAGCTCCCATAATCAACATTTAAACAAGACTTCAATGAAAGTCCTTTCTCTTCTCTTCCCTCTCTTCCTCTCTCTCTCTGATTCTGGATCTCGGCCTTGCTCCTCAGCTGTCTGTTCCTTTGATGTCGGCGCCAGCTAGGACGCAAGTGGGTGCAATGCTTCTCTTACGAGATTCAGATCCGAAATTCATAATATTCGGAAACAAATGCAAGCATACATTCTCAAACGACAGAGCTCAAACGTGTCTAAAGCATGATATGTTCTCCCTTTAAAAATATCAGAATATCCATTAGGGCCTTCAGACAGTCAGGCAAGCTGAGGCACGTAAGAGAGGCGAGGAAAACATTCAAAAAGATGGAGATTAAATATGTGTGTGTTCAGTGGTTAGTCAGAGAGCAGTGGCTTTTTTTTCCCTGAGGAAGCAATGTCTGCAGGACTGTGTGTGTGTGTGTGTGTGTGTGTGTGTGTGTGTGTGTGTGTGTGTGTGTGTGTGTGTGTGTGTGTGTGTGTGTGTGTGTGTGTGTGTGTGTGTGTGTGTGTGTGTGTGTGTGTGTGTGTGTAGGAGTAAGCGGCAGGTTTCAGTACAGTCAGCTTGATAACGCTCTCCACTCAGCTGTGTTAATAATATCCCCTCCTCTGATGGGCCCTCAATCATCCGAGTGTTTGTGCACACACATTCAATCTCACACACACACACACACACACACACACACACACACACACACACACACACACACACACTCTGGTGGCTGTTTAAAAAGCTATTGTCTTTCCTGTAGAGCAGTGTAAAGACAACACAAGGCTCTTGCTAGAATTGCTTGAATTAGAGCGAGTAAGACAAACACTTAACCTATAAAGTGAACTACACACTACATGTTCAACAGTCCAGAGACAACCCGACATTACACCCACATGTGAACGATGAACATTTTGTTCCAGAGACATGGGCTGCAGTATGCTGCGTATGCTCTGTTGAAAGCTAAGGGAAGGATTTTTACTTGGAAAAAAAAAAAAACATTTCTTAATGGACCCGACTGTGTGAATGTGGGCGTTATTATTGTGGAACAGGAAAGCTCTTCACACTAACATTACAGCACACTTTCAAATGTCAATATCTGTTTTAACAGTGAGATTTGTCCTCATGTGGAACTGAATGGCTCGTCCAAAACCAAGGGAAAATGGACCAAGACTACACAATCGTCAAGTTTGCCCATGCACGTTTCGCCATTTAGTATCTCTCTCATCAATCTTGTTTCCCTTCCCTTCATCCCTCTCTCTTTATCTGTATATAGGCTGCGTACAAGCAGCGCTTTTTTCATTCCCCCAAGAGGCGACTGCAATCAACATTTATGCTCCTGATCTGTGTGTTTGCATGTGAGTGTGAGGTTGAAGAGAGGAGACGGAGAGCCTGTGCCACTCCTAATTAAAATTAAACAGAGAAGAAGAAGAAGGAGGAAGGGGGGGGGGAGAAGGACAGAGAGACATGGAGCTCCTGTTTGCTTTGAGAAATGCATCATTATTATCAATCATAAGGATCTTGACACGGTCTGTTTTTTCCACGATTATAAGTAGTGTCCTTGTAATGATTTGTGTTTTTCTCACTCAGGCTTGTGTATGTGTGCATGACTGTGTGTGTGTGTGGGTGTGTGTGTGTGTGTGTGTGTGTTGTCTGAGTTTTGCTCAGTGTCAGCCGACTCAGAAGCATTTCTGTGCATGTTTAAAATGTATTATTAAGAAAATGTTCCTGCATCACACCATTATTTGTTATTCAATGAATCACTATGTTTTAAGATATATCAGTTGTAGTTAATATACTTAAATCTATTTCCTGTTAATCATCATACATAATCCCTGTGATGTCAATGACGATTAATACTGAGAAATGTTTGTTTATTTATTGCACTTCGATTTTGTGTCAATATTAATATCCCATAATACTGATACCAAAAAAAATAAAAAATCCAAATTAATATCGTTATTGTTTTTGTTGGTATTATGGTCAGGGCTAAACAAAGCTGTAGTAAACCAGGCATTGCACTGCATTGTGCTGGCTTCACATACAAACAGGAAGCAGCAAAAACTGTAAGGTTTTCAAATTAAAGGTTTTAAACTGAAGTGCACAAATGGTAGTTTTGATCACTTTGAAGGAGATGTTCCATCTTGTCAGAACGGGTTAGGGTTAGAGCTACACTTGATGCAGACAAATTGTGTGCACTTGCAGTTTAGGGTTAGGGTAGGGCTAGGGTTAGGTTTGAATGTCTACAAAGCAAGACTGTGCTAGTTGAGAATGTTCAAAGTGCCCAACAATCTGTGATCGGTGACGTAGATCGGCTCTGTCCCAATCTCTACCTTTCTTCTTATCAGTTGGCGTCTAATGTTTGGATATTTTTGCGTCTCTGATGTGTTGATTATTAAATCAATCTGCAAAATATATATCCAAGAGCATATTTTTGATTGTGAATATATACATACATGTACTTACATAATTCATATTTTTCATTTTCTGTCTTTATTTCCTTTGGTGTATTCTGTCAAAAGCCAAAAATTAAATTTAAAAAAAAAAAAAAAAAAAAAAAGGAAAGGGGCTCTGACTTCATCAAATGTTTATAGCTCATACTTAGAATTCACTCAATAATTTCTGTTAGCAGTGGGAATGTAAATCCCAAATACCCCATTAAATTACCCTAAGACCATAACAAGGATAAAACTGCACGGGCGTGAAAATATATTCCATCTACTGTGCATGGCTGATTCCAGTCTGGGCAATTAAAGAGTATTACCAATACAGAATGTGCAAGAGGGGTCAATCCAGAATATGTCTGAGTGCAGCTTTTCTATTCTGGACACGGTTGCATTCATCTACTTATGAACCATTAAATTTCAACGCCTCTCAATGATCTCTTGAGTTTGTCCCCAGCGTCTCCGAAGAATTTTCAAATTACACGGTTTTCCCCCGGGCTATCCCATCCCCAGCAGGCCACCTGCACAGATAATAACCAGAGGATGTTCTCTCACAATTATGGGTACGCTGGTGATATGATGGATACACGCTGCAGCTGAGCATCATCAACAACACTGAAGTACACATAATTATAGCAAAGAGCCTCCTCAAGGCTGTTAAAGCATTTATACGACAGCTACCAAGAGTACAGAGCAAAAAGGCTCCGGATGTCACTGCAGTTGCCATAGCAACCCATAAAAATACAGTTTGCTTTGCTTTTGCAACCAATAAATTAAAGCAATCCCTGTTTTCTGACCAATCAGATCACTAAAAATAATGCATCTCTCTAGGAATGGTTGCTAGAAGAAACCCTTAACTTTAGACTCTGCACTTAAAAAACAAAACAAAAGGTAGAGGCATATTTAATGCAACAATGGTTCAACTTCTCTAATGGAGAGTTTTTAGGACAACATAATAATCTCAATGTTGTTTCTCTTAGGTCCCTGAGAGAAACAACATTACGAGACGCCATTAAAAACTCTGGAAGACCCCGGTCTGGTTCAGCTGATTGCCCATGCGGAGTGGACTTTCAATCTCACTCGGCTCAGAGTCAGCACGAGAAGTCTTTAGTTCTGCCTGGTTGGAAAACAGTGATATGGTGGACCACAGGGAGTGCTTCAACTAAAACAAGCTACCCCAAAAACAACAAAAAAAATAGTTGTTGTTTTTTTCTCCTGCTAGTTATTCATCCGGGGGACAAATCATCCACAAGCCAGACGGACCGCTGTGACAAAGCAGAGCTCAACATTAGGCTCAGGACTCCCTGAGGAGACATGAGCAGACGCTGTGGTCACAAAATAATTTCTGTTTAGTGGACATACAGCCTTATCCTCCTTTGGCCAATGTACTTTTTAGAGTTGCCTGGCTGGCATTTCATTTAGTAGTGAGTCCAGCATTTCTTCAAGTCCCAACCTACACTCTGCAATCTATCAGCACCTGAACTTACTCCCTAGTGTGACATTAGCTGACTGTTAAACTCGGAACTAATTTTTGGATCTAGCAAAGTAAGCAGAAACTTACAGCTTATAATTACAGCTACAGATTTTACACTCCGTTCACAACATAAAGGTGAGCAGTGCCAGAAACTCAGAGGAACTGTAAACTGGGTTTGGCTTCGTTCGTCACAGCCACACACACACCCCCGGAATTAAATCCACACTTGGTTGGCTTTTAATTAAGCAGGCTTTCCTTGTCCAAACATGGGTGTATTAAGAGGACTGGAAAACAAGATGGCGACTCAGTGACAGCAAACCCATACTTGAAATTGCTCAGGCCTTCCACAATGCTACTGCTTGCATGCATAAACGATGCAACTTTTTGCACTCACATGACAACCTCTTCTGTCTTCCTTCTCCCTTTCTAGTGTTCACAAACTAAAAATAATAAACACACACACACACACACACACACACACACACACACACACACACACACACACACACACACACACACACACACACACACACACACACACACACACACACACACACACACACACACACACACACACACACACACACACACACACACACTCGATTCAGAACGATTCTGGATTCATGATTCATGATTCAAAGTCTATTTTTGAATGAGTTCATACTTCAGGATCTGCTCCAGTCATCTGTGAGACTGGCTGACTTTCTTGTTGGTCTTTTGGCATTCTACTGAGTTAAGGAGCTAGTCTTAGCACTTACCAGGGAGTGACTGACAAGCCAAAAAAATAATAATAATACATAAAAAAATAATCGATTTTTGGAAATTATGAATCGATTTTTAATCTTAGAAGAGAAGAGTCTCGATTTTTACATAAACAGATTTGTTTGCCCACCTCTAATACACACATACCTATGATTCACAATTCTACCTCCAGTAGACCTGTAGAGACGCTCTGATACACTTTGCTTCTGCTCGTATGTATCGGCACGAAATCCAACACAATGCTCCCTCCACATTATTTACTGCCATACTACTCTGGTGTACATATGTATAATTTCCAAATACCATGCGCTACTTTCTCCCATTTTGCTACATTAATAATTTAAAGTAACTCTTTATCAAGCTCCTTCTTCTTGCCTCTCTCCTCCCACCTGTTCTTTGCGGCGTTTAGGAATGTATTAGAAGCAAACATCTCAAAGAATGTATACATACCTATATTTCTTATTTGAGTCTATTTCTCTCTAAATCTCATGTTGTAAACTTGGATTTTACATATCATTAACATTTTGTATGTTTCTTACTTGCATTCATATCTCCTGTAGTTCTTCAATCAATCAATCTTTTCAATTCATGAAAAATGTCATCTAAAGACACTTCACAAAAAGAGCAGGTCCAGACTGTACTCTTTGTTGTATTATTCTTCATGCTTCTGTTAAAGAGCAACTGCAAGGCGCAAACCCCCCCCCAGGATATGAATAAAGTATATCTGATTCACTTCTTTTGTGAGTACTGTGTATGAGAATACTTTAGGGCCAGTTTGACCTGCATCCACTCTGCTGCCACTGTGCCTTACTGACACACAGAGGAGTCTGGGTAAGCAGCTGTTTTTCTTTATTATGTGTGTTAAGGGTCCATGTTCAACAGAGCTTCAGAAACCTCTGCGCCAAAATAACCGGCTGACTGTGTAAGCTCCCCTTGCCTCATTTCCTGTGTTAAACTCTTCCAGGGGGGTGGAGGTAAGACCCCAGAATCAGGGGTAGAGCTTTCTTATAGTTCTTTCAAAGTTAAAGCCTAACTCCCTGCACTCACTGGGAAGTGTTTACTATGAAGCATCTGCACAAACAGTCACTGAACATGCAGGCTTTTTCAACTCCTGCCTGCTCCTCTGATAATGAATCACACCTGCACTACAATACCTGCCAACACAAATAAAGAATACACCAAATCTAAACAGATCCAGCTTTTGGTGAAAACCAAAAATTGAGATGTATCATTTGCTGCGATCAGGTTTTTGGTACAAATAGAACAGAAAATAGGTTGTCCTTGGTTGTGACAATTTTTTCATGCGTTGCTATGCACTGTTCCAACTCAGCGGGTTATTCACTGAGGGGTCTGTGTCTCCATTGATTCCTTTTAATGACTGACAGCCAAGAAAGGCTGCTAATGGCTGGCAGGGAGTGCATGGATTATTTGATACAACCGAATGCCCGAGCTGCCAATTACAAGATTGTTATACTCTGCAGGTTAAAAATATATATGTTAAGATCCAGTTTGTTGGTTTTAGTAATCATAATTATTTCCCGGGAGGCAGTCATATAGAAAATACAGGTGATGAGCTTGTTACTGTATTACTGTGTGTGTGTGTGTGTGTGTGTGTGTATGTGTGTTGCTCTTACTTTGCGGCCGTCGCTTGCATGGCAGTTGACGTTGAGCGGGGTAAGCAGGGCCATTAGCTTCTCCTCGTTCCCACTCCTGAGAATGTACACATGCAAAAACACATATTAGATAGAAAACCTCCAACACCGTAGAGGATTAGCACTGTGCCTCAGCAGGAGAGTGAGGGGGAGAAAATGAGGGCGAATGAGATTAGAAGCTTGGAGGGAAGAGAGAGAAATTTCATCAAAGAAGAAAAATAACAGAAATGGATTGAAAGGTTGTGTGTGTGTTTTTCTTGTGAACCTGACTACAACAAGTTACAAATCTGCAGAATATTAAGCGTAGCTACGGAAGAGTTAGGATTTTGTTAGTGTTGTTGGGGTGTGTTTCTTGGTTCCTCACATTTCTGCCATCGCTTTGGGTGACCACCGGAAAAGTGTTGCCAAGGCATCATCCCTGTGACAGTCGTAAATGAAGAAACTATCAACGCAAGATGCCGAGGATTATTCTTGTTGCCCTCCTCTCCTTCTCTCTTTTTTATACTGTTGTTGTTCTGGTATGGGCTTCTCCTTCCTTCTCTTAATTCTTCAATTTTTCACTCTCTGTCCACAAAAACAACCTCATCGCTCTGCTTTTCTCCAACTGCAATTCTGCGATCCTTCCTTTGCTTTTAACCCTTTCCCCCTCATTAGATCGTCACATTTGCCGCCCTCTCCTTATTAGGTTTCTCTTTCCCCTTAACTCCTCTAGTCAGCATCCCTTTTTTTTAAGTTATCCTTATCTTTATCCATCTTTTACTCAGCTAACATCTAAGTTTTGCTTCTCAAACAAAAGGCAGACTTTATTTCAAACAGCATGGTGTTGTATGTGTTTGTCTATTTTAGAGATGTCTGGAGAGCAGTCTTGTTATCTTAAGATGTGAAGCAAATCAAAAGAGAAAATCTAAATATTTAAAAGTACTTCATTATTTTGGGAAATATATTAATACACTCTCTTTACCAGAAGTAGTTTGATACTGATTTAATATCTAACTAAATCATTGAAAACAACATCAAGCAGACAGAGCCCGGCTCACTTTTTACCCAGTTTTGAGTCTTAATGCTAAGCTAATGGTCTCTAAACACCAAATTTATATCCAAGAGACAGACAGGACTATTGGTAAGTTCATCATCAGAATATAAAGTCATAAATATCAGCAATTAATTAAAGTAATACATGAATATATCAATGATTAAAATCCAAGAACACCAAGCTAATTAGCCTGAAATGTCCTATTCTGATTATTTTAAATGTTTGCACTATCAGACTAAGTCACTAGCAGGTGAACATTGTTTAGCATTTAGTAGCAAGGCGATGTTGATATCAATACTCAGCTGAAAGGACAGTGAGTATACGGAATATTAAATATCTTAACATTCATGACGTTGACAAAAATATGCCTATGATGTTGTCAGAAGATCAAATGATGCGGATTTGAAGCAAAAATAAATTCCTTGTTTGGACAATTTAGCGTAATACTTGTAAAAATATCTAAGAACACTATGTAAATGAATATCTAAAATGCATTTCAATGATGTGAAAGCTTTAAGCAACGCAAACATACCATTTACCAATAGTGATAGTGAATCAATCATAAGAGAAGACTCAGATCAGCAAAGACTTTGGGCAGACTTGACTTACTTGTCAGCTTACAGGCAGCCTTAAAGGGACTTCATTGGTCTACTGTACAAGAATGTTTAACCCCACATTGAATTACAATGCATGGAGGGATTACTTTACTCTAGGACTATGTAGAACCATTTCACCAGTTGTACCTTTAATTATTCTATAACAGTATGCAAGGATGATATCTGGGCCACAAATGGGAAAAAAACACGATATCCCATAAGCTATGTGTGGGAGTTATTTGTCCAAACACAACACTAAAAAAAGATGTGACCAAAAAAAAGAGAAACCTTCTGAAAAATGTCATTGGTGATGTGCCAGCCAGCGGCTCAGCTGTGATAGAAGCACACTGAGTTCACAGTTCACACTTAAACAGCCTGCTGACCCCATAATACACTGGGGTACTGCTATGCAAGGCCAGCTGCTTCCTAGTGTATGTGTGTGTGTGTGTGTGTGTGTGTGTGTGTGTGTGTGTGTGTGTGTGTGTGTGTGTGTGTGTGTGTGTGTGTGTCCAGGAGAGGGAGGAAGGGAGAGAGAGATGGGGAGGGAGGCTGTTGAGGCATTGAGCACTCAGCCACCCACACACAATCCCAAAGAGAGCTATGCCATTTCCACATGCAAGAGACAAATGAACACACACACACACACACACACACACACACACACACACACACACACACACACACACACACACACACACACACACACACACACACACACACACACACACACACACACACACACACACACACACACACACACACACACACACACACACACACACACACACACACACACACACACACACACACACACACACACAAACACAAACATTGTCCACATGCATTGCCTGCAACCAAAACAAGCCTCAGAAAATGCATGCGTTCCTGGCCCACATGTTTTGAGCTCAGGATCTGAAGAAACACCTGTCTATTGCAAAGCATCAGTGTGTGTGTGTGTGTTTTAATTTTATTTTATTTTATTTCAACATATTTTCATATTTAACCTGTGATTGTGTTTGTGATTTTTAAATTGCCTATTTTAATGTTCCTTTTTTTCCTCTGTCATGATGCTTTTGATGTCTTGTGTGAAGCCTTGTTGTTGAAATGTGCTTTATAGATAAACTTGCCTTGCTTAGTGTGCGTTGGTAAAAGAGGGAT
Organism: Labrus mixtus; assembly: GCF_963584025.1. Taxonomy (NCBI): domain Eukaryota; kingdom Metazoa; phylum Chordata; class Actinopteri; order Labriformes; family Labridae; genus Labrus; species Labrus mixtus. The sequence goes on along the minus strand of NC_083628.1, from coordinate 16,247,920 downwards.
GAATGAACAAGTCATAAACAGAGACTGGGAATATAGAGGCAAAATGAGAAGTTGGAAGGGAAATTGGGGGATATTTGATGAAATGGATGAAAGGAGAGAAAAATGACAGGAAGACACAGCAATAGAGGAGAGGAGACGAGAGGAGGAATATTTTAAAAGGAGACGCAAGTAGACATACATAGTAGAAAATAAGACAAAAAAACAAGGATATTAGATAGGACAAGACCGGAAATAAGGACCAAGGGAGGATGAAAGGAAGCATGAAAAGAAAGGAGAGGGTAAGAAACAACAACCGGAAACAGGAAACACAAGTGGACTAGAGAGGAGAGGAAATGGAATGCACAGATCAGGGGGGAAATAAAGGAAAGGGAGAAGAGGAAATGTGAAGAATTGTGGAAATTGATGACAGCAGAGCGATAAGGGAAGAGAGGAATGAAAAGGTGTGGGGAAAGGAAACAAACGAAAGAGGAGGGGGGGGGGGGGTGAAAGTAAGCGTGGCAACAAGAGGTGTGAGGAGGAAAAACTGAACAGGTGAACAAGGAAGAGGAAAAACAAACCAAGAGGGAAAACATTTAGAGATGCCACATAGCAGGAAAAACGGCACAATAAAGGCAGGAAAAAAACGGGAGAAACAGATACACTGAAAACAAAGAGCATGCAGAGTGTGGTACTCACCTCGCCGCCTCCAGCAGCTCATCCTTCTTGTATTCACCTAGATGATTACAGAAGATCATGGTGTCAGACAGCTGGCCGCTAACACACAGCGACCACATGCACACACACATGATCAAGCAGAGAGAACAACCACACAGACATGTGAAGACACAAACACACACACACACACACAGAGGAAGGATCTATCTACTGGAGGAAGACACCATCTCTCTTTCTATCTCTTCCCCCCCTCCTCCTCCTCTCTTTCTCTGGCTTTCTCACTCAGTGCGCACCCCTCTGGCTCCGGTTGCCGTGACGATGCGTTGCCGGCAGCGACCACAGCACGTTCATTGTTTGGACGAGGAGCGGCAAACTGACGCGCGCTCTGCCTCTATCGGTCCGTGGGTCGGTCCATTCCTCCCTCCTTTGCCACGTTTGTCTCCTGTCTCTCGGCCGCCGCTCATTTTGCTAACCATCTTCGCTCATTCTCCATCATCCCTGTCTTCCTCTCTCTCTCTCTCTCTCTGTCACTGCTATATTTTCCAGTGGGCTCAGGAGGCGCAGTTACCATCAAAAAAACACAACAGAAATAAACAAACCCCTCCCCCTACATCCCTCACCCTCTCTCCAGCTCTCTCTCCCTCTCCCAGCCCTGCCCCCCTGCTACTACAGTCACAACACACACACCTTCCCATATGTGTCTCTTCTGGCTGGGAAACAGAGACAAGGGAGGGGGAGACAGTAGCTGCTCTCAGACATGTTATATGTAACCTTCTGTCTGATTAATCTCTCTGTTTAACTTGTGGCTTTTCCACTTCACACAGTCTGCCTTTAAGGGTGCACTATTTCAAAAAACTGATGGATTATTGATGATGAAAAACAAGGTTTCTTGTGTCAATTCCAAACTAAATTGCATTATAGATTTTATGAGTGTCCTGATCAGTCTGTATTATCACTCAAATCAGCCTGGGAACTGAACGATCTACTCTCTTCAGGGTATCTTCTGTGTTTTAAAGGGATAGTTCAAAGATTTGAAAACATGTGTTTAATCTCTTTGGGACTACGTTTTACAGTAAAAATGAAAGCAGACATGGTTGAAATTACGACTGACTTTGTATCCCATGACATGGAGTTGAGCTCTAAAATCAATGCACCCTACGATTTCCATATTTGGAACATCTTCCACCAGACCCTTCTCACTAAATCACATTTTCTTTGAAAGGAGTTGATTTGGCAGTTTGAGCTCTGTTTCTCAATATCACAAATGAACTCCTTTTATAGAATTCATAATCCGCAGATAAACAGACAAATCAAAGCAGGTGTTGATTTTAAGATAATGACATGCTGAATCCATTTTCTTTGGGTGCTGTGACTTGCTCTGTGCTTAATGGAAGTGATGTAAGGAAATGCTCAAATTCTCTTTTCTTTTCTTTTTTTAGGGGGGGGGGGCGGCTTTTAATGCCTTTATTCAGAGATAGGACAGTGAATAGAGTCAGAAATTGTGGAGAAAGAGAGAGAGAGAGAGAGAGAGAGAGAGAGAGAGAGAGAGAGAGAGAGAGAGAGAGAGAGAGAGAGTGGGCAATGACAGGAAATGGCTGAAAAGGAGCCACAGGTCAGATTCAAACCAGGGCTGCCCACTTTGAGGACCAAACCCTTCACACCTGGGGGTAGTGGTAGTGGCGCTACTGAAACTCTAATAAAAGATTTTGAAACAAACACTTTTTATGTAATTATTCTTGCCTCTTTTTCAACTGGCCAGACTTGAGGCTGTTGATGTTTAGCACGTTAATTAAAGGGTAGATAGTTCAAGTGCATCAAGCAAATACTTTTAATTTTACAAAAGTAACTGAAACATTTTATCTGAAGTCTTTTTGTTGTGCGATCCATAAAGTGGTCTACTTTGTAAAATATGGACGTGTTTTTAAAGAAAGGACAAATAATAGAAGGGGAATTGAAAACAGTAAAATGTTGGTTGTAGCTGCAGGCTCTTATTATAGTTTGCATTTAAAAGTGGCACTCCAATATGTCATCAAGGTAAATTATGTCGTTCACATAAAACTGTCTGGCAACGTCCAGCCAAGCAGCAACATACTGAGAAGTGATTTGAAGACCCTGTCACACAAGAAAACCAAAATGGAAAATTTGCCAGCACATCCAAGCAACAATGTTCATCTTGGAGACGGGCCTCAGAGGCAGAGAGGTATAAAATTGAAATGGGAAATAAAAGAAATCAAAGGCAGACTGAGTTTGTAAATGTAATACAGATAAATGAAAATAGGATGAGGAGGACGGGCTGTGTCTACATGCGCAGGCTAAGGGGTGGGGTAGGGTGAGGAGTGGAGAAGAAAGGTTATAGAGAAGGGAGAAGGGGGAGGAGGGAGGAACAAAGGATTTGCAGATGAAAGAGAGAAGGGATGATTAGGGATCTGCAAACTGACATGCATGGATTTGACACACTATAATTGGTGTTAGCGCGGCTAAGGCGGAACAGTCGGAGGAAGAAGAAATGGTGGGGGGTGACAGAGAGGGGCAGAGAGGCAGAAAAATATGAATACAGAAAGAGAACAGATGAATGTACAGAGAGATCATGACTTTAAATTGGATGGTGTGGATTAGAAGTAGCTTTTTCATTCCACACCTGAAGTTAAATGCAACACATTTTTAATTCAATTTCATTGAAGCCAATTTGATATTTGTGCTATTTATTTAGGTATTGAAACATGCTCATTAAAATTCCCACAAGACAAATAAGTATAACCAGAGTGGGACAGGGAATTAATGATAATCTACGAGAAAATTGGCTTTTTTGACAGATACAAAAAAATCATATATTAAAAATGTTTCTGTTTATGCTAAGCTATTCATTTTGCCACTTTTTTCAGTTGTGAATCAAATGTGTAAACTTACAGTGCAACCAAAGAAACATATTCCATATCATTATGTTCAGTGAGTCTGCTGTCATGCACTGTGTGCATATGATTTGTTGGCACTAGATATTCGTTTTGCTCAGCCATAGTTTGCTTCCATTATTTTTCATGCTTTGAGAGCTCAGGCGATTGTGACTCAGCAGTTTTAATTATTCCCCCTCTATCTCAGTCTCTCACCCACGCACACATCAACACACAAACAGTGAACACGGAGCAAGAGGTGATTTGACTAAAGGTGTTAAACAGGAGCCACTCTGTAACTCATACACCTGATGCAGCACACAACGAAATAACTATTCAACGTTTTTACTCAGCTTGGAGTATTCTTTTTTTCTTCAACTCATATGAAATCAACATTAAAATGTTTTAAAATAATCAGAATCCAGGAATAAGTCCAGTGTTCTTTCCAGTGGTCTTATTATAAAAATAATAGACAAAAAAGTTCAACAACTAACAAAGCAGTGTTCTTTTTTTAATATGGGCACAATGTTTAAAACTGCTGAACAAAGTTGATAAAAACATTGGCCTTAGTTGGACTTAAAGAGCCCATATTATGTCCTTTTTGAGATTCGTATATTTAATCTATGTTCTTACTTTTGTACGTTCACAATAGCTAAAGTTCGAAAAAAGTGTCTGTTTTCATGTACTGCTCCTCCTTGCTCCCTCTCCGCTCTGAGTCCGTCAGCTACGCTCTGCTGAGCCCACACTGTTAGACCCCACGTGGGCCAAGTCTGCTCTGATTGGTCTGCCGATCCGCTCTGTCGTTATTGGTCAGTTGTTCAGCACGCGTCTCGGAAATTTCAACATGAGCTGCAGATTGCCACAACGAGCCAATGGGCTTAGATCAGTGATCTCACACTGACAATGACGTTGGACTGACACATTTTTATCGAGGGGGGGCTAGAACCGAGCGTTACATGCGGCTAATGCTACAGCTAACAGGAGGACATAGGAGAAGCCGCGTTTCCGCGGACTTTGAATTTTTGCACATAGATGTGCCTAAACATGCACAGGACACTTGGAAAACACACTAAAGGGCATATAAAACCAGAAAAGGCATAATATAGGACCTTTAAAAGGACAGGAATTCAGTTATTTTTGTTTTCAAACTGCCAGCAGGAGTCGCCAAAGACACACATTCTGCAACCTGTTATAAAAATGTCCTGTTCTTCAATGAGAAGAAAGCGATAAACAAGTTTAGAAAAACACTTATCATTTCCCTGTGACTGTACCCTAAAGTACATATGACAACATTGCATCTGCTGGATAAACAAGAAAATGGCCGATAGCTTCTATCAGGGGAGTCCGCAAATCACTAACTCACTCACTGCTCAGTTATATTGAACAAAAAGTGCTCATTTGAATACTGGCAATATGTACTGTACATGTTCGGCTGCATTTATATATTTATAGTGGCAAATGTTATGCAGCAATGTCTTATGAGATGGTGGAAGATGTGTGCGTGTGTGTGTGTCTGTGTGTGTGTGTGTGCAAGGTTTGGACAATCCTGCTGACTCCAAACAGAAGAGACAAGGACAGGTTAAAGCTTGGGACAGGCTAGCTGCCTCCTGAATGATGATATATTGTGTGTTTTTGTGTAAGAGTGTGTGTGTGTGTGTGTGTGTGTGTGTGTGTGTGTGTCTTTGTCACTCCCTAGGCAGAGTGCTGTAGACACCAGATATCACTGTTTGAATTCCAATTACTGTAAGCTTGAACACTTGAACTTTGTCAGTACATGCATGTGTATGTGGTTGTGGGCATGGCTGTGCACAGGTGAGTATAAGCCAATGTCAAACTGTCCTCATTCTAAATATGTTATTTACATATATATCTTGACAATGAAGCAAGAGTCTGGCATACTGTGTGTGTGTGTGTGTGTGTGTGTGTGTGTGTGTGGGTTTGCCCGTGTCTGAGTGTGTGTCTGTCTGTGTACCAAGTTGTTCTACAGGCACAGATGATGCTGACTGATGCTGACTGGACCATGAGTCGCCTCAGTGCCCAGCTGTCTGCGTGTGTGTGTGTGTGTGCGTGTGTCTGCGTGTGAGTGCGTGTGTCTGCGTGTGTGTGTATCTGCTTGTGTGTGCGTGTGCGCGTGCGAGTGTGTGTGTCTGTGGGTTGCTGTGTGTTCAAATCAAATATCATTTGTTGTAGAAGCAGTTTATCCGCAGTTATACAACAACTGGCTTTGAGTCAGGAGTTGAGAGATCCACTTATAACCTCAGCAAGGTCGCAACTGCTGAGGTTGTGAGTGGATCTGTGTACCGAGACCAATCAAAAGAGGGGTACAAATAATGGAATGAGACGTGAATGGAGATTATTATAGGGAGGTGTTCGTTCACTTTGCTGGCTCAGCATACTTCACACACTGGTGAATAATGGCCTCACCAACTGTTACTGTTTCACTGTTAGATAAATTACAATCTATTTGTAGCCAAAGGCGTTCAAAATGTTTTTTCTTGAATCTTCTGAATAATTATTTATTCTTTATAATGACAAATGTTTTCAATATTTTTTTCAACCAACCGATATTCAGATAATTACATTTTAACCGATAAAATTAACCGACAACAATGGCATTCATTTACTTATTAACAAGCCTAAACATTCAGATACAGTAGACGGTGATGTGCTAGCTGCCGTTGAACACAGAGACAAAGAACAACAAGGAGCGCAGCCAGTTGACATGGCGTCACCGGCGAGGATGTTTTGCACCGTTTCAGAGCAGAATAACGTCATTGCAATTTGCAAAATGTGTATTGCAGGGATTCGGGGAGGAAAAAAGTCGTCAAGTCGCTTGCATTAGCACCAAGTCAAAGGCGAGTACAGTAGCGCCGACTCGACAGGCATTTGTAAACTGCAGAAAGTTTGCAAGGGACAGCCCAAAGGCTAAAGCATTCATTTGATGGTAATACAACTTAAAAGCATCACTAGATCTAAACACCAGCTCACTTCCCCCTTATTCCCTAAAATGGTCATAACTCATAACGTAAAAATCTCATCAAAATTTGGTTTACAAGGTAAAGTCATTTGGTTATTTTTAAGCAGAAATAAAAACAGGGGCTAGTCATGCTTATACTATATTTTGTTCCTCGTTGGTTATCTGCAGAGACTCAAAAATTAACTTACTTGGTTCAGGTATAAAAAAAAAAAAATCTAAAAGACAAAACTGTTTTTTGTTTTTTGGTGTTGACATGACGTTGGAGGGGTCAGCTAGTACAGAATGTTTATGTAGGCCTCCATCTTTGCTGACTACAAATTGAACCTTTCGTACCCTAAGATGTGCAAAAACTACATTTTATGAACGTCTTTTTAAAATGCAATAATGTAATAACATATTTGTTTGTAATCTTATTGGTATCAGGAGCAGGTAATTATTGGTTATCGTATCAGCTCAATAAAATTCATCATGCACATCTCTAATTTAAAGTGATATTTTTGGCTTGAGTCTTTGACAGCCCAATGGATATTATGTTTCTTTTTGTTCTCTGTGTCCTATTTTCCAGATGAACTTAATTAGTGTTGGAGTTACACCCATGCTATTGCCATTTGCTATTGCACTTTCAGAGAGATTATGCTCAATCCATTATTACATCCCCAGGGGGCTTTCACATTGATGCATTTTAGTCCATTTCATACCTTGGTGTGCTGCAAAATACTTTCTAAAATGAACACCTTCAGCAGCTCCAACGTCCGTCAAACTAAATGTCAGACAAAAAGATGTGTTTAGTACCTTGTTCCTGGCTGCTCAGTCATGGTGGGCAGTATATGATTTGAAAGGTTTATTTCCCTAACAGCAACATGGTTCCTTTGCGGTACGAGGGACTTGCCTGGATAACTTTAAAAAACAATAATTATTGGTGATGGTATCAGGATATTAGGTGGAATGTCCATAACAGCATGGATTTCCTTCACTGTTTCAAAAGGAAAGGAGGATGTTGTACCCACACCCACATTATTGGAGCTAAACATTAAAGAAATCATGTCAGCTGCAGATAGATGAATATGGGTAAGATCAAATTACACTGCATTTATTCTGAGTGTGACAGCAACCAAAAAAAAAAAACACACAACAGACTGTCATCTCATTTCTCTGCATCTGATCCTCAGCAGTCTGACAACCACACATGCTGGTCCAGCCCACTCAACACAATGACTCACGGACAGAAAAATCAAAAGCCCAATATTGTAACATTCAACAGATATATTGCAACTTCAGTCAGTAACTATCTACGGACTGAATTTAGTGTTCTTTGTGGGAAAATGCAATCTTATGGAGAACACTCTTCAATTCTCATGTGCAAAACTGGTTGTTTCCTGAGGATGTGGAGTTTCATTAAGTCACGATTAACAAAGACTTACTAGTTAAAATGTAAAGCGTTTTACAATACCTGCAAGGCACACCCCACTTCAGTGTGTTTGATTTCAAAGTAAGACTCTGTTTTTATTCTTACGTGTTTTAGAGTAAGCACAAAGTTAAATTCAGCTGAGTTTTTTTTATCCATCCAAACCTTTCAGTTTTGCAGAAGAGATCTGCATCCAAGGATACAGATTGTTTGTACTTGTTTTTTTTTTTTCATTTAGTTTAGTTGAGTTCATTAACTAAATTCTGTCAGTCTGCTCTGGCAGACTGGCCGCCTGCCCTCCCCTCAGTGTGGTGGAGGAGAGCAGCCATGTGGAAAACTAGTCCATTTCAGCTGCGGGAAAATGGCCCAAATGGGGTGAGGGAACTTTGAGAGTGCATCACACACAGACGCACACACAATAAAAAAAAAAATGAAAAACAGTCACTTCATTTCACTTCTCTTGCTAGGTCGTTTTGGAAATGGGGTTGGGTGGCTCATTTATCACCTGGGACTAATCGAAGAGCAGTCATTGTGGTAATCAATGAGCTTGTCACTGATAACGGGGGGGGAAAGCTACACACTTGGCCTTGCAACCACAGGACATCACACTTTTTCTCACACACACACACACACACACACACACACACACACACACACACACACACACACACACACACACACACACACACACACACACACACACACACACACACACACACACACACACACACACACACACACACACACACACACACACACACACACACACACACACACACACACACACACACACACACACACACACACACACACACACACACACACACACACACACACACACACACACACACACACACACACACTCGAAGGTGCACACAGGTGCCAGATTGCCTTTAGCCCCCGCTGCATTAGAAGGACGAAGCTTTCAGAGCAGCTACAGCCGCTCTTTGTCTTCAAGATTAGGCTGTTAACGAACACCAATCAGAGCTGGCCCTCGCATCCAGTTTCTTTGAATTCACTCAGTCACATCAATTCTTCTCTCTGTTTGTCTGTCACATGAGCCAGTGAGCATAATCATCTCTTCTCCTTTACCCTCCCTTTCTTTCATTTCACTCTCTGTATTTGTTCACTTCCTCAACATCTATCCATATCCTCCCTTTTCCATTGTTTATTGTTTTCCACTGCGGCTCTCTCTCTCTCTCCCCTCCACTCATTCATTGACTTTACTCTCCATCTTCTTGCTCTCCGACTCTTAAATCTCTAATCATTTTCCGCCATCGCCTGCGAGAGCTCATGCTGGTTAGATTTATATGCAAAAGCTGGCTGCCCATCACAAACCTTTCTTCAATGAAAAAAATAGAAAAAGTGTTTCCAGACAGAGAGTCGTCACATCCAGCATGGCAGTTAATACATCTTTAATGGAGACACATATATTCTGTACTAGTGCACCACCTCAAACTGTGCTGTTTTTTTCAATAGTTATGTAGTGACAGCAGGAGCAGGGACAAGCTCTTCCCACAGCTTCTGTTCTGCATTGTGAGCTTGAAAAGCAGCACATGAGGAAGAAAAACTCTAATTGTCTCTAAGAGATGGAAGCTACCTAGCAGTGCAAAAGTTAGACTGGTTATAGTTTCTGATCCAGGTCCAGTTCTGACAAGCTGACAGGGATAGTGTTAAAAGCACAGGTGAAGAGGAGAGTATTTGAGTGAGCAAATATACAGAATAATCAGGGAGCTGGTTATTAGTCTGCTGGTTTGTCTTTGCTGCGATGAGGCTGTGTGTCAGGGTTCATAACCTTAGGCCTGAACTGGTACTTAAACTCTGTATGTCTTTAGGCCATCTGCATTTAAAATAAACTCTTCACAACAGAGCAGTTATGAATGTAGTGTTTCCTTTAAGATCACAAGTTTACTGAATATTCAGTCATGTTAGTCAGCTCAACTTGTTGATCTCTTCTGAACACTGGTAATTGTTCATTTATAAAGAACTGTGCTTTTACTTTTCTAAACCATTAAACAGTTCAATGAGCTGATTATAGCAGTACTGAATTTTGACTTTTCTCAGCACTATAACCACGTCTGTCACTTGTGTTAAAATTAAATGTATTGCAGTTATAGGTAATAGACCAACAAAAAATATTCCATCATTTTGAAGTTGGGAACTTATATGGTAGTTTTCAAAATTGTTTTCAAGTAAAAAATATGGAAAGTTTTTTTTGAAGATTTATTTGTGGGCTTTTTTTGCCTTTATTGGAGGGATAAGACAAATCAGGGAGAGGGAGAGGGGAATGACATGCAGGAACGGAAAGGAGCCACAGGTTGGATTTGAACCTGGGCCGTGCGCACTAACCAGTGCACCACCAGCACCACCAAAAGTTTGGACTTTTGTCATGTTCAGCCACTAAAGGTTGGTGCGACCTTTAAGAGCATCTCGGGCATGAAGTTCTCTGTCAAAAGTCCAAACCGATGAATCCCCATGAATGGTACTGCATCTCTGATGGTACAACTCCCACAGGCAAGGTTACAACTGAACTGGTCTCTATAGGTGTTTCTCTTCCCTCCACTCCATTTTGTTCCAATATTTTGCCTTTTTTTCCATTGAATCAAACTCTTAGCTCTCTTTGTCAATTCTTACCAGTACATTTTTCCATCCCAGCTCACACAGATTTAGTAAATGTTCAAAATAGTTTTCTTGTCTTAATGTTGGGAGCGACCGTTGCCTGTGTGTTTTGTCTCTCTCTGACCGACGGTTGAACATCTGGGTTTGTGGTCTTCTAACAGTGATTAGAGTCTTGTACTTATTTCAGGTTTTTACGCTCAGGTTTTCTCAGCAGGTAGATATTCCAGTCACGGGACATGGCTTCACTGTTTCAGTTTCAGTAAGCCGGGGTAAAGTCATTAAGAGTCATCCGTGCATGTAGATCTCGTCAAGGTGCAGTTGTTTTGAGCTAACTCACCGACGGGAGACACTGAAAGAGTGTCACGGAGTTCAAAGGGCTTCTACTGTGCACATATTCTTGCTTTCGGTTGGGCAATCTTCTGCAGTAATTTGCAGCAGGCTGTGCACTTCATCAATGTGTCTGAGCACAGAGGCATTGCGTTTTTCAAGGCACTGCTGTCAGTAGTCCTGTCGGTGACTGTCTGGGAACTGAAGGCAGTTGCAAGTCGATGATTGCAGCCCTGAGTTTCAGTCATAAATTATCCTCCCAGTGATTTAGATGTGACAGGGATCCAACTTGAAAAGCCAAGTTGTAAAAAAAAAAAAAAAAAAAAACAGGAAGTAAATTTTGAAAAGATAACAACATGATAACAAAGCAGAGGATGAGAGAAAAAAGCATCTTTGTTGCAAAGCAGCACCACTGAATGGCGTTTTATTCTTTAGAGATTCTTTTCCACCCCACTCAGATCCACTTGTCCTTTCAGCTGCAGTATTTTCAACAGTGACAGCCTATTATTGCCTTTGGTAACTCATTCTAGAGGATGAAAAGCTAACTATGACAAGATGACAGGGGGGGGATTCTTGACAAAAAAATGTATTCAAAGTATTTTTTTTTTATTCCTTGTTCGTTCACGCTCCATGTTCTGCAGACTCTGTTTTTATGACAGATTGGAGACAAAGGAAGATCATAGATACAGCTGGACATGGAGCAGGAAACTTGTACCATATGGGAAAGACGAACTGATTCTGTCATATCTCAACCAAGATGGAGAAACACTGTTTTGACTGAAATATAAAACAGTGTCGGAATCTGACAATAAAATTCAGATTTGTGGGAAATTGAATCATGTTCTGTTCAAGTTGGACAGTTTAAATGAGAGTGTTGGATGGATTTGGACCACTCCGTTTGATTAAGTGATGCTATTGTTGTTTTGCAATCAGGAAATTAATTTGCCAACTAAATGAATTTGCCTCTAAAGCTTATTACCTTTGTCGTCACAGAGTTAATAAGATAACACTATAAATCTACTGATTTACAAGGTGCAACAAGGTCACTGCTTTTGTGAAGTAATAGGGTTCACAAAGGAAAGATAATTGAAAGCTAACCTAGATTTATCATTCATTAATCACAGTGTCAACCGAGTACATTGTGTTCTGTTTGAAGCTGTGATGTGGACTTAACCACAGTTTAAGTCAGAAAAGAAATACTGTCACTTCAGTACAACAGTCCAAACACTGTAGAATCCACCCAGGGGATCCTAGACCTCCTCCAAAAATAATGAAACAGAAGGTAAACCAAATACTTTTTTTTCCCACTATGACACTGTAGGTGTTCTTTTTAATTTGATCCCTCAGATCATATCAAGACTTGTCTGTCAATAGCAATTCAGAACATATATCCTGAGATTCCCCCCCTGCTGTACTCATACTGATGCTCACATTGGAGTTTACCTGCGTTGATATGACAACCGACAAGACAGTTGTTGTGTTTTGTTCAGCTTCAATGAGCAGCAACAACAAGACACAACATCAGAAACAAAGGCCCGGAAGTTACCATTTTCTGAGACTGCCTGCACTTCTCTCCTTTGAGTGACAATTTTGACCATCCGTCTTCACTCAAACGCCTTCAATGACAACATAAAACATGCCTTATACAGCTGGACACAAGCCAGGCAAGTGCGTGAATCACCCGAGTCCTTCTTAGACCTTGTAAGTCCATATTGGTACAAAGGATGACAAGTTTTTATTCTATTTCTATTTAAGGAAATCTTAGATCTCATACAGAAAAAAATGTTTTGAATGACATCAGAAAGCAGAGATTAGTGTGCAAAACAGAAGGCGGCAGGAATAACAAGTGTATGGATATGTGAGTGTGTATGTGTTGACTGTGATCCAGAGTGGAGAATTGATCTCTCTGAGGCTCGGATGCTGCTTGTCTGTGAATACCAATCAGAGGTAATTAATAGCAGCTAATGGACTCTGTTTCTCACTCTCTGACTCTCCTCTGTTCCTGTGCCATCTCCATCTCTATTTATGCCTTCCGAAGTCCTCCCGCTCCTTTTATTTTGCAATAATCGTGATTACAGAGACCCTCCTATTTAGGCATGTTAACTGCAAGAGCTGGGTTCAAACAGCAGACCTTGGAGGTGAAAGACAAACGACTCTATCACTGAGCCATAAGCCACAGCTTATAGTTGTTTAATGTATTAGCATTGTTACGGATGTCAGTGGGATTTTTTTTATATCTGCAAAATAACCCCGGTTCTTTCCGTTTCACTTTGGCCATCTAATGCATTAACCAGCTGGCTCAGCTAAATGTTTTGCTCAGGGCTAATTAGAAAATCTTAGCATACCAACTTGACCATGTTAGCATTAAGTCAACCTCTTCAGCATCCTTTAAATTTGCCCTAAAATATATGCAGAAATATGGGGACTTACTATCCTCAGAGTAAATTAGCTACAACTACCAATAAGGCCTCTTTTGAAAGCAAAACAATCTGTAGTTTCAGAATGTTTTTTTAATTCTTCCAAAATCATTCAAACGTGCAAACTGCAGCTGAGATAATGCAGGGCTTTGTCCGTATTTGGCATTAAAACCCCTCTCCCTGCTTTCAGGATGTTAGGTATTGATTGAAGCAGCATATTCACGTTTCCAGAAACGTCAAGTCATCAACACAGGGGCAGCTGTGGCAAGACACCAAACCCGAATCGTATGACTATTTACTTCTGATGGTCTCACTACAGCAACCTCTGCCATCAGTGTGTGAATGGGAAGGTGTGACGTGCGGTGTAAAAAACACTTTGAGTAGTCAGAAGATTAGAAAAGCGCTATACAAGCCCAAGTCCATTTACCATTTACAGTCACAAGCAATTGGCTAAGTGTAGCGACATCAGAAAAGGGGCAGACAGCTTCTTTCAACTCAGGCTCTACTTGGCTATTATAGGCTGGGAACGGTAAATTGGCGCTTCTAATTGGCCAAATGAAGTGCCATTGGAGAGCTCTGAGTGAGGCCGCAATGTGTAGGTCTGGTAAGCTGAGAAAATGTATTTTTTTATTAAATATTACCTAAATACAGTGAAATATAAGGATAGCGGCAATCATTTTGAAGCCATCGGAGGACATAATGGATATAATGTTCGGATTAAATTGTCCCTGGATTTGGATCGCGGGACTCTTACAGATACAGCAGGACTGTTTTTATTGGAATATTATGACAGTACAGTAAAACTTCAAATGATGAGTCAATGTACACAAATGTAGCTATTTGTTTGTAGTTGTTCTGACAGATGTGCAGAATGTGGCTGCTGTTTTAGTTGGACCTTGAAGTGTTTTTTTTTACATGGTCGTTATCACAATAAGCAAAGCTTTCAAACGATGTTCAACACGAGTTACACACAGCTGTAGTGTACACAAGTGTGTGTCAAGAACACACCTTGTGCACGTTACGGAGCCCGTAGCTGGGACGTCGTATCTCCAACGGCACCACTACTTGTTTATACAACCTTACACAGCTGCTTCCACACATAATGAAATGGTCTTCGTTTCTTTTAAGTACGTTCAATCACAAAACACCAAAACTGCCCCCACTGCTCAAAGTTTAACCCACGCACTTTTTCTGTCATCAAGCCTGAGGTACCTCTAAAGCATGGTTTTCTTCTGTAGGAGTTATTTGAAAAGAGATTCAGAATTTTTATGAAGCCATTTCTTTTTAAGGGGTTCTCTATGAGAAAAGAAATGTAGGAGACGTACAAAAGATTCAAATAAAACCGTTTTGAGAGACTATCACATAAACAAACACTGTCAGTTTAGTTCCACAGAGTTTAAATACTTATCAAGGCTGATAAACAAACCGTGTTGGTCGAAAGATAATTTGATTAGGTTTATTAGTAAGTTGAACACGAACCTCATCTTACAGCCCTGAATGTAGGTGTCATGTTGAAGCTCAGGGTTAGAGAGGGCAGCTTTTTCTAATTATATTTGCTAGACTAATATTACACTGGAATGGTGTAACTGTGAGATCTGAAACGGATTAGTCAGAGTGAGACATCTGAAGCGAGGAGAAGAGAGAGAATAAATGACATAAGTCAGAGAGAAAAGACGGAGGGGCTGATTGGTATGGAGCTTGAGACGGGTGAGAGACAGCAGGGGGCAAAGGGACAAAGAGAATAGATGACGTGTCAGAGGGACACAGAGCGACACTGGGGCTGATGTCAGGTTGATAGTAGGATGGGATACATCCTGTACTTGCAAGCTCATTAAACAACAGTAAATGATGAGTGAAGAAAAAAAGCAATGGAGAGATGAGGGGAGAGAATTGTCAAGGACTCAAACAACTTGATGAAAGTGTCCTAATCAAGGCTTTCCAGCCAGCGGAAGATCAATCACTAATGATGGGATAGACGGGCTTTCAGTAAAATCCTTCTGGTGACATTTTGTTTCCAACATTAACTCTCTCCGGGCTTTTAAGATCATTGCTGTGTGTTTCTTTCAATTACTTATCTTAAGTATAATATTTGAAAATTCTTCAGTGTTACTAGCTTCAGGTCATCTTATGATGGTGAATAGACTGGGGAAAACCCTGTGTTTGTAGCTGATGGCAGGAAAAGGTCAAAGGGATTATTTGGCTATTTTATGAATGTAGGCTAGCATTGTCCAAGTTGTTATTTTCCAGCATAACCCCACTCTTACACCACGTGTTGACTGCTAAGATCAGATAAGATCATACTTTATTGAACCCCAGAGGGGAAATTCAGACCAGTAGCAGTAAGTAGTGTGAACAATAAAAAATAATAAACAGAATAGATAAGATTAATACAAACAAGCTATCCGGTTTGTTTGTTTTTTTGGGCCACGGTAGTTAAAGAGGACATATCATACCCCTTTTTTACCTTTTCAAACAGTCCCCTGTGGTCTAAATGAAACATCTGTGCTGTGCTTGGGTCAAAACATGAATCTAGCACCAGAGGAGGTTTGTGAGCCTGTATAAACCAGCTCTCTCAGAACGCTCCGTTTTGGTGTGTGTGTCTCTTTAAATGCAGTGAGCCCCCAATGAGATGTCCAGGTAGAAGTCACTCCTCTGTAGCCACAATAAAAATGGGAGACCTGTGCAAAAGTTTTGCTCTCGGCTGGGGGTGGAGTCAATGTGTGGAGATATCAGGGGAGGGACAATTTTTTTTTTACCAGAATCCCACTGTGACATCAAAAGGAGAGCAAATTTGAAATGAAGCACTTTGCTCTGTGTTGTAAGACTTATGCAGACCACAAACAAAGGACTGGATGGATTTGTTTCACATTTTGTGGGTCAGTAGACACTTGAATACCCAAATATATGTTCACAAACACTGTAAAAGTGGATCTTTCATTATATGTCTCCTTTAAAGCAACAATATGTAGCGATTTGGTTTGGTGAACTTTAGTGCCCAACAAAGGACTTCGAGTGCAACTGCACTTATGTGCTGTTACATCTACCCCTCTCAGACAATGTGCATTTGTTTACAAGCAGATGGAGTGTAGCCGGCAAAGACGTTGTGAGAAGCTTGACAACAATGTCTACAGTAATATAACTGGGTTTTCCACAAATATTACTCTGGGTTTGTGTGTGAACGTGTAGAGCCATTTGCTCTTGTCGCAAGATGACCTCGACCTGCTGCCAAAGTTACCTACTGCTGTAAACAGGCAATCGGGCCACGCTATGGACATGGGAGAGATGTCATTCTCTCTGTTTTAAGATATCATGCTCTCAAACCGACCTTTGAAACTACTATTTAAAGGTGGAAAAGTGACATATTGTTGCCTAGAGTTCTGCAAATGTTGAATAATTAAGATGCAAGTTTCCTTGTTTTATTAGAGATTTTTGTGAAATAGTTTGTGTGCTGTTCCTTCTTAGAATGAACTGAATTGTTACCAAAAAAATGCTAATTTGTAAAGCTTTCTTTGATATCCTTATGTTGGCACAGGACTATCAGGTGCAAACATGTCAGCATTACTCTGATAAATGCTGTGTACCACCAGTGTTCCAATTTAGCTTTAGGAGCCAGTGACCACTTTGCGATAAACTAATCTTGAAGCAAATCAGTGCAAGACAAGCCATCCTTTGTTACCTGATAAAAAGAAATGTTAATGAACTTGAAACTCTCCTGGCTTTTAAGCTGCAAAAGACTATCATGAAATAAGGCAAGTTTTACCTGCAGGATTTTTCTTTAGCTTTGATGAATTTCTATTCTTTACGGTTTATTCATTTTGCTTTTGTCGTTTTAAATACATGTGATAGACTAAACTGCAGGATTACCTGTGTGGATGTGTAAAAAGGCATATCTGGGCAGCACACTAGACGCTGAACGAAGATTAGAAACTACACACCTCAGCCTAGTTCTGCTCTGACGTATGTTCATCCTGATAAGGTAAACAAAATGTGTGACAATAAAGCTTCATTAAAATGCAGTGTGAGTTGTGTTAAAAGATAAAAAGAAATAAAGGAATTATTTGTCCGTCTTCCCGTTTCACATCTCTGGCTGCTAACAGGAAAAAGGGTCCATCATTTCTGAGAGCAATTTGTTGGATGTGGCGGGGCAGTAGAGCTAATTTATGGGTCAATATAAACTTCCATCACAGCAGACTGAAGCTGAAAGCTGTGCTGGCCTGCGGCAGAAATGAGGAATGGAGCAGAACCTCTATATCTTAGACACAGAACATATAGGAAAGGGAGAAAAGGCACATGCAGTGTGTCACTGTAGACGAGACCGCCAACAAACACACACACTGCACACATTCACATAATCTTACATTAACCCTTTTGAAAGGATTTTCCTCAAAGACATTTTAAAAGCCTTGCTTAAATTTGGGCTACTTTACCAAAAGCTGACCACACCAGTAATAATGAAATTGTCTGTAAGAGCTTTGCATTTACTGCATCACTGCCTACAATAATTACAACGGTGGAATTACTCCAGGGTGGCTCTGGGTGAAACGACAATGTAACAGGATGATAGTTTAGGTAATTAGTGTTGGCCATTAAAAGCATCATTCACTTTCCTAACGAGATGCGGTAAATTTTGTCACTTCTGAGCCAAAGACTGAAAACAGAGACACCGCTACAGTAAGACGGGCGCTGTGACAGAGGGGAACACTGGTGTCATGGATCAACTAGTTTCTCTGTTAACTTCAGAGTTTCACCTGAATGATTCATCAGATCACTGTAGAAACAGCAGGTGTTGAAAATGGAAGATGACATTAAGCTGTGCTTGCAAGTGGGTCTCTGTTGCCGTTTTCATTAAATTTTCAAAATGCACCCATCTGCTTCATTTGGAGGCTTCAGCAGCATGGAAACAATGAGTATTCAACCATCTTATAAATTGTACTTGATTTGTGTTTGTATCCATCTAGCCTTCTTCACTTAAGTTGGCTTTCCATGACATAGGAGACGCCAAAGTGTAAATAATAACTCAAAGTCTGCATTCTATTTATTTGATCAAGCTCCAGCACTCTGGTTATTGTGCATGCCGTCTCTTTGGCATGGATTAATGAATGAATTGAAACATGGACACTATGGCTGGGTGATACGACCTCAATATCAAATCAATATCAGGATTAATTGAACATTTTACCTCGATTACGATTAATGAATGATTATTTGGTTTCTGTTTTTTTGCCCTCATAGTTCACTGACATGGTCTCTACTATAAATATGCTCAACTATTAAAGCTGGGATATCTCTTCTAATGAAAGAGTGCATATCGGATGAACTATTTTGTGGTTCTTTATTGAATATTTCAAACTGAAATCAAAGCATCGGTGTCGTCTTCTCTGACTCTGCCCTGAAAATAATCGAAATAATCGACATGGGCAAGATTAGAGGTTCTGAATGTCGGTTTCGATTCATTTTTGATTGCCCAACACTAATGGACACAGAATATTTGACATGGTTACTTCAAGAATTTCTGGTCCAAACTGTGAGCTTTAGGTCTTGACATGTGTATCATTTGTTTTCATACATTATCTTAATAAACCTAAGCCATGTGATGGAAGTAGCTCTCACCCACTTGCTCTCAGCTCCCAGGTGAAAAAAATACACAACGATTGAGGCATCATACATCTGCTCAAATATATTTCCATTTTAGGGTATGTTAACTGGTTTGGTATAGAACCTTGACTTACAAATGAATGAAAAGTCCTAAAGCAGCTACGCACCATGAAGCAAGTTTTAAAAGTTCTTGCAGGTAAAAAGACACAAAGGTGTTGAAGGGGATTTGGATCTGCATCATGTGCAGAGATGATGGACAAATTTCGATTAGCTAAATAAAGTCCTGCCTAAGTGGCTGTATGATCACAGATTTGACCAGAAAAACCTGGCAAATGTTCTTCTTCTTTGGATAATTGACATAATTTGAAGTACACAAATGTAGCTGCAAAAAGCATTTCTCTACAGTGTACAGAGATAACTTTAACTGGATGATTTAAATACTGAAGAAAAATGTGTGATATCCAAGCAGAACCACTTGGATTTATCCATTGACTGACATTTGCCAAAATTAGAGATAATTATATCCTTGCAACATGGGCTTTGCACTGGGGGGGAGTGGGACTGAATTCTAAAGGCTGCATTTGATGGAAGGGACCTTTGACGAGCCTAATGAAAATACACTTTTTGGTTGTAAGTTATATCAGTCATGGTAAAGGTAACATTGGATGAATAAATAAAACCTTTACACTCTTGCTCAGAAATCATTTTTTTCAGTGTTATGCTTAAAACAATTAAAATGCAAAAAAAAAGCTGCATATACATGTACATCCAGTTTTCATTTATCTTTTGTTTAATTTAAACTGCAACCGTTTTTGTACTTTTTTCAAAAATGTAAAGGTTTTTAACTTAAAACTGAATAACTTGGCTGTAGGCTTAATTACTTGATGTACAAAATGTTAGGTGCATGTTAAAATTAATATGACTGCAGATGTTGCTAAGGAAATGTCAAACTTTCTCGCTTGTTATTACCCTCAATTTCTAGGGTGTAATTGCAAAGTTAAAGTTATTAAAACTTATAATTGGTCATTTGCTTATGGAAGGTGTCATAATAGCAATGAAGCAGGGTTGGTTTCAGGCTGTGGTGATGGGGCTCAATGTTATATCTTTTCATGGGGACCAGATTTCCTGCCATGCAAAGAGCAAGTCACATTATATCCATTGAAAAAAAGTATCATGTCAACATGCTGATTTGACAATGGTGTGATGTAGGCCGGAGTCATTTAAGCACCTCAAAGGCAGGGTTGGTCATTTTTGAAGACTAGCATGATTACTCCAATGCTTTGAGTGTGGGCTCGTGCATGTAAGGGGTAGAGAACGAGCAGGGAGACAGGGAGGCGCGATTGGTTCATTGGATTGGTTGGTTGGAAAGTTTTTACAGGCTTCCAACTGATACAGATGACAGATTTTCTTCATTCCATTTTCAGAGCATGTGGATTATTAATGTCTGTCAGGACCTAAAGACAATTTCAACCAAAATCTTTGTATCGAGACAAAATGACCAACCCTGCCTTAAATTGCCTCTATGAGTGTATGTGTCAAAGCCACTGCTGCTGGAAGTGCTCACTAGGCAATATCAGAGAGTAAAACTACATCGAGTAGTAGTATTTTTTTGCTGATTTCCACATACTATCTAAGACTCATGTCTCCTGCATGCCCCTCAGGAGACGTTAAACGGCATAGTTGATCTAAGACTTCACTGGCTGCTTTGTTGATGGAATTCTCACCTCCGCTTTTGATTTACAGAATCCGAGCCAATTTTGAGCCATCTTTCATGCTCTGTCATGACCTCTGCGAGTGTGGACCGTCAATAAACAAACACAAGAGCGCTACAGTGAGTGCACTCCAATTTGTAAGCAGCACTGTGAGTGAGTCTGTCTCAGTCTGTTTGTTGTTGACACTATTAGCTGCCTAGCATCATTACATTCTATACTACTCTATATAATACACACACACACACAAGCCCACAAACAAGTAAGCAATGTTTGGTTAACATTTTCCATCAAATTTATAAATATGAAATCCATTTTATCACTTCTATCCTCGATCAATTCTTTGATTTTTACTGCTCATAAATCTGAATTCTATGACAGCTCCACTGTTGAACTTGTATCACAGGTGACACTGAGACTGAGCAAGGGGCAATCTGCAATATATGCGGCAATAATGAATAATTCTTGCAACAAACTGCCTCATTCATATGCTAGCTGGCAAGGACAATAATTTATCAGAGACTGACTGCAGTCAAATCCCCCCCCAATGCTTTAACACTGCACAGTTTTTCCTCACTAGGGCATTTCACCGTTAATCTCATTTACCAGAGAGGCCTCACACTGGGAATTGATGATGTAAACACAGAATCGGAATTGCAAAACTGATTTAGAGCTTCTATCAATACCCATGGCGGTACAGTGAAAACAGGAAGGGATTTTACATCTGGAATTCTCTTTACTACTGCATACAAACAGGACTTAATAAGTTTACCATCAACCATGTCTCTAACCTTTCCCAACTGTAGAGAAAAATGGAGAAGATCAGGGCTCACAGCTCATCAACATCAACTCTTACATTCATATGTAGTACATAGAAGTGCTGAGTTACAGTGAGCAAAACAATTTAAAAAGTAAAATCTGCCCAGAAATTCTTTTTCAAAATTCTGTGTCTGCAATTTCTGCTGTCTAAGGAGAAATTGAAAAAATAAAACGATCTTACAAATAATTGAACAGACATATATTTTTAATTAGTTCCTTGTTGGAAGGCTGTAACTGTGTCCCTGTGGTTCCTCCACAACTGAGTCTGTGTAATGAGTCCTGCTGCCTTTAAGTGCTTGTAACAATGAAAGGGCCAGTAATTAGTCTGGGTTTCACTGCAAAGTTTAAGAGCCCCATGTAGGCCACTAAAGCTCTCTGACCAGTTTATGGATTTTTTTGGTGTGTGCTTCTAAGGGTGTAAGAGCCCCATTTCAACTTTTTGTAATGTAGCAAGATTCTGTATATTTCAATGGGAAGGCCATTCAATTAATAACCTTTGAATTAGAACTATTATCTTACAGTGTCTTTAATCTTTAAGTTTCAGAACTGGCATTAACACAAGTGGGATTATGGTGATGATAATGAGCCCCTCCACTATGAGAACATATGAGTACCAATGGAATCTGTCAATCAGTCAATCAGTCTTTCAGTCCCAAGCATCCTTAAAATAAAATTCTGATTTCAATTACAATGGCTGAGTAAAGGTCTGCTGTGTCACTGTCATGATTATTCCTCATTTTAAGAAAACACAACAAGACAAGGAATGAAGAAAGAAGAATTCAATTATAAAGAGAGGAAACAAGAATAAAAGGTAAGCAAATATAAAACCCAACACGGCTGGGAGAATAAAAAGAAAAACAAATTAGAGCAGAAAAGGGAAGCAGAGACACAAACACTTCTGACCCTTGTATAGAGGCTGAGAGAGAAAAAACGAAGAAAAACATGATGTTGTGTCCAATGTGAGCGCAGCCTCGCGCACAAAGCCTGAATAACAAGAGAAGGGAGTGCAAGAGCTGCACAGCCACGATAGATTGAAAATGAGACAAAATGTGATAGTGTCAGCAGCCTCGGACAAAACGAGGACGCTTATTTTCGTGGAAAGTTGTTCTAAAATATTGGCATTACGATTTAAGAAGTGAAAGTGTGCGTGCTCGGAGAAAAAGAGAGAAACAGACAAAGCAAACAAGAAACTACGACCAGGAAAGACATAAACAAACAAAGACCATCTCTAACAGAATTTGAGCCATAGAGAGGGCAGAGAGATATACAAGACATGTAGAAACCTGTTAGTGTGCTGTTTGACACTCAGACAGCAAATTAACCTGTATGAGTGTGATGTTTGACAGACAATGACATTGACAGGACACTGACCTGTGAGCACGGCCTTAGCGGAGGGTTCAGCGAGGTCCAGGGCAGACTTGCCGTCGGTATTGCGGATGCTGGGGTCGGCTCCATGCTGCAGCAACACTGTACAACAACAGGGCAGACACAGACAGTAGCTGAGCTCCTGGACTGACATGCAAACTCCCCGGCACACACCTCCTCCTAGTCCCCCTCTTCCACGGGCTCCTCTTGCTGCTGCTGCTGCTCCTCCTACTGAACCACATCCTGCTCCATAAACTGCTCTTCCTGGACCTTTTTCTCCCACTTGCTCCACTTCTATGCCCCCTGTTCCTCCTCCCGGGGTTGTATCCCCTGGTTCCCCTGGTAGCCCTTCAGCATGTCCTGCTTCACATTTCTCTCCATCCTCTCCTCCTCCTCCAGCTGCTCCTTCTCTGTTGCTAGCGCTGCTCCCTCGGCTGCCCCTGGCTGCCCCTGCCCTGCGAGCCATGCTGCTGATGTAAACAGACATGCCACAACAAGAGCAGCGGAGACTACGCTACAGCACCCGGCCGGAGAAACAGCTGACCTTACAAAACAGCTTTGTGACAGACTACAAAACACATCACACTTCCATGAAGGAGGAGGGGGAGGCAATGGTTCAGCTGAGAGAATGAATAAAAATGAGTGAGGGAGGAGGGAGAAGAGAGCGGCTACAGCTTATCGAGGTAGCACCAGCAGCGACGAGGCAGGCAGGCTGTGTGAGTGGAGAGACTCTTGCCTCTCCAACTGACTGAGCGATGCAGCGGAGAGCAAGATGAGAGGGAAGAGGGGAGGAGAGGAGAGGACGGGGGGAGGATGGGATGGGTGAGAGTCAGATAGGAAGGGAGAGATGGCGAACGAAAAGAGGCGAGTGAGAGCAAATCAAAACAAGAGTGTTGATGTGATAGAGAGGGAGGGAGGGCAGGCGGTATTAAACACAAGAGAGAAAAGGAGAGAGAGAACGACCGCACATTCATAGGAAGAGATGGGAGACGACATTAAAAGAGAGGATATGGGAGGGGAGGGATGAAAAGGGAAGAAAATGTACAAAGAGTAAAAAAAGAAGATGACAGGAGAGACAATTACAAGAAAGAAAAGGAGAAGAGAGTATGACAGTGAAGAGGGGAGGAAACAGAGGAGAGGGGGGAAAATAAGAGAAAGAAAAGGAGAAATCAGGAGTTAAAGGGAGAAAAGAGGAGAAAAGAAAGAAAGACAGTAGAGGAGAGGACGGAGAACTGGATAGAAGCAGAAAGGATCGAGGAGCACCAGAAGGGAGAGGAGTAAAATGTTGAGAAGAGGAGCGGAGTGCAGAAGAAAACAAAAGGAGGGAGATAGGCAGATAGAAAAGGATAAGATGTAGGAAGAGAGGAGGAATAAAGAGAATAAATGTAAATGAGGAGAGGAGAGGAGTAGGCAGAAGAAGGAAAGGAGAAAGAAGAGAGGAAAATAGGAGGAAGAGAGAAAAAATGGACAGAAAGAAAAGGCAGAGGGAGGAGAGGAGAGGGCAGAGCATGCGACTACTGAGCAGGTCTGAGCTGAATAACAAACTCAGCCTGCGCTCTGTTTTTTTTTTGTAAATAAGCTCTTTTGAGGGGGGCTAATGTCAATACTCTCACCGGGTTCCTCTCTATCGCACCCACTATTGTGATTACTGAGCAGTTCCCGGTGCGCGTGGCCTTTGACTTGTGTACACTTCAAACTATGCTGCAGAGAGGAGGCTGGGAGAGAGGAGACAGCCTGTCCTGCATGTGGTGTTTTGTGTATGCATGTGCACGAGCAGGCAAATGTGTGTGTGTGCCTGTTCCCAGCCACTGACGCAGGCCTTAGTCACCCACTCACCCCTCAACAAAAATATGATTTAGCTCTGCACCAACCCCACACAAACACACACACACACACACACACACACACACACACACACACACACACATGAGCGAGAACACACTGATATTGATGCCAAACAGTGAGAGAATAAATATATGTCCATGCTGAGGCAGGTAGTCTGATATACAACCACACCGTAACATAAACTTACACACAGCTGAGATTTGTTCACAAATCCAACAGCCCAGTCTGAAACACACATACATTCACAATCTTCAACTTTAAACGTTGTGTTTTCGGTTTCGTCTGTAATGTATGGATTGTCTGTAATACCTGAAAAAACCCCTCACTGACTGAACAACCTAAATCCTTTTCTGAGAGGATTTGTTACCAGGATGATGTCAGA
Organism: Labrus mixtus; assembly: GCF_963584025.1. NCBI lineage: Eukaryota > Metazoa > Chordata > Actinopteri > Labriformes > Labridae > Labrus > Labrus mixtus. The sequence continues at coordinate 16,222,918 of NC_083628.1, read as the reverse complement.
TTTGCAATGGTTATTCCTAACTTTCTGCAATGTTCACAGTCAATCACAATGAAAACAAAAAGACTGTGTTTAACTTAGATATCTACATTTTCCTACAGCTCGTGGTTTGTGAAATGGAAATGTTTGTTTTTTTCCGTTTCTGGGGGGATTGCAGCTGAAGATGAAAACCCAAAACATCAACAGTAGGATAGCAAACAGCAGGTGCAATGTTATTCAGTGGTAAGTCAAGACCAGAGAGTTGGAATGGCTTTAAGTAGTTTTGAGCTTGCATTTGGAAACTTTTGGTTCTTGAACTTCCCTAGGGAACAATAAAGTATCCATCTATCTATCTGTGTTTTGCCAAGTTTACACACAACAAGCTCTCTTTTTACTCTGGCAAAAGTCTGACATTGGAAATTATTTCCTGTTGCTCTGATTCTTATTAACAGTGGAACAGAAAAATAATAAAGGCAGAACTGCAAACTAAATTGCCAGGACTTCTTCAGGAACCAAATGAATGTGAAAAAACATCTGAGATAAAGTGGTTTCTATAATAAATGTAGTGCGGATACTTTAAAGTGAAAGCACCATTAATTGTTTTTATAATATATTCATTGCATTCACTGCTTTAAGCAAAAGGAAAATGAAATGGGCAACTTTCACCTTTATTTTCTGTCCTTTCAAAGGGTAAAACTTGAATTACCAAAATCGTTTTTTTTAACAGAGAAAAATCTAAACTTTGAATTATTGTCAGTTGCTGCCTCAAAATAACACACTGAAGCAATTTCAACAAATACAGCCATCTCTATCTGCCACACCTGACCTCGTATGACTGTAAGTTTTTTAAAACTTCTGGAAAAAGGTATCCAGTTGAAATAAATTTTGCCTAACTATGAACATCCTTCACAGCATATAGTTGAATCAAAATGTAGGGTTAGATATTACAGTACAACTAAGGCTGTTGTGCTACACAAATATACAGCCCAGTCTTTTCCTGTCTTCCTTCCATCTCATCTACCTTTCTGACATCTAGAAGAATTCAATACACAAACATTAGCCAGGAAAGTGTGGACTATCTGTGGTTGATTATCATATCAATAACCCATGAATATAACTCTGAGGAGATGTAAGGACACCGCCATTAAAGAAGGCGGCTGTTCGTTATAAAATTCTGAGCCAATCATATGCCCAGGGTTTCAAAGATCTTCTTTCCCCAATTTGTCGATGATATAACAGGCTGTGACCTTATAGAGAGAAGCTGATCTTGTAACGAGAGTTTAATTTCTTACTCAAGTTGTCTGAACACCAGAAAGGAGGATAGAGCGTCCGTCATGCTGAGCTGAAGTTACAGTCGTATCAGAGCTGATTTGACTTCCGTCCTGCTGCCAAATCTCTAACCTGGCAGGATAACACGCTCCCAGGAGTCTGTCCAATAGACAAGCCCCAAGAGGCCATGTGATTTTTGTTTACATAACTTAGTTTGCTTGTATCTGTGCAGATGGGAGGAAGATGCCACACGTTCAGCTTGCCCTCTCTGGCTGACACCAGACAAACACATTTTAAACCAATAATGATGTTTGGACAAAAGTCATGTTTTTATGTGAAAAATTGTCACTGAGTCGTTTAATCTCTCGAAAAAGCTCAGGAACAGTGGTTCTGAGGCATTTAAAAAAAAAAAAAAGCTGTATGGATGCAGGTGATATGCTATGCTCAAATTGCAATGCAGCCAGCCGCCACTACCTGGGGCTGTAGCCATGAACTAGCTGTGCCTCCAGTTAATGGGCCTCTCTTCGCTCTACTGCAACGATGTAAACAAGCACAGTGGACAAATAGCATGTCGTAGCAGCAGCGTGGTTTGACAGTATTTTTGATCCAGAAAATGGAGATAAAGATGTATGTAGGCTGTGTCAGGTCTAACAGCTATATCGACCAGAGTAACATGATTTAACACATGCATGTGGATGTTAACCTGCAGGGGTGCCCAGGGCTGGTGGTGCTAGCAATGCTAATGTTAGCCCCAAATTGCATTGTTTCCCTGTAAACAATTTTAAATAAATTGTGCTAATTTGTTTCCTGGGTGTTTTCTTCCCTTCAGACTTGTCAGACAGTCTGAATTCAAATGTATGTTTAACTGAATCGGACATTTGTCACAAGGAACATCCCTACTGAATATGTACACTTACACTTGATGTCTAGCTGAGGACTTATTTTCAGCACTCAAAGCTAATGATTATGTTGAGTTGTGATGGCATTATATACTGTATATATAAGTTTAATGAGCGAACCAGTTTAAGTAGATATACTAAAAAGGATACAACATTTTTGCAACAGCAACAGAAGTTGTCTGACATCAATTTTTCTTCTGATCATTTGAGTTCGCTATGAAATTAACCTTCAGACAAACCAAACTGAGATACACAATCCTCTCAGGGTGATATTTATTATCTGCTGTCATGTGCTTATGCACAAAGATGTCCCCTTGGTGTTACAGTCAAGGACGCTTACATCAAGGGCATGAGAATAATGATCTTTGTGCCAGAGGGAAGTGAAATGTGTAACTCAAAAGAGAGGGAGAAGGGAAGGTGCCAGCTTTTCAAATTATCTCCCAAATTGGTAATGTGACCTGAAAATATTTGCCTTTTGAACTGCTTAGCAAATACCGTGTTTATAATCCTCTTAAAAATGTGTCAGACTGTATTTTCAGTAGCACTCACTCATGCTTACACAACTGAGCTAATCAGAGCAGAGTGTGACAACAGGTTGAGTGTTCTTGTCCTTCAATTACGTGAGTCCCAAATGTCACAATAACATTGTTTTGGAGCGTGCCTAAACTAACAGTGGCCTCATAGCAGTTAGTGGAGTCTGGATATCATTCTCAGGATGAGATGCTCCTTTCAGAGCCTGGAGATTATAACTCTGAAGATGATGATACTCAACTTCATTTCACATTTTGTATCTCAACGATTTCTTTTGTGTCAGAGAATCTTTCTGAACGGCTGAAACCTTTCAAATTGAATAGAAAAAAACTAAAAGCTTGTCATATATTGCTTGTAGCAAGCTAACGAATGACACCTATAGAGGAGGAATTGTGTGTTTGTCACATTTTATTGTAACAATAATCCCTGAATCTTGCTATAACGCTGTCTGTCTTTTTAATAGAAAGAAGAATGAAGAAAAGTTCACAGCGGATCTTCAAGCTCCGCTGTCAGAAAATCAGCGCGCACAAACATTACAATTGTAGAATTGTCAATACCACAGAATTTGAAAAGATTAAACGCACAGTATGTAAATTCCGCCGCCAGGGGGCTCTCAATCAAAACAAAAACAAAAAGATGACGTTGAGGCTGGTGGGGAATCATGGGAGTTCTCTCTGCTCCTTCTAATACAATTCTAAGTGTGACAGAATTGTGCATCTGCCTACTGATGCCAATGAATTGTTCTTACAAACATAACAGAGCCAAACTAGCCAAAACAAACTAACTTTTTTTTGTACACAGCAGTGTTAGGTTGTTAAATCGGCCAGCTAATATTTATTTGTACACCTAGAAATGTTCTGAAGTCACAAATAGTGTCATCAAATATACTGAATTATGTATTTTCCTCGCATTCTGATACATCTAAGATAAGATGCTGTTGGGTTCTTTATGAAAGTTTGTAAAGTCAAGACTGCTCAGATTGAATTCAAAAGCAAGTGCAGCTAAATGGAGTTAAGATAAGATAAGATAAAATAATCCTTTATTTATCCCACAATGGGGAAATTTACAAATTATTAAATTATAAATTATTAAATTAAACAAGAAGAACAAGATTCAATTCTCTAACTGACTTTCAGTGCCTGACAATATGATGACATTTGTGTACGGGGATCATCAGAGCTCTACAAAGCACTATACTTTTATTCAGGGACCAGACAATGTGCAGCAGCAGCAGCAAGGGCTGTGTTAACTATTCCTCATATTGCTGCTTCCAGCACTCCAGGCAAATGCTGGCAGAAAGGTGAAGCCGTCCAGGATTGCATCAGTTCCTTACTGTTACTCACACCGAGTGGTGCTTTTCCATTAAGATCATAAAGATTATCCTACAACTTACGGCTCAGATTGTATTCTATGCGGTGGCCTATCTTGTCAACTTCAGATATTTTTCAGGGATCAGTAAAACAGCCTCTCTCTTTTTCAATTTGCCTTTAAATATCCACGGCTCCTGCTTATCTGAACTGAGCTTATGGTGTCGTTTCACTTTTCAAATAAAAGAGCTCATAAGACAAAGAAGTCAATGCTGATTTGTCCCCTGTGTGAACTCAAGAATAAACAGTAACAACGCTCTTGCAATTAACAGCTTATTTGCTGCTTCATGCCTGATAGAAAATAATAGCTTACAGTCAGTGGTTGGTGTTTATAGCTTCTACAAATAACTGTGATTGTACAACTCCAGGTTGGGACTTTGTAGGGGCAGGAGAGGAGTTATCATATTCTCATCCACACCAGACAGACAATGTCATATTCAAGTATTTGCATCGTAAATATTGTTCACGCTCATGTTTACTTTGCCCTTAATATTAGCAGTATGTGTTTTTTGTTCTTACCGATACAGACGTCTATCTTGCCCTTAATGGCGGCTTCGTGGAGCGGGGTGTAGTTCCAGTTGTCTCTGGCATTGGGGTCAGCTCCCTGACACAGTAACGAGGACACCACCTGAAAACAACACACAGAACATCTGTATTTACTCATAGTTAGCAAAAAAAATCATGTGATTAAAGGTGCTTTTTTCCCATGCTCAACCCAATAAACACTGATCCTGCGAACAAAACTTTGTGAAGCTTTTTGGATTAGCCAGCACAAGAACACCTTAATGAAACACTACTAACATTTGCAACCTAGTTGGGCCAGGTAACCTATAAAATACTGATCAAAAGGTGAAAAGGTGAGTGTTTTACCTACCATTTCTACAGTACAAAATGTTGTATAATCTGAGTGTATTGTATATCTCCCCTGGTATGCCACCCACTAGTTTTGCCAAAGGTGTTCAAATCACATGAGATACAAAATCATAATAGCAAACTAAACGACTACTCTCAACAGTGTAATGAGTTTCAACTGTGTGATTTGGGGTTTTTTTTGTACAGCGTTTTTTCTCACACTAAGTCATGTGATTGTAACATTCCATCAGCACAGCACTTTTCTGACATGGTTGCAAAGTGTTCCCTGCATTCCCTCTAAAAGACTCTAAAACATTTAAATCTGTAAACATTAGATTCATCACTGAGGTTAATGGCCAGGAGTAATAAACGCATTAGCACATCTGTGGCAGATATTCCAAAACATCACGATGCGCGGGCCTGACCAGAATATCAAAGCAGAAATGAAGGTGAATGTTTACGTTTTCTTAATGTAATATAAGGTTTACCATGAACTGACAAAAGCATCCCTTTCTCTCATAATAACAGGTAGTTAGTGGTAAAGTGGCACTTTACTCCTAAAACCATTTCAGATTTTACCACCACACTGATTTACGTGCCAAAAATTGCTTTTCTTACGTTTTTATCACCAGCAATCATTTACCTTCTGGTATAAACTGTTCAGGGCATTATATCAGGCAGGATATTGGAGGAGCGCTAAACCTTTTCACTTTTGTGATGCACTTATGTGTACTCATACTCTCTTTCACTGCACTTGCTGAACACATCTGCATAGTTAATGTGTACAAACGGTTCCAAATGCAAGTAAGGTACAAAGATGCTTTAGACGAGTATCAGAGCTCTTCACTGTGGTTTACGTAGCATTAGTACACAATGAAAAACCCCAACATAATATAAAATGAAGTCCTTCAATCATCACCTCATTAAAGGACACATGTTATTCTCCTTTTCAAAATAAGTCTCAGAGCTCCCCGAAACACGTCTGTGAAGTTTCTTGTTCTAAATCCACTCTGATCCTGTATTTGATCATGTCTATAAACCCCTCTATTTCAGTCCAGCTCAGGACAGGCTGTTTCTGTGTCTGTAGCTTTAAATGCAAATGAGCTGTGTCTGACCACGCCCGCCTCTGAAAGGGCTTGGGTGGCTAGGGCTTTTTCGCTCCATGCTCCTATTGTTTACATTGAGAAGGCAGACTCAGAGGACAGAACAAACACCTAGCTGTGGGAGTGTCACCCACCTGGGGGAGGGGTTACTGCCCTTTGTGATGTCATGTTGGGAAAATCTCCAAACGGACTGTTTGAGCACACATTTTCTGAACAGTGGAGCAGGCAAAAGACGAAGAGGATGGACTTTTCTCATAATTGGGGGGGGGGGGGGTGTAGACAGGCTAGAGACATATAAAGTAAAAGTATCCTACGCAAACTCTACTTACAGTATCACAAGATTAAGTACTACCTAGCAGAAAAATAGTCCATGTCAGTGTTGATGTTTTTGGATTCATACTACAGATGAATGTGTACTGGGAATTTTACTGTAGTAAATATAAACAGCTCTACAATCAGGTAGTTTAATAAACAGTTATGCATCACATTCTAAGACCTCATATATTTGCAGCGTGGTCGCCTGTCCACAGATAGAGCCATGCATTTTTATGATGTCTGCTTTTAATGGGCTCAGAAAAACAGCTGTTTCCAGCTTTGTGAGAAAGATACTTTTCACGTAGTTTATGTTATTTCAACAGCGTAGTTAATTTAGCTGAGTGGGATGGGATCATTTATCAACCCATAAAGGAATACATGACAATTGATTTCACTGGAAAGGGAGGCTATGAACGGGTTATTATATTAAGTAAATATAAGCTCAGACAAATGGAGTAAAGATTACAATATCTGCCCCTGAGACATAGAAGATGAAATACCCGAGTACAGTATAGCACAAAGTTTTTAGTAGTAGTCTTTGTCAATTTCCAAAGGTTCCCTGTGGATTTTGTACACAGAGGGAAACAACTGAAAAATAAACAACTCCCAACAGAGACATTACAGAACGTACGGTTTATACCAGCCACATTATGGTATTGCTGTGTGAAGTCTCACCTCGGAGTGACCAAATGAGCAGGCGTTATGAAGCGCGATTAGACCGCCATCATCCCGTGCGTGCACATTAGCACCCATCTGGAGCAGGTGGTCAACCACATCTTTACGCCCAAAACCTGGATCAAATCAGAGAGAGAATTGAGGGAGGAGGGGTGATTGGAACCCAAGAAAAGAGATTGGCGTCCTAAATGAAGTACAAGTTCCCAGCAGAAAGTTTTGCGTAAAATGCTCAGTGATGGATTAAAACAATCTGCTGCATTAAAAGAAGATTCTAGAAAAGTGTACAGAGGTATAACACAGAACAGATTCCTATAACTGTTTGATATCATTTGAACATATCCTGAGCATTTTACAAATGTCTTCAAGGGTTGAGTAACTTATTTAAAGGAAAATACTAAATATAGATTACTGCCAATACAAGACCACTCTGATCTGCTTTGAATCTATCACCTACCCAAAAAGCCAATGCACAATTATTGCTGAAAGGCTATTTATAGGTAAGCTTCCATTTTTTTTTTTTAAAGACAAATCCTTTGAACAAAATGCAAGTTACCTTCTGATCCACTTTTACTTGATGGAAATTATATAAAAAGGACTAAAGACTGTTTAAAAGGCACCAGAAACATAATTGTGGAATTGCTTTGTCCATACACACATTGTGAAGTTTGATTGCTTTTGACTTTTATAACCTCTCTTTAGTATTCTGGTGTTGAAGCTTAGCATATTGGATGGCAACAACAACAAGGTATGGTTCCTACACTGCAACTACAAGTTCAACAACAACAAGAGTTTATCACACAGAAATGTAAAATATCCTCATTTTACATGTTGTTATCAATAACACAACTTCCTTACGGTGTTTACTTTAGGTCTGAGAGCATCCAAAGCTGCATGCACTCTTGGGCGGGTCTGAAAAGTAGCCTTCAGCCAATGTTGACTGTTCTTGTGGTTAAACGTTCAGTGACTATAGAGCAGATCTTACCAGCTACGTTTTGTAAACTCCCACTGCTAATTGCAGCTGGACAAACAGTACAAAACTCCTCAAGTGTATTTAAAAGCGAGTTTGTTTTCATTACCTGCAGCGAAATGCAGAGGTGTTGATTTGCGTCCTGCCATGTCTTTAGCATTCACGTTTACTACATCCACTACTTTCTTCACCCTCGACACATCTCCATTTCGACAGGCTTCGAACAGCTCCCTAAAAGCCCCGTTTGCACCACCACCACCACCGCCGCCGCCGCCGCTGCCACTGCTACTGCTGCTGTCCGGGTTACCGCTGCCCGAGTCGGGCGTTGAGCCAGGGCTGGTCCCGCTACCCTCGGTGGTGGTCGGGGAGCTAGCGCTGCTGCTAGTACTACTACTGCTGCTGCTGCTGCTGCTGCTACTGCTGCTGGCGGCGAGGGCCAGAGCTGGGGAGGTGCTGGTGGGAGAGGCAGGGGATACCTCCCCGTCAGCCGTGTTCTCTAGCGGGGAAAGCGGGGTGGCATCGTCAGTGGGTGCCGGCGGAGAGCCAGGCGGGTTAAAGGGGAAAGGAGAGCTGCGGGGTGGGGAGACCAGCAGGGAGTTTGGCTGCTGTTGCTGAGAGGAGCGACGAGGCGTCGCCATTTTCACAACACAACAGTCCCCACTAGCAACAAAAACACTGCTGACAATTTCCTGCAAAGGATAGTCTAACTTCCGCTCGGACGTACTGATAAATATCTATTAGAAACAGGTTATTTATTAAAATATCTGACTCATGTACGTCAACTAAATGAGTTGAAGTTTCGAAATTAACATAGGCCTAGTATAATTCTGTGGTTTCTTATCGGTTTATGTTTGGTATATTTATTGCATATATATTTTTTATTTTTTGTCTCGGCGAAGTTGCGCCATGTGGTTTTCTTTTATTTTTTTTATTATTTTTTATTTTTTGCTGATGAGGTTGTCTCGTGTTAAATTTTTGTGACAAAAAGGGGCTACCTAATAGCCTACTTTTGTTAAGAATCCATAATTGGCCCAAAGTCAATGTTTGTAATGTATTAGAACTGTAATATTAAATAAAACACACCGGAAATGTCCATTATAATTCATTTGTAGGAGTAAAAATATGTTATTTGTTATATCGGAATAATTTAAACCAATTTGATTGAGTGTGTAGTACAGTGACGACAGCTGAACATTATACCACCACCTAGTGGAGACTTTTAAAGGTGTCTTCAAAAATCAGGACCTTCACCAATCAACATAATCAATTAAAATTGCATTATTTTTTATTTTGAAAATAACACCTAAAGTTGTTTTTCAGCTTTTGTGACTTTAGTCCATTAGAATTAATTAGGCAACAGAGTTAATACAATATTCGCTAACAATATGTGGCTCTTAACTATAAGGCCAAAGGTGTAATCACAAAACATTTTTCCTAGTTATCTTGTTATTTTGTTTCAACAAAACAAGTTAGTAGACATATAGTAGCACATAGGCCTAGTTGGTATTTAATTCTCTGATGTCATTACCACAAATACAATTATTTATTATTCTTATTATTTATTTACAATTATGTTTTCTTCATGCTGTACATGTTTTTCTCTTACAGAATAATATGGTAGTTGTTACATGAAGTGGCCACCAGGTAGTAGCAGACTACTGTGCAACTCGGAGGGACTTTGTGCTTCCAAAATAACTCAGTCTTTCTCTTTTTGCGGTCTCAATATTCTGTTAGATGTGAATTTATTAATTCAACACTAGATGGAGACTGATAGGCCTCTGAGTCATGTACATAATGATTATCCTCACGAATGAGACAAAAGCAAGTCCAATACAATACAATAGCTCTCTGGTTAATGTTTCGAACATGATTGAGTGCCTTTAAAAAACAACAACAGACTGTTATCTCCTCCTTCTGTATTCATGATTTGAAACTTGATTATTACAGTAATTCAGCCTCTACTCTTTTTAGTGAGAAACATTTTTAATCAACTAACTTTGCTGTGCATTTACATATATGTGTGTTGAAGCAATTCACACAATCACATGATACTGTATACACAATTTGTAGTTGTTACTGATGATAAGGAGCTGAGAGGAATCTATTATACTGCTCTATGCCATGTAACAGCCAGGTTGCATGGATCCACAAATCACATCCAACAAATCAAAGCACCTTATAATAATATTAGACAATAAATGATACTTGTGCAACAATAGAAACATGGATTGTGGCCATGATACATTTTAGATTTTTAAGAAAAATTAGTTGAGGACTTGAATGATTTTAACAAGCTCAACAAGCTGCTGCTGCCTTGCCCTCCAACCTCGTAAAATGCCCGTGTTTCTTTTCTCTTTAAGCGGGTTAATATAGTAAAGCATGTTACAAATAAATGTGCTATTAGTCTACAGCTTTTCAAACTATATGGTAAACGTAAAATACATTTACAAGCAAACATATTGCCTGAGATAACTGTTTCCCAGATAATTAAACGGAAGATTAAAAAAACAGAACGTTGTCTAAAAATGTGTAAAAGAGTTTGTACTGGAGCTTTAACAACTTTTGGAAATCATGGTTGTCAACTGACAGCTGGATTTAAAAAACCATTGTCTTCACCGGAAAGCAAGAAAGTTGAACTTAATAGTCAATGAAAGGTCGACATTGAGCCCATAAGCCACCACAACACATTATGTCTTTGAGGCTTTAAAGCACTGATAGTCAGATTTTGCACCTTGAGTTCCACCTTTGGTATGAAGAAGTAACGCTTGGGGAAGTGTTACTATCAGCACCAGTTTGGAAATGTTCTGCTCTTCACAGCAGATAAGGGCTGTATCTTGTAGTTTTTTTTTTTTTTATGTTCAACCCTTCAACACATAAATACTTGACATGACAGCTGATCACACGACAAATACAACTAGAACGATGACTCAGCGTGTGGAAGTGATGCTGTCAGGGGATCAGTATGCGAAGCTCTGTCTGAGTGGTTGGTTGACATACCTCTCGTTGTTTTTAACTGCTCTCTGCTTTTGAAATGTCAGCTCTGGCTTAAAAGACAAATCTCTGAACGAAAACAAAATGATCCCAACTGCTCCAAGGAACATGTCAAGTAGTTTGACATTTGTAAATCAATGATTTCACATGAAACACCTGACACACTTAAAGGGGGGAATAAAACAAAAGATAGGCCTATTGCATGAAATTGTGTTTTAAGTCTTTCAAAATAAGGTTTTTCAGGTTGTCTATTTTAGTGACTTCAGGCATATCAGTTAACAACAAATCTTGACACATCTGAATATATTTTAAGGGATGTTTATGTATCAACCTATTTAAAAATCAGCTGCTCACAGGTTGTTAAGTTCTTTTGAAACTAGAACTTTCATCTTAGTCTAATAAACTTGAGGGCTGTGTGAAGGCAGCGTGAGGGCTTACTCTCACCCTTCTTGCAGGGTTTGTGTTTATTAACACATTTATGAACTTCACCATGTTGACAGAATATTAGCATTTTTTGAATAATGCATTTTAATGGCTGGCTAGATTGGAGAAAACATCTTAGAGGGCAAAGGGGAAAGTCAGAAGGATGAGGGAAAAAAAGGCAAGATAAATGACATAAAAAGAAACAGAAGCACACATAAAGGACAGAGAATGAAAAGGCAAACAGGTATTGTAGACCCACATTCTTACCAAAAACAGTTCTCACACCCATGACGGCATTTTCTACCCAAAGCAATCCACAAAATCACAGCTTCTGATTCGGTTAAATCTGAATCTGAAGCATGCCAAGTGTTTTCCGTTCAGTTTTCTATTTTAGTATGAGACTGGTCAATTAAAATTTATGTAAGACAATAAAGAGTTAAGAAATGACACCTTGATGCTAAAGGGAGTTACTTATTTCATCTGTAATTTTTAAGAAAGATTAAATTGATACAAAGTGTTGATCATTTTAAATGGGTAACCATCCTTCTTCCAGCAATGTTTTCCCAATAGAAATTATTTCTGAAATCGCTGAAGGTCTCAGAGAGCTAAAATAGATAGCCTTTGTTGTGGTTAATCTATCTTCCTGGAAATCTAAAAATGAGAGTATTTTTGTAGCAGATACTACACTTTACATTGACTTTACTTTACTTTACTTTACTTTAGCCTGAGTTGCATATATCATATATCAAACTGTATTGTGGGCTCATATTTTTTTGTATGGGTGGGATATGTATGTATATATGTGTTGTGTTGTGTGTTTGTATGTATGCTGGCTGCTGGAACACCTACATTTCCCTGCGGGGATGAATAAAGTATATCTTATCTTTATGTTATCTTTCATTGCATCAGAGGGTCATGATCATGTGTCTTATAAGTCATGCTAGAGGACTGCAAAGGACCTACTTGATCAGTTCATGGCGAAACAAACTTGTATTTGAAACCTGAGCGATGCTCGTGTGAGCTATCACTGACAACACTCAAGAACTCTTTGCGGTTCCTTTACATGATAAGAGCTTCGTCGAAACTCCCATCCATGACAGGTGAAGATGAAAAAGTGCACGGGGCGCCACACCTATCCTATTTGGGGACGCGAGTCAGACAGGTAAGGCCCCGCCCACTGGCAGGTTTCAGTCGGACTTGTTTTTAAGGGCAGCTGTTGATCAAAACTCTTACGCTCCTGTCTTATTTAGGAGAATCTACACGGATTCGTGAAGACCTAACACGCAGCTACAACATCAACACCAGCAAGCATGCCGGGGCGATCGTCGGCTGAGTGGATGCGGGTGTCCCTCCGCACGCCGGGCATCTTCATCTTCGGATTGGTCATGGCTCCATGCGGATGGGTCCTGGACCTAACCGCCACTGTGGCCCCAAACTGGAGGACCCTCCACAACCTCCCCGACACGGCTTCGGACGTCTTCATCCAACAGGGCATTTGGGACATCTGCAGGGGCACCTCGACCAGCACGAGAGACCAGTGCAACCTGCAGGACACGTCTTATTTTAGCAACCGGGTCATCGAGGTCGCGCAAGGTCTTATGGTCGCCTCTCTCATCGTGACTCTGATCGGACTGGCCGTGGCCATCCCAGGGATCCGCTGCTGGAGAGACCGGCCCAACTGGGTCGTGGCCGGGATGGGTGGGCTGTTGATCTTCCTCTCAGGCGTCATGACCATCATCCCCATCGCCTGGTACACCCACATCCTCCAAAACATCACAACGGTGTCACCCACAGTCGACGTGCGCGTCGGCTACTGCATCATCTTGGGCTACATCGGCGGGATATTCGAAATCCTCGGCGGGTTCGTCATGTTCATAGGAATCTGCCGATGCTGCGGGGGCAAGAACCGAGGAGAGACGCGAGTTGATGAGGTCCGGGCCGGCAGGTCCAGACAGCAGCCGCTGCCGAGACGCGTCGAAGTGCCGAGCCTGACCCGGGCCAGAACCAACCCCAGCAGCGCGGCATACAGCAACGACTCACTGGATGAAGATGTGTCCTTCCCCCGGGCCAAGAGCCCCGCAGCTAGGCCAGTTAACCCGTCCTACAACGGCACACCCTATGATGCTGACCTCTGAGTGACAAGTGACCCACATCTGGAGACACTGGAGATGGACATGTTTGCGAAAAGGACTGTGAGAGGAGAATATTCTAGAAAGAAGTAATGGTAAATAAACGACTTTACAACGTAATTGATCATCTAGTCTACTGTCAATCTGCTTATTTGTTGTAAAGGCCTATTAGCCTACCTATATGATGTATTTATAGGCACAACAAGGTAAGCCTACTTCAAGACACCTACTAATTATTAGCCTAATTGATGTAGAATTATAATACAAGTCCACTAGGAATATTCAGTGTGGTACTTTAAATACGATAAAATGACTGTGGAATCTCTATAAAGAGAAGCAGAGTCACTTCAAAATCAGTTCACTTTGAGTGTTACAGTGTTTCGCAATGAGTGCAGTGCTATTTGTAGGCATACCCCTGTAAGTGATGTGTGAGTGACAGAGCCCTGGCTGCAGATGAGACTCATTATGGACTTATCATGGTTACGAATCAATGTTCACATCATTCTAATCCATGACCTCCAGCGGGGCCGTAAATGCCAGATTGATTAAATGTATAACATAATGTAGGAAACTGAAGGTTTTGTATTGAAGGATCGGTGAATCAATTTAAAGAAAACTGATGTTGAGTCAAAGTTTACTGTGGCTGTGTAATATTCTGCAAATGATGATGAATGTTAGAACACTTATCGTCTATTGTAAAGGTAGTTTTTTTTTTTTTTTTTTGCATTGTTTTGTGTACATTGACTTTGCTTACATCTTTTATCTCAGTCTTTGTAAATACTCTATTCTTATGCACTTTATCATTTTGGCCAACCTTATAGGACAACAGACCTGTTCTTGAAAAAAAAACACCCTGAGTTGAACACATTTTTTTTCGGATTGCTCTGTGATTCCTGTCTATTAAATGTGCACTGTGTTTCCTAATAACAGCGACTGAGTCCCTTTCCTCAATTGAACCCCTTTTGTTTGTTTACATTTTGGAAAAGCAAAGTTGTGTATTCCATCATTGTGAGCATTTTATATGTTGGTTTTCCGCTGTGACAGACACGGAGAGGGAAGGCACACAAGTCCTTATTCACATACCTACAAACAGGTTACATTTTACATTCATACGTTTCTTTCTTTGTCCGCCTGTCTGTTCAATCTAAGCTTCATAAGTAAACAGACAATGCAGCCTGACCGGTCTGGGAGGTTGGTCTCTTTACAAATCTTGCCCGACAACATAACCTCTTCTGTTAAAACTGGCTAGACATCTCAAACAAGGCCCTCACTGTAGTGAACAGTTGTGGCTCTGTCGCTCCTTGCAAGTCTTTTGTTGATGAGTCGGCCCTCCAGAGATCATGATGCAGTTCTCTGTGCAGGAGTGAAGCTTGGATGCAAAAGTCAAAGCAACTTGATTTAGAAGTAGAACACAAAACTTACTTAAAAAAAGATTTTATGCTGCATCATGTTCTGACATTGAGACAAAAACAAAACATATAGAGGGACCTGGGTTGCAATCCCAGAAATGACACTTTTAACCATCTGACGTAGGAACTTCTACTACCTATACTATGATCGGACAAACGCAGAACTTTGATTTATTTAAGCACTTTCACAACCAGTTGGAACAGCAGTAGTTATTGAAACATGTAAAAACAAAAGAACATTATACATTGTGTGCATTTTAAATGATCAATTTCTGTTTAGTGTTCAGTTATGAGTTAACCCATTTCACATATAGTGTTCAGATCAGACTTCATCATGATCTTATAACGGTGAAATGTAGTATTTAACTGTGAAAGAGCATTGCCCCATGCTATCCAATATACACATGGATGTGTATATGTTTATAGTTGTAGATGCCAATAGACTGTAGCTTCTGATGTGTTGGAGTTTGTTGTCAAACAGAAGAATGTTTGAGAGGGCCCAGGCTGCGCACTGGAAATGGGAATAACGCAATTTTAATACAATCTTTTATCATATTGAAACATGTGCGTGATATTTTATGCTTTAGCCTTTACCCTACTGTCCATCAATTTGCCACATGAATGTGGTGACTCATGAAATGCCAGTCCAAGATAGGGGTGTGGATAGGTGAGTTTTTTAGGGTGTGACAAAATATGCATTCTCACGAGCTGCTTTCTTGTGACTCTCCATACACAAAAAGATTCAACTTAAAATATGAGGGATTATTTCACTACAAATGTCATATTTAATCAACCCTTTTCTTACACCCAAAATTCACTTTCAAAGCCTAAAATGACTACTCCATATCTGTATAGTGCTTTGGACCATGAACAATATGAATACACTCTCACTGAGACTGAATCCAGGCCAAACACCAGCGAGTGGTTTTGAACTATCAATGGAATCAAAGCACAAGCAGAACAGCTTATTTCTTTGGGCAGCTGGGGTTCAGTTGGTAAAGTCAGACATCTCTCAACTTGAAGGTCGGGGGTCATCCAGCGACATATCCGATGTGTGCAAGACATTTAACCCCAAATTGCTCCCGCTGCGGCGTATGAATGTGTATGAATGTGATTACTTCTGATCGTCATGTTACATAGCAGCCACTGCCATCAGTGTGTGAATGGGTTTAACCTTCAGTGTTAAAGCACTTTGAGTAGTCAGAAGACTAGAAAAGCGCTTTACAATCTCAAGTGCATTTACCATTTATCCTGTCCTGTAGTGAACATGCATGAATTGTATTTTAAACTTTTTGTTGCGTTCTTTCTGTCGGCTTACATCCGACGGACTGACTGTGAAACGTGTGCAGAGACAATGTAAATATGTGTAATGTACAGTATATGAAGTGTTTTATTGGATTATTGGAATAGGACCTGGCTTCAGGTTTTTCAGGCATCAGAAATGAAATCCTGTAGCTGATAGTTTGTTTTGCTTTTGTAGGTCATATAGGCATCATTTTAAATCTGAGACGGTTCTCTATAGGCAGTTAAAAATCATCAAAGTAGATATAAAGGGGTTTAATTTGGAAAAGTACGTCCATCAATGTGTGATACTTTCAAGAGATTGATTAAAGATTGTGCAAGTTGATGCATCAGGCTGAAATAATTAACCTTTTATCTCTAGTGTGCCAAGCACCAACGATGTTAAGATGCTAAATTTACCATAATGCAACTGATATTTACATTCTCTGTGTCAGTTTGTAAATCTGTCTGTTATTATTATTCATCCTAAAATGATGTATAGATTAGTGGTTTGGCTTTATAAGCATCAAACATACAACCAACTTTTACATTCTGGCAGTTTAATCCAATATGCCCTTCCCTCTTTCAAACAAACATGCAAATCTGCTCATTATGAGGAAAGTAGGTGCTGACAAAGTGACACCCTCATGGAAGGTGATTCCTTACAGATACACATAGACATTTCCTCAAATAACAAAGACTTTTCATTCAACGCCTGCATTTTTCAGATAAGTCTCATTCCTGTTGAGTGAAGTTAATACTTAAGCAAAATCTGTTGTGTCCACGGACCCCACAAAGCAGTTAAACAGGCAGCAGTGTATATTGGTGAATGCAGAACACAGTGAGGCTGTCAGTCTATTTTCAGTGTTAAAACACAATGACACAAACCAGACGTTTGCAAGAACCTATTCAATTAATAATTTTCTAATACGCATTATTGCTATTATCAAGCTGTTGATATTTAAAAAAAAAAAAGATTTACAGATAGGGTGTTAGTGACAAGCTAACAGCTAGCATAGCTTGACACAGTAGCTAAAAACTGAATTAGATGTCCCACAGTTTTCTTATGTTGTCTTTCATTGAGAAAATCCCCCACAGCTAATACGTCATAAAAAAAATTAAAGATGAGTTTCATGTTTACACTAAAGCAATATGCTGCAAAAATCTTAACCAAGAGAAACAAACATCTTTTTGTTTCTACTTATACACATCTCTGACATATATACAGTGCTTATACATTTAAAAAATACTATTTATTTTAAAGATTTCTAATAGTCCAATATCAAAAACACTGAAGTCAGAAAGAACACTCATCAGCATGCAAGTGTCTCCCTCCCCCCCTGCCCCATAAAAACTTTAAACATTGCATATTCTGCAGTAACTAATTTAACTACTCATCGGATCTACTTGGCCTCGTCTTCTTAGCCAAATGAATTTAATTTGAATTGTGATGGACAATACAAGAGATTTCTGAGAGATGTGCAGTTAAGGCATTGTAGCCATATATTACAAAAGAGAACTAAATAAAGTTTGTTTGGTAAGTTTTTGGTTACGTTATTTCAACTGTCACTTGAACTCATAACTGGTCACTTTAACTTCAACTTGCCACTAAATACGTCTCAATGGCCTGTATAGTTTTTAGTGTATTTTTAGTATAAGATCTTAATTGGTGTATAGTTTACCAAATACTTGCTAATAATAGTTGTAAATACATTGTACTTTTATCTTTATCTTCCAGTATATTGTTATTTAATTTGTACTCATATGCATGCTCGTCTTGTCTTTAACTGTTGCAACACTTGAATTTTCCCACTGGGGATCAATAAAGATGATTTTATAATCTTTAAACACTAACAGAACGTGTCGGTGGGCAAAGATTTAATACTAAAGTGTGTGTATCCTCTTGCACATAATGTCAGTTATAGTCCATATAAACAGACATCCTTGACCAGTGCAGGGGACACACATATCTTACAAATCAGATGTATCCCCAACTCTTGCTGCTCTGACAACAGGATGCAATAAACCAGTTTGTTATGTGAACTAAGAAAATGGTAACACTGGTTCACACGGCCAGCAGCATTCATATTAATAAAATCCACTAAAAATAAACACTGCAATCTATTTAAAGAGAATCATCAAGCCAAAAGACGATTAAAACACTCCAGCTAACATGTTAAACTGTTCAGATGCCAAACACTTACAGAGAAGGAATTTTAAAATGAAGCAGAACTGGATCGAGGAAGGTGTGCGCACATATTCCGGTTTCGGTATGACACAGTGAAATCTCTAATGCACAGGGGTTGTGCTAGAAGTAAATGTAGAGTTGAAAATCAGTAGCTAAGACAAGATCTAGTAGCGGGGCTAAAATGTATTACAGGTAATCTTCTCTAATAATAGAAGAGTTAATTCCCACAACTTCTGAGGTGTTTATCTTTGTATTCGTTTGAGACCTGAAAGAAAAGATGGACAAACTTCTCAGACATTCATAATCGGTTTATCATCCGACATACACACGTATGTAAGTGTCCCTGCCAGGAGCCTGAACACACACTTTTGATTCTGCATCCTCAAACAGGTGAAAGATCAAATCCAGATAAAACGACACCATACATGCAGATGTCTTCCAGAGTCATCATCAGAAGGTCATTGATCAGTGTTTAATTGAAGGTTGCTGATACCGTATATGTCTGACTGTGAGTTTAAAGGCATCCAATAAAAACAGATTATGTTGAAGTTCATGTCATATAAACTTAAAATGCATATTTTTTTTAATGGATGATGAACAAGGTAACACATCTTGCTGATGTTGGACACAAAAGTTGTTAAAAAAAAGTGTAAAAAATACAAAACAGTTTTTCAGTCAGAAGAGAAAGAGACAATAGCACTAGTAAGTTGTTTACTTAGCATGTACCACAGTGCATAGAACAACAACTAGCTTGGTTTCTAAACATTAAAGCAACATAGATACTGTATGTATGGTACAAACGTTGAAAAGTGATTGGACTCAATCTACAATTTAAGCACCAGAGTGCACAGATTTTCATTTAAATGTAAATAAACACAGTTGGCAGGAAACAAAGTGCAAAAATGGGATGAAGTCGGAGTAATTCTTGAGAAACAACATCTCTTGTGGAATTAAACTGCTATAAATTCTGTTCTTGGCAATCTGCACTGTGAGAGCTCAGTTCCTTGTTTACAGATGATCTTGTATCACAAATGATAACAAATTCTTATCGAGATGACAGCACAAGTAAACATGATAAAGTACTGACCAAACAAAGCGTAAAAAATATAATTACATCTGGTCTGTGTTTTTGATTTCCTCACTTGTCATAGATTGCTAGAATTTGAAGTCAGTTCATCCACATTTGGATTAACAGAATGAAGTGCATAAAGATATGTTCATAAGAATCACTCAGTACCGCTGAAGCATTCACTTCTACGAAGCTAAAGCTCAGTCAAAAAATAGGAACATATAGATGGACTTCATCATAATGTAGCCAGTTTAAAAGGACACAATAAGGCAATCTATTGTTTTGCACATGTAAACATGGAGACGCTTTCTGAGGGGGAAAAGAGAGATCCTGTCAGATATCTTCAGTGGATCCTTTAGTAGACAACGCATGTTCATTGGTGGCATAGTGACAAACAGTGAGTGAGTGGATAGTCAAAAAGTAATACCACAACACCAACACATCCATAAGTAATCAACATTCTATAAATTACACTATGAATACTTAGGCAAACAAAAAACAACAAAATATTTGTGAATTGCAGTTGCATTGCATTAAAAAGGGTCAGGTCAGCTATAATACCCTTTTAACACAATTCTCACAAGATTTCCTTGCTGCATGAGGATGCTGATGGAAGCTCACTGGTGTATCCAGCCACAATGTCCTGGTTAACCTGGATGACAAAAAGATTAATACATTTGATTTATTTTCTTTTTATGGTGGGAGAAAAGTTTCGCCTAATTCTGACACAGTTCTGATGTGGCAGTAGTACACTGTTTTGACCACTAGTAGCGCTGCAGAGCAATGTTTTTTAAAAGTAGATGCATATTTCGTTTTTAGTGTCATGAAACATGCAACCTTCACACAGAATAGCACTGTCCGACAGGGGACTTGAACCAGGAACCTTCTTGCTGTAAGAAGACAGACCTCATCGCTGCACCACCATGCAGCCCGGACTCAATCTAAGTCGGCTAATATGACTGTTTCCAAAATAATTAAATGCATTTTTGCTACATGTGCCTACCTCTGATAGAGTGCAGAATTATCCACTTCATACACCAACATTGTAGCCATGTTTGGCTGCCAGGACTTTCCTGTTGAAAACAAATAAAAAAACAACTGTTTTGTGAACATCTTCTCAAGTTATGTTGATGATGAAAAACTTCACATTCATGAGGTATAGGACATATTAATTGATGCAAACAAAAATTATATTTCTCACTCTAATCTTCTTTACGCCATGGTAAGATTTTCTTTTTATTATGATCCTTTCTTTTACAGCACTGGGGACTGTCACTAATAATTTCATTATTCAGTTCTCCTGTCCTCCCTTTTTGCCAGACAAACAAGCTTTGTTTATCACTTCCTGTTTGCCAGGCAAGCGTTTCAAGTTACTGAACATTATGAGGAATTGACCTACTTTTCTAAACAGCACATTTTTGAGTGAGCGATGAATGGGCAGCTGTGGTAGAGTGGGTGATCTCCAAATCGAAAGTTCGATAATAATAATAATGAACCCCAAGTTGCTCCGGAGGTCTTAGCTATACTGTGATTGGAACTGAGTTGGGTACCATGTAGCAGCCGTCACTGTGTGAATGTGTGTGTGTGACAGGGTAAATGCTGCATGTAGTGTAAAGCACTTTCAGGGGTTGGAAGAGAAGGAAAGCACTGTTTCAGTTCAGTCTATCTTATTTCTGCATCTGAAGAATGGACGCTGTGGTCAGGGCGTAGCAAGCATAGCTTAGCATAAAGACTGGACTTGAATAATTTCACTTAAACATGTCAAGTGTTCACAAATAAAATAAAATATTAAAAAATCAAAGATCACAAACATACATCTAGTTTAAGAAACACGTAAATGAACAGATATGTAACGTAACATTTCATAGATTTTGAGGGAGTCGCTGTCTCCAGCTGCTAACATTTGTTTCTAGTGATTATGCTAAGCTAACCTGATCAAGACGAATTTCATTGTTGTATGCATCATTCTAAAAAATTAGATGTATGATTGACTTGTACGAGTACCTGTTCCTCTTCTTTTGCTTCTGCCGCACCTTGGCGACGATGAAAGCTATAATCAGCAGCCCTATGATGACGGCCAGCACACTCAGGGTCAGCGGTAAACTCAGCGCCCCGTTGACTGTGCCGTCGCAGGATACACCCGTGTAGCCAAGCTCACACTCGCACACCAAGTCTGCTCCCCCGCCAGCAGGAGTAGCACACGTGCCGTGCCCGTTGCACCAAGCTTCTCCACAGGGGGGCTGGGTGAGTTCAATTACTCTTAGTTTAGGAGGGAGGGAGCTGGACATGTTGGAGGAGGGAGTGGAAGGAAGGGGAAACAGTCTGGACGATACCTGGAAGGAGGAAAGGAGAGAGCATGCATGAATGGTATAAGCAGCCACACCCTAAAACCCAACAGAGACGACACAGAGCCTTTCTCTGTGTGAAACTCAAATGGATGTTTTAAAGCCTTTCCTCACATATGTCTTACTAGGTTTAGATTTAGTTTCCTGCAGTTCTACTACAAACCATGCTTACAAAGCAAGATAAAATACACATACTGTCACATGAGCCACATGGAGAGGACATTAACAGCATGACTGACTGCATCACAGAATATATTCAATTCTGTGAAAACACTGCTTTACCCACCCGGACTGTACGCTGTTTTCCTAATACCAAACCCTGGACCACCAGTGACCTGAAAGCCCTTCAGGTCTGGAAACAGGGAGGAGCTGAAAAGGATACAGCACGATCTGAGGGAAAAGCTGAGGGAGTGCAAGGACTCATTAGCCCAAGGGTTCTGAAGACCTGCGCCAGCCTGTCTGCCAGTCTGTCAGCCAGTCTGAGATTCTGCAACACCTCTTCAACCTGAGTCTGAGCCAGGAGAGGATACCGGTGCTGTGGAAAACGTCCTGCCTGGTCCCGGTCCCAAAGAAGACGACACCATCTGATCTCAAGTGACCAGTGGCTCTCACTTCTCATGTGATGAAAGTGTTGGAGAGGCTCGTCTTGACCCACCTCAGGCCGCAGGTGAAACCATCCCTTGACCCTCTACAATTTGCCTACCAGCCACACCTGGGAGTGGACGATGCCATTGTCTAGCTGCGGCAGCGCGCTCACTCACATCTGGAGGGAAACGGCTGCACTGTAAGAATCACCTTTTTTGATTTCTCCAGTGCATTCAACACCATCCAGCCACAACTGCTGGAAGAGAAGCTGCAGTTAAATGGAATGGTAAATGGACTTGAGCTTATATAGTGCTTTTCTAGTCTTCCAACTACTCAAAGTGCTTTTACACCACATGTCACACCCACCCATTCACACCCTTTCACACACTGATGGTAGTGATCGCTATGTAGTATCATCCATCAGAAGTAACTAATCCCATTCACATTCCCTTTTCACCAGAAGTTTTCTGATGACTCTGCGGTGGTGGGGTGTATAAGCGATGAGCAAGAGGGGGAGTACAGAGAGCTGGTGGATAACTTTGTGGAGTGGACAGGAAGAAATCACCTGATTCTGAACTTGGATAAGACCAGGGAGATGGTATTGACTTCAGAAGGAAGAGGACAGAGCCACCTCCGCTGTGCATCCTGGGAGAGGACGTGTCTGTGGTGGAGGAGTACAAGTACCTGGGTGTCAACATAGACAACAAACTGAACTGGAAGGCCAACACTCAGGCTGTGTACAAGAAGGGGATGAGCCGACTCTACTTTCTGAGGAAGCTGAGATCCTTCAACGTGTGCAGCGAGATGTTGGAGATCTTCTATCAGTCTGTTGTGGCCAGTGCACTTTACTCTGCTGTGGTCTGCTGGGGGAGCAGCATTGGAGCTGGTGACACTAAGAGACTGGACAAACTCATTAAGAAGGCCTGCTCTGTGATAGGCTGCAAGCTGGACTCTTTTGTAGTGGTGACAGAGAGGAGGACTCTTAACAAACTGTTATCCATTATGGATAATCCTGAGCACCCTCTGCACACCCTACTGGACAAACAGCGGAGCAGCTTCTCTAACAGACTGATAAAACTACGCTGTCACAAGGACAGATACAGGAAATAATTCTTACGGAAGCCATAACTCTGAACAGCTCAGCTCTTGTGAGCAGAGAACTGTCATCATGATAATATCTGTCTCTCCTTACTGTAATCTGTTCTTGTGCTGGAAATTTCTGTTAACAATGCAAGAGAAAGGATCATGAGTCAATGAATGTCTTTGTTTAGTTTAATTCTTCTTGCAAGTAGAAGGAACAAAACTTCAGAGTGTCAATACAGTCTGAAGGAAAGCTCAAAGTAATCACAATATGCTTGGGTTTATATACACATACAAGACAGCTCAAAGTAATCAGTGAGGTATATTTTGCTAAGAATATTCAACTACCAAACACAGTGTGGGACTAAATGCTGCTTGTTGTGTGTTGTATGGCCCTGAAACATATTTTACTTTTAAATAATGACGTACAAATGACCAGAAATACAAAATACATCAACTGCAGGTTCTGAGAAAATTCAGGAAGAACTTAAATGATTGAATATCTTGCCTTGAGACTTAACGTGAATACCTTTGTCATGCAGTTATTCTTTACATTTGAGCAACACAAGGAAGTAGGTCCTAAAGACTACAATTGTTTCATCACCTTAGCATTGAAAAGACAATGACTCAGAGTATTAAAAACGAAATAAATGGTTGTTAAGGGTGAATCACAGTGAATGACAGTGTGAGTTAAATAAAAGTAAATCACTGAACAAAGCAAAGACTCTACTGAACATTGCTATGAATATACCATAACAAAACAGTGGTATATAAAAAAAAAAAGGAGGATAACGTTAAGATGTCTTTTCTTTTTTAAGACAAGGTACAACTAATTCAAAAAAAGTTGTTGTCAAAAACACACATCAGAAATCCATTAGTGACCGCATTAGACTAGCCTATATACTGTATGTTAAACTGCTGGACAAGGTGTTGCCTCCTTGTCTTCCAGAAAACAAAGTGGTGCGGTATTATTTACAGCTACAATTTAAAAGTCAACACTGACCATTATCTGAAGCTCTAAAGCATGGCTGTTTAACTCATGAAGAAGAAGCGGTGGTTAAGTTATCTTCCTTCAAACATCTTGTCTTTCAGGTTTCCTACAAATGCAGTGGGATTGTGTTCAACACGGGCTTCAGGGCAGCATTCCGGCACAGCGAAATCAAGGAAAGACACTTTAAAACATGTTTTATGAAATATATCTACTCACCAAAATCAAGAATTACAGACCTAGTGTGTTAAAACGCAGGCAGTGGAGTTCAGCTGTTGATGTATGTGTCGGTGCGATGTTTTAGTTCCCCTTGAATAATGTTGCCGACAATGTGTGGTCTCCCTCTTTTGTCACTGCTCTGTTGAGCCAGGTTGTGAGAGAAGTTCCTCGTTCAGTGAGGGAATCAACAACAAAAGAGAGGGAAGAGGTAGAAAGCTGAGACCTGTGAATACCTGCCTGCTTCCTTTCCCAATAAACACACACATGAACAAAATCCCCTACTCCTCCCTCTGCCGTCTTTTAAGAGTTGAGTAATGTACTCTGTCTTGCTCACAACATGTAGCCTATGGCTGACACTGATGAAGCAGCTCTACATGTTTGAAAAAATAAAAAGAGTGCAAGCCAATTTTATGCTTCATCTAGTGGATGACTTACACTGACTCACAGAACTTAAAGATCTGCCATCCGTGGGAAAATTGAACTTTATTTGTGGGGCAACTTAAAGGCAGTGTCTCTTTAAATAAACACACAGAATAAGACAAAACTGATTGAAATGCAAAAACATTTTTATAGAAAAATTGGAACGCTCTAATTTTGGACTGATGTTACGGTATGAAATACTTCCCTTTTCCTGAGAATTACCTTTCAAAACACGCCCTTAGGACTAAGTCACAAAGCAAAGGTGTGTTTGTCAGACAGCCGGGGGATGGAAGGAGAAGACAAGCAAGAACATGATAAAGACAGCAAGGCCTGACGTGTCTGTGTAACATGAAGCCCCTTAACACATGAGTTCTGTAATTATCAGAAAGAAAACATTCTGGATTTCTTAAGGATCCTGTGGGAAACACACATGCTTTTAGGTGGGATCTGGGATTTTATTATGAAGTATATTGACTCAAATGTAAAGCTGCTGACAAAAGTTTAGAAAACCTGACACACACTAAAAAAATACACCCAACGAGCTCTGAAATACAAGCCCCAAGGAACAAGAAAAGGAGGTCATCTAAAGAAGAGCTGTTAAAGAGGCGTCAATGCAGAAAAGTCTGGTTCAAATGGGGTGAACAGTTGACTAAAGTGTGAGGTAGTCATCATTTCATCAATAGCTTAAGGGCATGGTTCTAGTTTAATGTCAACCTGTTGCTCAGTCCACCACTTTGTTCCAGACGTAAAGCTAATAAAGTTGACACTCGAGAAACCAGCTAGCTTTACCTAGCCAGTATAAAATGGTCAGAGCAACGCCCCAAAACAGATTTGTACACTGTCACACTTACAATGCAGGACAAGGTCAAGTAATACTGTGGGGCAAGGTAGCATATGATTAGATTCATTTACCAATGTATCAACACCTCTCTCTGCCATTCATCGTCAACAAGCATGCTAGCTTTAGCTTGTAGAAGTCTCAATAAGTCAAACAAGAGCACAGGGAGATACATGCAGAGACGGTTAGATAGGTAGGTAGACAGGAAGGTTTAAAGTCAGTTTAGCCAAAGGTAATGCAAAAATCAGCAAAAATAAAGATTATCAACTTCAGCTGCACATTGTGTGCTTAAATGCAATATGAGCTTTGGGCTACTCACATTAAACTAAGACGACAGACATAACTTGCATTTTACCACACCAATTAAGCATTACACCCTCATATATGAACTCCTTTTTTCATTTTCATTCATTCTTTACATAATTTTCTTTCTTCAGGATGCCTACATTACCCACAATAAAACGATATTCTAGAAGATTCATTTGGGTGTTATGCTAGCTGCATCAGCTAAATCAGTCATATGAAGCTAGCCACCAATAGAGATGAGTAGAAGGCTTCAATGGTCAAACAAACTCAATTCTTAAATCTCACCGCCAGCTCTTTCAGGTTTTCAAACTTGTAGTGTTCAGCTTCTCATCCAACAATGTTACAATGTTACAATTCACTTAGCAGACGCTTTTATCCAAAGCGACATACATCAGAGAGTAAGTACAACACTAATCCATTCATACACCGCCACTCAAGCAGAGGGAGCAATGTGGGGTTAAGTGTCTTGCCCAAGGACACACCAGACATGTTGCTCAGCTGGGGATTGAACCCTCGACCTTCCGGTTGAGAGGCGACGACCCTACCAAAAAAAACAATTGAGCCACAGCCGCCCAGTGTTTCATTCATTAATTGTTTAAGCTGCATCCAGACACATAATTACACTTTTGCTAGATATCAAAGATGAATTTTATTGGGGAACAAAAAGAATTTGAGATCATAACTGAATAACATTTGAAATCAGAAAGCTCTCTGTATCTAAAGTCCCAATGAATTTAATGGTCATGTAACCAAAAATGCCTTTAATCATAATTAGCATAATTAGAATATTTTGATGTTTTTTGCCACTTACAAAGTGATTGGGCTTTATAGACATGGTAATGAGATCAGATATGAAGGAGAAGCTCAGTTATCAATTTTTTTAGTTGTGCTTTTGTGAATGATAAAATGGATTGGCAACTCGTACAACAGGAAGTAATAAATAACTGAAAATATGTGATACTATATAAACAAGTTTTACTCCAAAACAAAGGTGAAATATGCAGTATTAAGGTTTTACTGTGCTAAGATCTTAAAACCTCGGACTTCATTTACATCAAATATAGGCCTGATTTTTTTTTAAAGTTGAAGACTGGGTCAATTAATGTGAAATATGAAAAATGCCTTGAGTGGTCAGAAGACTAGAAACTGAAGAACTCTTAAGTTCTTTAAACTATATAAAAAAAGACAAGTTTATGTGAATAAACAATATAAAGAAATGTAGCTGAAAACAAGATATTTTAAAGATTTAAATATATACAATATCAGACTTAATTTAACTTTGGTCTACAATTAAAGTATTTTTTTAATATTTACATAGAAAACTTCACCCCCTAATATATTGTGGGGAACATCATCACACCATCAAACGGTTCACTCACAGATAGTCTGAATAAAATAAATTCATCTCTGCATTTTAGAAACCATGTTGCTCACGACAGTGCTAGGAGGAGTCAAAGGAGCATGCATGACTTGCGTTAAACTCGAGAAACATGCACGTGTAAAAAGCTTAATGAACTGTACCTTTGTGTTTGCTGTTGAAGATTAACACATCATAAATCTAGTTTCAAACTGTTTAGCTGTACATTTCAAACTGAAGAGGACACAGGCATGCTCTTGCAAGGACAGAAGCTAAAGTTAACGATTAAGCCAATAAAGGCATTATCGCAGCATTATAAGGACAAATGTGATCCTACAAGACAGGTTGTAATGACACAAATGTGCACATTGAATCTCTGTATAAAAAAGTGTTGGAAATATGAGATAAGAAACCCTTCTAGTACCACCATTGTAAAGTCCTTGTAAAGTACAAGCCTTGACAACTTCCAAAAAAACTGCCTGTATGATGTAGAAAGTCGTACATGGGCTGGCACCACCTCCACTAAATGATTACATCAAACCAAAGCAATCAGTGACTCAACTAAAAACCACTAGAGCCATGGTTAGAGGTGATTGCGAAGTTCCCCCGGGGCAATCCACATATGTTAAAAATGTTTTGTCGCTCAAAAGGAGCACATTATGGAACAGCTTACCCTTCTCAGTCAAGGATTGCTCCAGCTTTGTCATTTTCAAGGGTCATCTGAAGGCGTGGCTCATAACAAACCAGATCTGTAAAATATCTATATCAAATATCTATTTTATATCAAGCCCCAGTGCAATACTGCTGACATAAACACATCCATGTATGCAACTCTGTGCAATAGTATTTGCACGCACGTCGGTATATGCAAATTCAGTGCACCATGCAATAGGGCTATGTTCAATTCAGTAGGCCTACTGATGATAAGCCTCATAATCATGTGCAATATTCCAGCACTTTACCACCCATAGCAGGCACTTAAAAGTACTAAACTGATGGTCACAGCCCCTTTTAATGCTTGTATACATGTGTATCTGTGAACTAATGTACAGTTTGTTGTCGTTTGGTTTTAGCTTGTCATTGTGGTTTTATGTAAATGTAGGCTATGCACCACAAAGCCAAGGGACTACGGCTAGAAATTAGCCAATGGCTACAATCGGGCATGTTTATAATAATAATTGTGCACTGTCCCTATATTCAATAAAATTAACTTTTTTTATGGTAACAATGTGACAAGCAAGAAGTTGTACAAAAAGAGCTACGTACTAACATGGGGAACTAGGACATAATTTCTGGTTGTACATCATTTGAACTGAACATATTTTGGTATGTCAGGGTGATTATAAATAGAGTTGTGTTTTTGGTAAAACAGGAAAAACGGATGCAAATTTACACAAGATAATAAAACGATCTGCTTCCATGTTTTTAAAGAGAAACGTCTGATCAGACTGAGTGCATGGCTATTCTTAAAAAAAACTAACCATCAACCTGTCTCTAGAGAAAACACGGGCATTAGCAGACAGCACACTTATGCAGACTTAAAGTGTCACCACAACAGCATTAGTAACAAATACAGTACATTTCAAGTAGAGACAAAATTAGGTGTATGAAGAACAAAGAAAAACAAGGTCCAAACAATGACTGACATGTGAAGACTGAAGGGCCGACTAAAAGATTAGTTATTGTAACAAATCTGTCTGCTTTTTAAACCAGTGTGAAGACTGGGATAGACCAAAGCAGCAAAGCATTATTACATTGACATGTTTACTTTGTTTAACAAACATTTCTATAAACTGTTAAGTCACAATATGAAGGTCTTAAAAGAGCAGTATGTTTTTCTAGTTCATGACTTGCATTGAAGTGAACAGATTTTTGGGCCATAACCACATTTCACATGTTCATGCGATGTGAATCCCAAATGTATGTAATCCAACCATTATATGTACAGTGAAATCATAACTGCTTTGGCAACCCAGTGTCATGAAACATCTACATATATATATATCTATATCAGTATTTAGATGACTGGTGAGAAGTTATTGACCCTTTCAAGAGATTAAAACAGACTCCTGGTTTTGGTTTAGTTATTACTTTTATTGCACCAAAACATAATCTTCATTAGCAGATTTGATTCAGCACCAGAAATCACATCTTCTATTTGAGCTGCAGGGGTTTTAAGGCCATAGGGGGATTATTCACATCAACTGGGGAGTCCAGCTCCTGTGGGTTAAAAAAACAGACAATTGTTCAATTTCTCACAAACCAGTGAACACAGAAATCTGAAATCATGTCAGCTAAAGAAAATGTACTTTAGAAATAACCAATTACATTAAGATTAAGACTTCTCTTGATAAAACATGGTATGTTTGATAAATGTTGATACCATACATAATATAATGTAATTATCCTTCACTTTTTTTTGGCAGAACAGCAAACTAGGTTTTGCAAGACTGTGTTTCAGGTGGTGTAACTGATGATCTATTTCAGAAACTTGCCTTCAGGCGAGTTTTGAAGTGGAAAGATTTAATTTAAGGTTATTGGAAATTCTTAAACAATATTCTTTGTACTAGGATGTGGCATGAGATTATACCTCAGAGTCTGAATCATAATAATGTTCACAAGGCAGGCCCATGTTGGCCATCAGAGTTTCTTTCTCTATGGATCTGCTTCTAACGGTCGCCCAGCCTCTCCTGTTCAAATCACATAACAATGAAATCACATTACTTACAAAGAACAACTGCTGTAGAAGTCAGAATCTATTAGGAGTTTTCATCTCGCTTAACAATTCTGTAGTTGAATTCAAACAATTTGGTTTGATGCATTTCTAGCCAAGTGGACAAGTGGAGGTCTACCAAAGCATGCGTCTCTGGCCACAGTGCAAAAATAAAAAATAAACCTCATTGAGCTCTTTACCTTTTAGCATAAATAAAAGCAGCAGCCGTCAGTGCAGAGACGAGGCAGAGGACACCAAGAACAACACCCACTTTGCTCCCTCCAGTCACCGTCTCTTCACAAAACTGTCCCTTGTAACCAGCCACACAATTGCAGCGAGTGTCTTTGCCTTCGTTAACACAGCTGCCATGACTGTTGCAACGTTGGACTTCACAGGATGAAGGGTCTGTTCTAACTGAATTCACATTGGCGTTCAGATGAGGTGACGAGGGCGACTTTTGAGGTCTGCCATCACTGGCTTTAGTCCAAAAAGAGGCCGAGTTTGTGTTTGGACCTGAAGAAAGAAAATATTTAATGATTATGCAACACATTACAAATTCACATTTGTTGTTGCCCCAAATAGTAATCGTGATAAATGCTAGGCAACCAGTAGAGACTGTCGACTTGTCCAAACAAGAAATAATCAAGCAGATAACATCCAATAAAACCACAAAGTAGCATGATTTTATACTAACTAAAGAAAAGTATGTGTTAGTATCATTAAGAGGTGCAGACTTCTTCAATGTGGTAAAGAGTCAGACTGATGTTCTACATGTGTCGTTCTGCTTGAGGTTTCTGTCTGTTAAAAGGAAAGGTTACTTTGATATATTTACAAAGGCTAAGAATGAATCCTCCATGAGCACAGCATTTGGCAGTATTTAGCAAAGAGTAATGTCTAGACATGTTCTTTTTGGAAAAGAGTCTTGAGGTAACATTTGTTATGAATTGGTGGCTATACAAATAAAGACTGATTCAGGCAGGCAAGTAGTTTCCCATAGTGCCCTAATGCTAAGCTTCATATTTTCTATTCAGACACGAGAGGGGGTCTTCAACATCTCATCTTTCTCTCGGAAATAATGAAAGGAAACTTCCCAAATACGCATTTCTTATCAAGTTCAGCTGTCTTCTCAAATGTTGTAAACCTCTCAGTTTAGTCGACCCAAAGTGTGTATTTGACCGTCCCTCTTACACATTATTGTTTTCTCCAACCTCTGCACCTACTAAACCATATGTTTGCAAAATAACAGTCCTCAATGTCAGGCTTTTCTGAAGCCCAGATTTAAAAAATACCCATCAGCATGCTATGATTACAAAAGAATAGTCATCATGACTCATGTGCTAGTTTTGGTAGGACTTGAAGGGTTGTTGCTCGAATTCAATGAGAAAGGGTTCAAAACATTTAAAATGTAAACAGTCAGACGTCTTCACTGCAGAAGAGAATGTAATTAAACATGACTGGTTAAAGGTGGGCTTTTGTGTTACCTACTCTACCACGGCTGCCGATTACATTTTCAGTGTTTGTTAGTTTATCAGTGTGCACTCACAGTCCTGTTCATCTGACTCATCGGAACAGTCCAGGTGTCCGTCACAGAACTTGCTGCTGCTGATACACTCGCTACCATCTAAGCAGGACTGTTGCTCGGCCGGGCAGTCTGGGAGTGAGGCACAGGAAGAAGCATTGACAGCAGAGAAGCCGAGCCCACATTTACATGTCCGACCCCCGGGATAGGCCAGACACAGATGATCACATCCTCCATTGTTATTGGAGCAGCTGTTGGTGTCTGGAGAGCAAACAAGATATGCAAATTAAACAACTTATATTCATGTAGCTGAAAGAATGAACAAACAAGTTGCAGGAGTATGAAATGTTTTGTATCATATAGTGCTGCTGGTAGTTCATATCAGACCTCCATGTTAATCAAAGGTTTGATCCTTTATCCAAATATCAGGGCCTCCTGGCTGTGTTGTGAAATAATTTGCTCTGGCACTTTGTGGGAACTCTGCTCGCCAGGCTGAGAAGATAAGTGTGCTTTGTGTCCGGGGAAGGTGACACAGAGGGGTGTTCACTGTCCTTTGTTTATGAATGAAGGGGCACTTCATGCTTCTGGTTAATTTCTGATGAAATACTTTGCAAAGGCTTCATTTCCACATTTCTGTAATGTATTATCCAGCTCTGTCTGCAGTATTAGGGACATTGTGTGTTTTTACACACGATCAAGAGAACATTTTTGCTTGATCTTTTTGTAATATTTGCAAGGCTACTTGTGCATTTGCATTTTCCCATTCCAAGAAGTCTTGATTCAATAATATACATGTTTTTCAATAAATGTTATTTCTTCTGGGCAGAGAGAGGGTGCATTATCATTTATGGAGTATTTAAAGTATCAAAGAGATGCACGGTATATGTATGCCAATTGTACGAGAGAATTGCTTTAATTTAAGTTATAGCAAAATATTTTTGCAGAATTTAATAACTGACTTTTATATTTAAAAAAAAAAAAAAAAAAACTAAACTCAAGCATGTTTTTTTAATGTCACAATATGAATTTCCTTTCCAGATGTCTTAGAAATGGATTTACCATAAATAATGTAACCTATAAATGTGGCTTAAAAAAGGTTGTTATACTATACAAACTTATCATATTTGATTGTAAGTGTGTGTGGGGGGGGGGGTTAAATATATTTTGTGTGCTTGATTACAGTAAAGCTAGTAAGTGTGTTATTGTTTGTGTGTCATCAATATAAAGACAAATAGATTGTGCTTCTTCTGGTATTTTTGCATTTGCTTAGTAAAATGATTGTTATCC
This sequence comes from Labrus mixtus, assembly GCF_963584025.1. NCBI lineage: Eukaryota > Metazoa > Chordata > Actinopteri > Labriformes > Labridae > Labrus > Labrus mixtus. The sequence continues at coordinate 16,189,817 of NC_083628.1, read as the reverse complement.
AAGTGTGTTGAGTAATTAATTTCCCTCTTTCCCACTGCAGCGCACACAGAGTGTCCTGTAGCGTGCCAACACCCATGTCTCTTCAGGTATCACATCACCCTGCCATCTATTCAACTCAACCCGAGCCCAAGTGGGTTCTTTTATTATACTTTTTTTTTTTTTTTTTTTACTTTTGGTGTCTTACATTCATAAAGAGAACAAAGTTTGGGTTGAAAATAAGTGCAGATGGAGTCATTCCTAACAGGTAGAAAACTGGTTTGGTTTGTTTTACTAACGAAGCTGAGTGTGCTGCAATCCTGCTGGTAAGCATTGCAAACTAGGGCAGTAATTATCGCATTATATATCATTGTGTACGATTTCAGCTTTGACAAGCCACTTACACAATTTCATGGAACATCATTTCCACAGGATGCATCTTATGGTTCATGGTTGCGGAAGATAGCAATCCGCAGTATGAGTCATAGGCTGCAGCTTAGCTGGATGTATTTTTCATGTGATACACGTTTGATGTGATACTTATTTGAACCTGCATTATCATCATTTAAAATAATGCAGGTAAATGTTTTGCTGGATTTAAAAGGCTGTATTTGTTTTATTGTTGTACCTAAAACATCTCCCTGCTCTGGAATATTCCACACCCTGCCCTGCCTCACCTGCCATCTAGTCATCCTCTGTGGTTTCACTTCTTTAGAGATAACTTGTCTGGTCCTTATCTCAACACTCAAACTGTTTGTCACAGTTTTTTGTTTATCACCTTCACATATATTTTAACCTGAAACCTGCTTAAGGGCTGTAATTGTATAACTAAATGTTCCTCTGCAGTCATTTACCTGATGCATGCCTCCCAGCTGCAAATTTTAGCCCAAATGCAAACAATGCAAATAGTACTTTTTACTAGGCCTGCTTGCCATCTGCATTTAGATCTTACCTGCTGTTGTCAGACCTGTTCAAATGATCACCTTAATATGTTGTATTTGGAAACTTGTAACTTCTCCATGGTTATCTGAATAAGTTTTGTCGTTCCCGTTTTAAAAAACAGGAACTCTGTCAATAGATATATACCTGACTGACTGTCGTTACTGTAGGCTCTGACCTCCACCAGGCTGGTCTTTGTCTCGAACCACAACTGATTAGGCTGGAGACCATCACTGAACCACAGTTTGGTGACATCTATACAGTGAAAACACAAAAAAGAAGCTTCAATTCTTTCAGCATAAAATACACTTTGCACTCTAGAAAGTAGTTTCCTATTTGTTAAACATCAGAAGTTACAAGCAGGTATGATGGAGACGAGAAAGTACTGGTGGATATTTTAACCTGTCTAATAGTGAAGATGGCAAAAGAAGTTGTAGGCTGAATAATTTATGGTTATATTAGTCTCTGATGCCATCTGCTGCCTGAAAGGGATACATACAAATGGATGAAAGGTGAATGCTAAGATTACTGAAAAAAAATCTAATTCAGTTGCAGGGCTTCAGATTTTTTGGACTGATACAGTAAATACATGAAATCCCTCATTTTCCTCTTAAGACATTAAGGTTGTTTGAGTTCTCAGACCTGAGTATTACTGAAAACTTTGTTGTCCTTACCTTTGTCCAGGCTGACCCAGAGGAGGATGTTCTCTATGTACGTGAAGGACATGATCAGACCTGGCCCCGTTTTGTGCTGTTTATATCCTGATCCATCCACTCCTATAGAGCTGATTACACTTTCACCTGCAGAAAAAACACAAATCCAATAGGTTCACAAAGAAAGGCAGAAACAACAAACCAAAATGTGTCATTGAGTCATCAAGAATTGTAAACCATTACCCGTGTCGGCCCAGTAGATCATAGTTCCTTGATTTGCAAAGACCAGAGCAGTGGGGATGCTGGACTTCTTCCACAGTATTGCTTTGTTGCGGCCATCCATCCAGGCACAGTTCACCTCTGTCTGGCTCGTTTCACCTTCCACCACAATTGCTGTGTAGCAAAGTTGCCCAGTGGGGGGATGCACTGCCATGGATGTAACACCCTAAAAAGTAAAAAACAAGAACTGGTCTTAAATGTTCACTGGAAAGTAGATTATTAAAACAAAGCAAACATGAAAGAACTTTAGATTTGTACATGTATGTGGAGGTACAGTAGGGTGTGAATGCCTAGTGTGAAAAGAGATAGATAAGCAGAATGGAACAAATTTGAGCTGTGAATCAAAATGTACCTTAAGTGATCCCTGCAGCAGTGAGGTGTTGTAGCCCTTATGGCGTGAGGTCACATGGAGGTTGGGCCTCTCGATGCTGCTCCAGTAGAGATTTGAGGTCACCCAGTCAACTGCCAGAGCTGTGACCAAATCATCCTTCAGAGCCAAAAAAGTTGCAGTTCCCAAGTTAGAAATTTACCCTTGATTGACACCTTTTACTGGAGAGCTGCTAGCTTTTAAGTAAAGACTCAATGAATACATACAAACAACCTTAAAGTGGTTAGTTTACACCCACCATAAGCTTCAGGATTTTTCCAGAGGAAGTCAGTTCAAGTCTCGACATGGAGCTGCTCAGTTTAAGTACATCCACAGATCCCTGTCCTGCGTCGGCCACATAAAGAGAAAGATCCTGGAGGAACATATCAAATCCTGAGGCCTCACTTATCCCTGGCAGGGCGAAATTTCTGCCATTTGGCATTTTTTTCAAAGCAACACCATCACGGCGAATGGAGCGCAAGTGAATCTATGAGGAGTAAGAGGGGGAGACAAGAAGAGGCAGAAGCAAGCTTAGAAAACGCTGGAAGGAGAGCTTTGTCATAGAGGTAGTTTCCAGGAATGAAGAATACAGGGCCCCTTGTCTAGAAATGTACCTGATAGACAGTGGCATGAGACAAGAGCATGATAAAGGTTGTCTCCACAGGCAGAGAACAGGTTATCTTGTCTTTAGAAAGGAGCAGCCCTTTAGGGCATCGACATATTGCTGTAGGTCCCGTCCCGGCTGCAGCTGCTGGTGATCCTGTTGTCACTGGCGGGGCCAAGAGGCAGATATGGGAGCATTTCAGTTGGCCACACGGGCTACGTATTGCTGGCTGGGATAGAGCGTGCATCACCTGAGGAGACACATGTATTGGGGCTCAAAGCGGTAGGCTTTCTGCAAAAACACCAATTGGTAAGCTGCAGCTGTATACGAGAGGAAGGTGTATACCAGACGAAAGCAGAATCAATAAAATCAAATTAATTTACTTATAAGGAACACTGATATTAAAAAGTTGGCTTTGCATAGTGGACATTTCAGATAGTCATGTGAAATCCAACAGTAACATTTACATAAGATCAAAAGCAGCAGAAACTCACCTTTAGTCCAAATGGCTGCCCTGGCCTTTTAAGCAGAACCTTTTGATCTTTGCCTGTGTTCTTGTCAGCTGAGCGGATGGTCCTTCTTTTTGTGTCAGACCAGAAAACTTTATCATTGAAAACCGCCACAGAGAAAGGGCTTGGTGTCTCCACTAACTGGAGGATCTGGTGGGAGAAGGGTTAATCTATCAATACTCATGTATTAATAGTCTATATCATAACTTTTTCCTCATGTGGTGCTAAAATGAAGACTCATCTATCATTAGCTTGAGCTCACCTTGATGTTGTCTCCATTCAGAGAAGTTGAGCCAATGCAGCGCAGCTTCTCGTCAGCCCAGTACACCCGGTTCTCCAGGAGGTCAAAGGCCAGACCGACTGGCCAGCTCAAGCCTTGACTCACCACTACCTTCCTTTTTGAACCATCCATCCCAGACCGCTCAATCTGAGGGGTGCTGCCAATCTCGGACCAAAGCATCAACCTGTGAATGTTAATCATGCCATAAATGCAAAGATGAAAGATTTGGGGTTAAAATTGGGAGTAACAATGACTGGTATTATCAACCTTACCCTTTGTGTGGAAGCAGGACTAATGAGCTTGGCTGCTCCAGGTCAACACCCAGGACAACAGTGTAGTCATGAGATCTCACAGTGGCATCACTAAGCTTCACTGCCAGAATCTGGCCCACAAGTCCATCCACCCAGTAAAGATTCTTTCCAACCCAGTCCACCGCAATGAAATCCAACTTCACTCCTGTAAAAAATAAAAACTCTTCATGAAAACATTATTCAGAGTTTGAACTCTCCAAATATTGTGAATGCATTTGCTCCCCACTTTCAGAATTGTGTTAATTAATTGAACTATCCAGATGAAAATCTCATTACAAACCAGCAGAGTTGAGAGTTGTACCTTTAATCAGAGTTCCTTTGTTCTTGGGGTTTGTCATGTCAGCCCAGCGGATGCTCTGGTAGTCTGGACTCAGCCAGTAAACTCTTTGTTGAGCCCAGTGATAGTCCAGTGAGAAGACAGGCCGACTAGCAGAGGACAGAAGACGTAAGGTGCCACTGTGGACTCCTAGCAGTAACAGCTCTGACTGCACTGAGGCCAGAAGTAAAGGCTCATCTGGTGGTGGAAATGTTAGTCAGTTTCTCTGGGGTTTCTCAAGAGTGAGGACATGTTACAAAACAGGAAAAACAGAGTGCAGGGATCGTTTAGGAAAAAAAAAACCTTTTTGTACCTTTGGTCTTGCAGCTTTTATTGTCAGGCTCCAAGTAGAAGCCAGGGTGGCACTGACAGATGTAGGACCCACGGGTGTTCAAGCAGGTATGTTTGCACATGTATGGCATTAGATTGCATTCATGAATGTCCACACAGGACACAGTGTTGACATGTGTTATGTAACCTGCTGCACAGTAACACCTCTGCAAAAACAAGGCATTTTCAAGCTCAGCAGGGAGAAAATAGGCACACACTTCAACATAAAGTCAGTTCAGAGTGAGAACTCAAACACTGTTCCAACAGCCTGGGGCAGATAAAACACCTCATAGACATCTGTTTTGCACTGACCGGTCCATTTGGGGTGCTGGTACAGTGATGGTCACACTGAGGAGCAGATGAGCTGGAGCAGTTGCTTTTAACACATCCTGGGCCCTCATCGGATCTGTCAGCACAGTTGGTGTAGCTATTGCACACGAGATGGGGGTCCAAACACTCACCACTGCCACACTGGTAAAGGTGAGAGGGGCATTTTTTCTCACCGCCTGTGGAAGAAAGAGGAACAAATTCACTGTGAACTGGGATCCTCTACACACTACAATCATTATGTCTTCTACTTCATTGGGTTTCCTCCAAATAAGTAAAGAAACAAATCTTTGGACATTTCAACGTAACATTAGAATCATAAAACTATTAGGATTTTTTACTCATGAAACAGAGAAGGTCAATCTCCTCCAATTTAAAAAAGTTCAGTGTATGTAACACAATTACAGTATGGATGGAAATCCTGTGCCTTCAAGTGCCAATACCTACCTTTACTTAAATGTCAACTGTATGTTCACACTTAATTAGACCAAATATTAGAAAAGGCTTTTTTATGGGGCATGTCAGCTCATGAAAATGGGACTCGAAGTTAGTAAAAACACATAATTTTCAAATAGGCCCTGAAACAGAAATAATGTATGACAACAAAGTGTCTCAATCTAAGAATAAACCTGATCATATGAAAATAAAAATGCTCACATTTCTCCTCATCCATGCCGTTATGACAGTCCGCTTTCCCATCACACCACCAGGACAGAGGGATGCACTGACTGCTGTCTCTACATTGCCACTGGTAATCCCTGCATTTGGCTGGTGCTGACACACAGTTCTGGATACAAATGAGTCAAATTTATATCCACTGCCTCAAAACAACTACATGTTTTTAATGTATCCTCTATGAATGGGAAAGCTCTAGTATGCAATATAGGATAACATTTACAACTGCTCGAGAACAGAGGATCTCGTGTTTTTTTTACCTTCTCATCTGATCCATCTTTGCAGTCATTCTCGCCATCACAGAGCCATTCTTTCTGCAGGCATTCATGGCTGTTCGGACATTGCAGCTGAGCTGGGCAGCGTGGGGGTCTTGTGCAATCAACCTCATCAGAGCGATCACTGCAGTCGGCATAACCATCACATCTCAGAGCCTCAGACACACACTGACCGCTAGCACACCGAAACTGGTAAATCGCACAGGCCACCAAAGCTGGACAGAAAAAAAAAAAATACATTTAGATTTCATGGGATGTCTGTGGTCATGTTCTACATTCATCTTGAATGTTCTGTACTATTTAATACTGCAAATCACCTACCACACTTTTCCTCATCTGACCCATCAGCACAGTCCCTCTCTCCATCACACAGGAAGGTCTTTGGTACACAGCGGGTGTTGTTATCACAGCGGTGATGGCAGCCTTCAATCAGACTTGAACATTCCATCTCATCAGATAGGTCCTGACAGTCATTCTGTCCATCACACACCTTATCCAGGGGGATGCATCTATTCCCATGAACACACTCAAACTCATCTGGGGATGACAAAGAGACTCCTTTAAAGATCGACCGATTTTTCCTTTTTTATTAAAACTGAAGTCATGTGAACCTGAAAATCCTAATATTCTGACAAAAAATCTGTTTAAAGTCTGAGCAGAGTAAAAATTCTAGGGATATGTTGAAAGTTACTTTGTTGTAAGCTTTTGCTTGATTAAAAAAAACAAAACACAAAAGTGATCACAACTCATCTGGACAGACAAACAATTTCCATATTTATGGAGTTGATCAAATACTTGCAAATAGTAAATTATTAAATGGATAGGTGCCACTAGGTAGTCCTTTTGCAAGTCATACCCCTTTTCCATTGTGTACTACACCTGGTTAACACTGGACCATATAAGATCACATCCAGTGTCAACAGTTGACCGGAAATCTTCATTCGAGTGTGTAACCACAGCGGCTGACCAAGTAAAAATCTTACGTATAACTTTAAGAGACAGCTGTTGCAATGCTTTACGCTCCTTTCATAGCCTACAACACAAAACAAACCTGCTTTGCACTGAGCTGCACATCCCTCTTCATCTGATCCATCCTTGCAGTCCCGCTCTCCATCACACACATGGCTGTACAGAACACACTCCAGGCCATCTTTACAAGGCTTCAATCCTTTGCGGCACCTCAGTGGATCGGAACTGGCATCGAGCACACTGGAGGCTTGGCAGAGAGTAAATTATGCTTCAACAGATTATATGGACACTCGGTCTAGACGTTAAAATTACAGCAACAGGTAAGTCTGGCAATGTTTTCATGGATTTACAATTGATTAATGACAAATCATGAAAGGACAAAGGAGTGTTTGGCCAGGTGTAACTAGATGGTCTCCAGTTGCAGGGTAGTCTCTAGGGTGAAAGAGGCTAACCATAGCAGTATTGGGTGTTTTCTAGGCTGTAGGCATTGGTTGATGCAGGGACTGTAGGGGTTCACTTTGTTTTTATACACTGATAAAATGTTCATGTAAGCTTAACTTCTCACACATCATGTTTGTATTTTATTTTCCTTGTTGGCTTACAGGGAGCTGCGGCATCAGCTGATCGACACCACCTCTCATCTGAACCATCAGGACAGTGGGAACGACCGTCACATAGTTCCCTCCTTGGGACACATGCCCTCCGGTCGCTGCACAAGAAATCATCTGGTATGCAGAAAGAAAAGACGTCAATATAAGGGACAGGGTGGAGTAAAACTATGTAAGACATCTTTAACATAGACTCTCCAAATCACCAAGTGTGTGTTTATGATGTCATTATTTTACCAGACAAACACCGTACTTACCAGGGTTTGTACACTGGAGTATACAGTTTTTTTCATCAAATCCATCAGGACAGTCCTTTCTTCCATCACACAGCTGATTTTGAGCAATACACAAAGATGAATCTGGACAGATAACTGATGGACTGATGCAAGGTGGTGTAAACTTGAGAACAGTAGAATCTGTTAGTGAAGTAGTGAGAGGGTATGGAAAATGTCAATTAAATATTCATATACATAACTTGTGTCACTGGGACTCCATCATTTCTATTGCTACACTTCAAAATAAACTGCTGTACTACTCAAATATTTTAACATCTTATAAGTATTACCACATATATACTTCTCAGCATTGTACTTGTAGTATTGAGGACTTACCGCAGCCAACCTCATCTGTACCATCCAGACAGTCTCTTTCTCCATCGCACAAGAATTTCTTGGGGATGCAGCGCTTGCCATCTTTACAGTGATACTCGCAGCTATTGGTTTGTTCCTGGCAGTTCAGTTCATCAGTCTGGTCCTGACATTGTGGCTTCCCATCGCACACCTGAGCCAAAGGGATGCACATCTTCCCATGGAAGCACTGGAACTCATCTGTGGATGAATAGAGACAAAAATGTTAGAAATATTTGAATGACATCACAACAGCTGCTATTATTACCCATCCACCCAAACACAGTGTATTTTTGTGTACTGACGTTAATGATTAATCTCTGTTTAATGATTAGTAAGGGTACCATTTAATACATTTCACAAAATCAAATAATTGAACAACTTCTTCATATGTTCAAAAGTTTAAAGTAAAATAAAAAACCTTGTTTGCATGTTCCTGGGCATCCTTGTTCATCAGACCCGTCCATGCAGTCTCGCTCACCGTCACAAACATGGCTGTATAAAACACACTCTTTGCCGTCATTACATGACTTTGCGCCGATGCGGCACTTCAAGCCACTTGATCGAGCTGCAGGAGCAGCCACATCTGGACAATTGTACTCATCTGAGCCATCATTGCAATGACTGCGGCCGTCACAAACCAGCATCTCTGATACACAGCTGCGACGGTCTTTGCAGAGAAAATCAGCTGAGGAGAATGGAATTTGATATGAAGCATCATATGACAGAACTTATCAAATGTGGTTGCAATCGGAGAAGTGTTTCAGTCATCCCATGATCCTACTACTTACAGCTGTCCTGGCATTTTTCCAGACAGTTCTCATCAGATCCATCTGGACAGTCTCTCTTTCCATCACAGAACTGTGTTGGCTTGATGCAGAAAGAAGACCCCGGACACAGAACTGAAGGACTGGTGCAGGGTGGCTCAGTTAAGGGTAAAGATTCTTCATTTAAGCTAAGCTTTTCTGAAGCAGTTGAAGTGACAGTGCTTGAATCATCTGAAATGACACAACAGTTAGTTAAGCTTTAGAGTTCCATTTTGTTAAATGTCTATGATTATGCATTTCATTCAACTGATTTTGGAATAGTGCAGATACAATTCAGCTTAAGAAGCCACAAGGAATAGTTTTTTCCTTTATAGAGAAGCACATACTCACCACAACCTTCTTCATCCGACCCATCTCGACAGTCCCTCTCTCCATCACAAACGTGACTAGAGAGAACACATTCTGTGCCATCATTGCACAGTCTGGAGCCCATGCGACACTTTAGGGTGGTTGGCTGAGCAGCAGTAGAAGATACGCTCGGGCAGCCTAACTCATCGGAACCATCACGGCAATCAGAGCGACCATCACAAACCAGTCTCTTTGAGACACAGCTCCGACGGTCTTTGCAGCGGAAGTCAGCTATGGAGAGTAAGAGAATGAATTTTAAAAAAAGCAGATTTGCTCTGTATCCATCATGTTCATAGAAAAAGCATTGAAATGTGTATATATTTTTCCACCACTACATGTCCACACAAAAACAAAATGCATTGACTACTTACTCCTGTCAGGGCATCTCTTCACACACTTCTCATCAAATCCATCAGGGCAGTCTTTTTTTCCATCACAAAACTGTGTTGGCTTTAAACATACAGAGGAATCTGGACACAGAACTGATGGACTGGTGCAGGGTGGCTGAGTGGGAGGTTCAGTAAAGGGTTCGACAGGTAAAGATTCTTCATTTACAATTATAGGAGACTCAGTCAATTGAGGATTTTCAGCAAGATTCGTAGTGGCAGCATCTGGAAAAATAAAACCAATAGTTACTTGTAGAAAGTTAAAGTACATCAACATATATCAAGTTATTGACGACAGATAAATGTGCTCGTCTGAATATCACTTCACCTTTACCATTAGACTAGCAATCTTTGAATGAATACTCACCGCATCCTAGTTCGTCTGATCCATCTCGACAGTCTCTCTCTCCATCACACACATGGCTAAAAAGGACACACTCTGTGCCATCATTACATGACTTTGAGCCTATACGGCACTTCAAGCTATTTGCCTGAGCTACAGGAGCAGCCACATCTGGACAGTTGCGCTCGTCTGAGGCATCATTGCAATGAGAGCGGCCATCACAAACCAGTTTCTTTGATACACAGCTACGACGGTCTTTGCAGAGAAAATCACCTAGGGAGGATGGAATTTGATATTTCAAACATCTTAAATATATTGCAGAGAAAATCAGCTGAATAGGAGGGTCATTTACATAAACATAATAGGAAAGCAGCAATATAACCTCCCACTTATTCAGTGTGGATATGATCAGACAAAGAAATGATCTAAAGCAGCCCATAATAGGCCAACTCACTCCTGTCAGCACATCTCTTCACACATTTCTCATCAGATCCATCTGGACAGTCTCTCTTTCCATCACAAAACTGTGTTGGCTTGATGCATAAATAAGACCCTGGACACAGAGCTGAAGGGCTGGTGCAGGGTGGCTGAGTGGGAGGTTCAGTAAAGGGTTCGACAGGTAAAGATTCTTCATTTACAATTATAGGAGACTCAGTCAATTGAGGATTTTCAGCTAGAATCGTAGTGGCAGCATCTGGAAAAATAACAACCAATAGTTACTTGTAGAAAGTTAAAGTACATCAACATATATCAAGTTATTGACGACAGATAAATGTGCTCGTCTGAATATCACTTCCCATTAGAATAGCAATCTTTGAATGAATACTCACCGCATCCTAGTTCGTCTGATCCATCTCGACAGTCTCTCTCTCCATCACACACATGGCTAAAAAGGACACACTCTGTGCCATCATTACATGGCTTTGAGCCTATACGGCACTTCAAGCTATTTGCCTGAGCTACAGGAGCAGCCACATCTGGACAGTTGCGCTCGTCTGAGGCATCATTGCAATGAGAGCGGCCATCACAGACCAGTTTCTTTGATACACAGCTACGACGGTCTTTGCAGAGAAAATAACCTAGGGAGGATGGAATTTGATATTTCAAACATAAATAAATTTCCTGTAGAGAAAATTGGCTGAATAGGAGGGTCATTTACATAAACATAATAGGAAAGCAACAGTAGAACCTCCCACTTATTTAGTTTGGATACGATCAGACAAAGAAATGATCTAAAGCAGCCCATAATTGTCCAACTCACTCCTGTCAGCGCATCTCTTCACACATTTCTCATCAGATCCATCTGGACAGTCTCTCTTTCCATCACAAAACTGTGTTGGCTTGATGCATAAATAAGACCCTGGACACAGAGCTGAAGGGCTGGTGCAGGGTGGCCGAGTGGGAGGCTTGATAACGGGCTCCATGAGAGCAGGCAACTCACTTGTGCTGATAATTTCTGCAAGAATTGTAGGAGTCATATCTGCAAACATTTAACTAGTTTCATAGAAAAGTATTGTTTAACATCAAAATTGTAACTTCATCATGCAAATCACCATATACTGTAACCATTGTAATTGCATGCTATGAATTAAATGCCTACCACATTCCCATTCGTCTGATCCATCCTGGCAGTCCCTCTCTCCATCACACACGTGGCTGACTATGACACACTCTTTGCCGTCATTACATGGCTTTGAGCCCATACGGCACTTCAAACTTATTGCTCGAGCTGCAGGAGCCGCTACATCTGGACAGTTGCGCTCGTCTGAGGCATCATTGCAATGAGAGCGGCCATCACAAACCAGTTTCTTTGATACACAGCTGCGACGGTCCTTGCAGAGATAATCAGCTGAGGAGAATGGAATTTGATAAAACGTAGCACAAAAGACACAACATAATAAACAACTGTGTACTTATCGAGTGTGATTGAGACACAAGAAAACCAATAAATTAACCAACCATTATTCTGCCTACTTACACTTGTATTGGCATTTTTTCACACATTTCTCATCAGATCCATCAGGGCAGTCTCTCTTTCCATCACAGAACTGTGTTGGCTTGATGCATAAAGAAGACCCCGGACACAGAGCTGAAGGGCTGGTGCAGGGTGGCTGGGTTGGACGCTCTGTGACAGTTAAAGGGGCATCATTTAAGATGAGATTTTCTGAAGCAGGGATAGGAGCAACCTCAGCGGACCCTGAAAAGTAACAGTTAGCTTAAACTTAATTTGAGAAAAATCACAATATCTAATTTGTAAACCACTTCAAATTAACCTTAGATCCTAGGTTTCTAGTAACCCTAATAAAACGCCACTCGTATCATTGCCTACCTTACAACAAAGGAACATTTAAAAGAGACTCTCCAATAATATATTTTCCAAATTAATCCATCTGCTGATAACTTTAGGTATGAAACTATTTTTATCGATCCTGCCCAACAAGGTTTTATTATACCTTTCAAGAAACTTGCCCCTTTGCAAACATTCCCTGACAAACTCACCACATTCTTCTTCATCAGACCCATCGCGGCAGTCTCTTTCTCCATCACAAATGTGACTGAAGAGAATGCACTGTGAGCCATCTCCACACAGTCTGGAGCCCCTTCTACACTTCAAGTTGTTTGCCTGAGCTGCAGGAATAGCTTGACTCTGACAGTTCATCTCATCTGAGCCATCACTGCAATGAGAGCGCCCGTCACACACTAGACTCTTTGATATGCAGGCCTGTCTGTCTTTGCAGCGGAAGTCATCTAGACAGACATGAGGGAAAACCAATTAAGCTTTTCTGAGTTTCAGGACAATGTGAATTAATCTGTTGAGTTGTAATCTTTGAAGAAAAAAAAAAAAAGCACCATTATTTGACATTAAAGCTTACTTTTTGAGGGACATATTTTCACACATTTCTGTTCATCTGAGCCATCAGGGCAGTCTCTTCGCCCATCACAAAACTGGTCCGGAGAAATGCAGATATGAGCTGAAGAATGGGGACAGAGCACAGAGGGGCTTCTGCAGGCTGGCACAATCGGAGCAGGAGGTTCAGTGGTAAGAGGTATTTCGTTTGTTGGGGTATTGGTCTGTTCTTTGACATCTTGGATATACAAAAGCCATCACATAGAAAAGTTAAAAAAAAATAGGATTCATAAATAGTTTCATGTCAGCCATAATATTACATAATCAGACGCTTGGAAATGAAGGATTAAAGTGTTTCTTCAACATATTTGAGATTAAATCTGACAAAACCCACCACATCCCTGTTCATCTGATCCATCCCGACAGTCCTTTTCACCATCACACAGGTGGCTGTACAAAACACACTCCGTGCCGTCTTTACATGGCTTTGAGCCTGTGCGACATTTCAGGATATTTGCCCGAGGTGCAGGTGACGCTACAGTCGGACAGTCAACCTCATCAGAGCCATCATGACAATGAGAACGACCATCACAAACAAGACTCCTGGAGATACAACTCCTACGGTCCTTGCACTTGAAATCCTCTGAGAGAGGCATGGGAAGATTGAAAAGCAAGGTGGGGAAAAAAATATATATACATCACAAAAACATTCCCAAAGCTGGTAAACTAAAATGATTATTTCAGCCAATGAACTATGATTACTACTCACATAATTTAAGATAATTTGTCATTATTGTTTTATTTACCTTTGGATGGACATGTGGTAACACAAAAGTCCTCATCATCTCCATCAGGGCAGTCCCTCTTTCCATCACACAGCTGGGTTTGTGCAAGGCAAATTGATGTATGTCGGCACAACACAGAGGGACTGTTGCAGACTGGAGTATTGGGCACTGGGGGGGGGGGGGGGGGGGGGGGGGGGGGTGAAGAGAATTAACCAAGTATGTCAGTGTGGCTTTCAACACACAAATGAGCAAAACATGATCCACTTTTTACTAACAATTCCCTTCAAACAGAAACTTCACCAGAAGCCCAGTAAAAAAAAAAAAAAAAAAAACCCACTTCAATTGTTTTTTTTTGGTTTCTATGATTTTAAGAGCTACAAAAGTCTCTTTAAGCAACACTAACACCACCTAATTGAAATTTTTTGAAAGTAGTTTGACCATACCTGCTCTAATTTCCTTAAGTGCAGAGGTAACTCCAAACACAAGACCTCCCTCAATCACGTCTTGGATGGGGGTCCCATCACGCCGGTCCCAAAGAGTCATGACATCATTATAATGGGACAACAGGAAGGGCTCATAGGCAGCTATGATTGATCCTGAAATGTTCCACCTTCTACCTGCTTGGTGGCTTCTTTCTTGAAGCAAACTCATTGCTGTCAAACCTGAAAAAGTGCAAGAGACAACTCATTCAACATGTCTGCTGTCTTCAACAGTGAGTTTCAACACTTAGAAAGTCTGATGTTCTTTTCAACAGAGGTAGATTCAAAGATGATTATGGGGGCTTAACTAACAATGATAAATTGCTTCATTATAAGACTCAACCCACCAAGCTCATTACTGAAGGTTTACACCAAATCTAATAACTTAATGCAGATGATATTTTAAAGGAAAGGTGCACCTTGAAAGCTTTCTCTTATGTATAAAAGAGAAACAGGGAGAGCTTTTTGCTATAAAAGTGGGACCAACTCTTCTGAGAGCCAACCATTTTTCAATAGTGCAACTTTTCACTGCCTGCCCTCAATCAGAATCCCCTTTTCACTACAGGCCATACCATTTAGCATGTGCTCACCTTAAGAATCAGCCAATTTAGACCAACATATTTGGGAAAAAAAGTTACTATTGGACCTTTTTCCTGTTGACCTATTATGTCACACACGACTATGAAGCACACTGGTTGCATGTTAAACGGTAAAATGAAGGACACCTTTACAGCTCTGTTCATCTTGTAGATACCCTTTGCTTTACTTTTGGTAGAAATTGAATGCACGCTATCCCTCATGCTTGTGGTGATATCAGAATTCTGGCTTTCTTCTACATATTAACGCCATTCAACTCTAAGGTCAAAACATGACACAGGAACTGTGAAGCATGTGCAGATCGCCTAGGCAAGATTGGAGCTGATTAGAGGTGAATAAAATGACCCCTAACCGAATTTTCTAGGTATGTTATACTAAATTTGACTTTGTACATTTTCTGTCCAAATAGCAGTTTTACATTTATTTTAAAAGTCCCGTTTTAGTTGGACTCACAATAAACTGACTCCTTTTTACACTATGTAAACATATTGGCACTGACTTATCAGTGTTGGAGTCATAAACATTCTATAACTCATGTAGAGAAGTGACAGACCTGCTCTTTTTGAGTTCCAAAGCAAACTGTTGGCCCTGAGGTCGAAGGCGATGTTCCCTCTGACTTCTGTGGCTACTAGGTGCAGCAGGTCTTTGGCTTTGCCTCCCATCATGCTCATGGTGAGGATTTGATCATCCTCGAGCCAAATGAGGCTGCCCCTCAACCAGTCCAGGTACAGGTCCCGGATGTCCTTCGTCGTTTGGTAGAGCTGCTGCGTGTATCGCCTGTCAATTATGATGGTGCCAATTTGTTTTTGGTCACATGACACCCAATAAAGGTTCCCTTTCCTCTGGTCTACTTTTATCAGACAAACTGAAGAAAACAAAGAGCAAAAATAAGTAAGCTGCTTGAGCCAGGACAAAACAATCAAGTATTTTAGTTACTTAAATAGTTTATCTATTTCTGTCAGCTGACAATACGGTGAATATTACTTCCTCAGTTCCACTACAACAGCAACATTCATCATTTGGGTCTTAAAAAAACCATGGAAAACTCAATTTACCTGGCAAAGGTGTTGGAACCACCTCAGTCTTTACCTTGACTAGACTGATGCGTTTGATATGACCAGTTTTATTGACCCAATACAGCCAATCTCTGTACCAGTCCAGATCAAAGGAAAGGATGCCGTCGTCAATGGCAAAGAGCTGAGTGTTAGTGGACTCTTTGCCTCTGAACTCCAACATGTTGATGTTGGTAATGGTAGCATATATAAACCTGGGATCTGTGGACCAAAGAAAGAACATATTTTAATCCCATAATTGCAAGAAACAATATGCAAGATTTTTTAACTGAAATTCTTTATAGACCATTAAGGTGGAGGAGTCCATGTTTGAAAACCAGAATAAACTACAAGTTACCTGTAACAGTGGAAAGCGATTTGTAAATGAGAATTTAGAATTTTGTTAAACCTACATTCACATGTGCCATCTAGTAGTAGTACTTTAGAGTTTGGACAAGCACAGGTGGCTCCAACAGGGTTGCCTTTAGTTAGCTGGCAGATCTGACATGGAGTCTTAGCACATGCTGATGAACCTGAAATGAAAGCAATACATCTGAAATAAGAGAACTAAAAACAGGTACTTGTAGTTTCCAAATACACATTTTATACTAAATTTAAAACACTAAAAGTATTTACTCAAAACATAAAAAAGAATTACTACATTCAGTGATACATGCAACAAATAACACTAGTCTTATAAAATGGGTAATTCAATTTAAAGTATTGTCATAGGTCAAATACAAATCTCCACTTAAACACTTTAGTGAAGTTGTTTTTGTGAGGGTTTAGTGCTCAGGCTTTACGGCGAGTATTTGGAAAGGGCCATGATTTCAATTATCTGTGGAGATTCTGAGGGAGAAACTAATGAACTAGAAATCTTGTATTGAAAATAAATCTGGACCAATAAGTACCTTGAGGTTGCTGTTGCTCGTGGTAAACAGCTAATACTGGCAGCGCAGCTTTCCATATCAATTCCTTTTGGTTTGGTTGGTTCTGTGGCACCTTCCACAGTCCTTTCTCATCCGCCCAGTAAAAGGAACTTTCAAAAACAGCCAGGCTGAGAACAGGCCTCTGGTTGAAGAGTCCTGTGAAGGAGTAACGGTTTGTTCCGTCCACCTTCACTGTCTCTATAGACTGATTTAAAAACAAACAAAAAAAACAGCAAAGGGTTCACTTTGACCACCCACAAGTGTTTACGATGTATTATATTCTCTTCCTATCTTGCCAGTTGTGTGTTGAATGATTTATTCATCTTACATCCCCGCCAACCTTAACCCAAGTGTTTGGATGAGGGTAAAATAAATTACTACAATGACCCGTACCAGAAAATAAAGGTAAAAATAATCAAATTTATGATGGCTAAATTATATTTAACTTTTATACCCATGTGTGTTTGGTGTTCTCCATCAAATTGTACTGCCTTTGTTCATTTTCTGAGTCACCTTTTTGAAGTCGCTGATCCAGTACAAGCGCCTTGCAGCCACATCAGCAGTTAGGCTATGGGCAGACTGAGCAGTGAGTACAGTCAAAGGGCTTCTTTCTGACCCATCCATCCATGACTTCTCTATAGTCACTCTGTCATCGGGACCAGCGTTGATCCAGAACATCAAGCTTCAAGTCAGAGAGCGGATAATTTGATTAAGAACAACCCCGTGTATTATGACCTCTTTTAGGAGCAACAGGTTCCATGGTCCAGGTTCAGTTTCTTTCGATACACATGTTTTTCTATTTAATTTACATACATTTTTACATATTCAAATCCTTAGTTGCATAAAGTCACATGTACCTCTCCACAGGTATGAGCACCAACTCTGATGGCGTGATTCTTTTGCGCAGCACAGTAATGTAACTACTCCCATCAGCGGCCTGCATGTAGATCGACTCTGTCTTCTGATTGGTCCAGAATAGGTTTCGGTTTAGCCAATCAAAAGCTAGACCCTTAATTCCAGGTTCCCCTGGCAAAGAATTAAGGACACTTTTTGTTCAGAAACATCATATTTCTTTTGTATGCAAGTTGAATTCAATTTTGATCACCATTTATCCCAGTGTGATGATTGAAGAGGCACAGAACATTACAGGTAACAATTCAGAATAAAAAAGCACATAAAATGAAGCTACGCTGCTTTAATGTAGTCCCAATAGGACTGCACCAGAAGAAAAAAGTCTGGGTTTTTTTAAATTTGTGAAACAAATATGTTGTGGTGGTTTAAGTTAACATCCCGTACCAACTCACTGATGTACAAAACAATTAAGGCCTCATGGGACAAAGGGAAAGTGATATCATAGCAGTTGTGTTGTAGTAGTGACTTGTTATTTCCTGTGGGTTTTATTCCCCCATAGAGTAGTATTGAACTTTTGAGGTTTCATTTATTTAGAAAATGGAAAAATTATACTAAACACAAATAAATCTTAATACATCTGACAAAAAATTACACCCATGCACAGAAACCCCCACTACAGGTCAACTCACCAGAATAGATTGTCCAGCTTTGCTGTCCATTACTTTTGTATATGCTGCCTCGGTTGTCCGCCCAGTAGTACAAGGCTTGGGCAACGTCAAAAGTTAAGGCCACTAAGTCAAGCACTGGAGTCTCGATAACTTCAAACTGTTGAGACTCAACATTCAGCAGCCCGATAGATTTCCTTTGTAACGTTAGTAGTCTGACAGCATTACCTAAAAATAAGACAGGAAGGGAGAGTTAATGAGAATATTCATATCAGTCAGTTACAGTAAACACATTCATTATATATCTGGACTGATAAACAAAACCTGAAGGACGCTACAAAACATTGACATCGTACTCAATATCTGCAAATTTAATAATATTTCTTTTAAGAAAATTTTCAGGGGACAGGTATGTTTTTTTATGTAACCTGCATTTCAAAGTCTCTGATCTTTTTCTTCTTTGTCTTCAGTTCAGAGACATCAAAGCAGCCCATTAAAAAAAGACAGTTATCTTTCATCCAAACACCCTTTATAACATTTGCTGTGAAGTTTGATCTTTCAAAAAGGTGAAACTAAATCCACAGAAGGTTCACATCTTACAATTCATCTGATAACTTAATACCACTCAGCAGTCATGCTTTCATGTTAGTCTGTGTCCAAATATCTTTATCTTTTTTTTTTGGGGGGGGGGGGGGGGGGGGGGAGATACCAGGGAGAGAAAGAGGGGAATGACATGAAGAAAAGGGGGCACAGGCCGGACTTGATCCCAGGCTACCAGCTTGGTGGACCTGCCCACTACTCTAATTGTTGTTGTCTGTACATGGCCCCAAATATCTTTATCTTTTAGTACTCACTGTTTTCTAGGCTCAAGATCCAGAACAATTGATACAAACTTTTTTTTTTTTTTTTTCTCCAATCCGGTTACTGTGCATTGAGTAAGAGAGGGAAAACATTGACACATTATTACCTGAGGCTACACATGTGGAGTTCCCATTCAGTTTGAAGCCATCTCTGCAGTGGCAAGAGAATGATCCAATGGTATTAGTGCAGTGATGCAAACAAGGAGCAAACTGTTGGGCACATTCATCTACATCTGAGGGGAGAGAGCTGTGCATTAAAAAGAGAAGAGCTTTATGGAACATAAAACATTCTTAGTATTTTTTAGTTTGCTGATAGAACAGATAATTGTTTCTAGCCAGCTTTTTCTAACATTGGTTCCAACCAAGGGTTTTTGTTGTGATGTAAC
This sequence comes from Labrus mixtus, assembly GCF_963584025.1. NCBI lineage: Eukaryota > Metazoa > Chordata > Actinopteri > Labriformes > Labridae > Labrus > Labrus mixtus. The sequence goes on along the minus strand of NC_083628.1, from coordinate 16,170,416 downwards.
ATCCTAGCCTAAAAAAACCTGATGTATTTTTTGCAACCCACAAACCTTCACAGACTGTGCCATTGGCAGAGAGCTTATATCCATCAGGACAGGCACACAGAGCTCCCCAGACTTCATCCAGACACACATGACTACAGCCACCATTGTTCTTCGAGCAAATACGACCTGCAGAAGGTGCACTGTGAGTCAGTATTAGAATGACATACAAGCACCAGTAACCTTTCACAATATTACATCATTTTGAGATCAATAAATAAATATGTAGCGTCAGTAGCTATCATTTTAATCTTCTCCAAAATTACCGCATGTTATGGGCTCGTCGCTGCCATCTGAGCATTCAACTGTCCCATCACACCTCTGTTCAGCAGACAGACACATCCCCTCGGGACACCTTATGCTGTCCTCATCACACGGACCTATAAGAGGACAGACCATCCCTATTTAACAATATCTGTCTGACTTCTTCCAATGTTTTCACTTTGCCTCTGTGAGCATGTTGGCATCATATCGATCCATCAAATTTGCATAATAACACACAGTGGTAGTAATGGTCACCCTTGGTTGGGGTAATTGCTTGTGATTATGCAGATGTAAATCATATTTTGAGCAAAACAACAAAACATCAGAAGACCCAACATCTTCAGTGTACAATTGCTATAAAAACAACAATTACACATTCAAGGTTTTTCAATATGGAAGACTTAAAAGTGAATGAAAAGCATGAATTAGTAAAGCAAAAAAAATAACTTTAAGTAATTAGGATTTTGCCAGTTTTAAAAAAAACATGCAATATCTTAGCTCTGTTTTTTTTTTTTTAGATATGCACACAGTTTTGGTGTTGGCCCAATCAAAGTTTGTTAAATTAACAAAAAAGATCTCTGTTGTTCGAGTTGATACCAGGAGCGATAACGGAGAAAATACATACACTTTAATTATAATTCAGTCTACTGTGCTGGAAATTGATTTTCAGTTTCCTGTGATACAGCATCCAAACATTTCATCTTTCTTACCACAGTCCTCTTCATCAGAGTTGTCCAGGCAGTCATTCACTCCATTGCAGCGCATCTCTTTGGGGATACAGATGTTGTTTTGACAGGTCCAGTCAGTTTCCAAGCATCCCTCAGGAGCTTTACAGTTCTCCTCATCAGAGCCGGTGGGACACTGGATTTGTCCGTCACAGCGGGCCGACAAATCAATGCAGCCGACTGAGTCCAGACAAGGAAACTGACCAGGTGGACAATCAGGAGAGCCTGGCTGTGCTGGAGGGCAAAATAAAACACAGTCGATACATGAGTATATAAAATGTACTTAACATGTAAGGGCTTTGGCACTGCTACTGAAAAGGCTTGATTGCCCTTGAGCTTCAACCTTGACCACACACTTACAAGTGTGTAAGTATGTATGTGGGTGAATGTGCATATATAAACAAACATATATGCTTCTAATGTCAATCTTGGGGTCTGATCATTTATAGAATGCTTTTGTCTGTTTTTCTTTTGAATCTTCCCTATGTGTGGATCTGATTGATACGATGAATTGGACTTCGCATTTATGTTTGCCAAGTGTGAATAGTTCTTTTGTTTTTCCCCCCAAAAAAGGGTTCTATGAAGTACAAGGAGCCTAATGTTGAATAAAAATAAAATCAAAAATGACAATGTTTCCAAGTCTCAAGCCTTTTTTTTGCACAATGACTAGAAATGCCCACCAGTGCAATCCATTTCATCAGATCCATCCAGACAGTCTCCAACTCCATCACATCTCCAGGCATCAGGGATACAGCTGCCATCATCGCATTGCCACTGTCCTTGTTTGCATGCCAAAATCTGACCTGCAAAATTTAAAAGATATGGAAAGACGGTCGAAGTTCAAGTGTCCTGTGGCCAGAGTAGTCCATGTCACAGAGCCAAACACATTACATGCCCACTCTAACCTGTGATTTTTTTGCATGGAATGTAAGCTGGAGTTTTACAATCACTTAGAGTCAAGCTATTTTTTTACATCTAAGGACATAATATGCAATTGTATTCATTCATAAAAAAAGATGCCAAATCCTGAGGCTTAATTTGCTAGACAATTATAGTGACCCATGGCAAAATCAGCTCAAAGTTTATTTCTGTGGCACAGAGTGGTATGACAGTATATTCCTGAAGGTTCAGAATGCTCACAGATTTGTACAAAAATGTAGCTACATTGAATGAATGAATGAACTGCTAATACTGCTAATATCAATTTAATCAGAGCTTAATTCTATATAGATATATGTAGTAATGCCAAATTTCATACATGTAACCAAAAAAACATGGTTGAGAAAAACCTTGCTTGTAACTTTGTGTTAAACCCTTGAACTCTTCCCAAAAAGTCACACTTGGTCTAAAATGGGAAAATAGTAGCCTACAATAATATTTTTTTTACATTTTACAGGGCCACAATAATATCAAACCAAAGTAGGCCAGAAATGGTAGACTATAGTTATTTGTCTTTGAAGTAGCCTACCTGTTGTTACCAATGTTGAATGGTCTAGTTAGTTTAAACTTATCCAGTCTATTTAACCATTGACCTTTCATAAATATATCCGTTTGAAGCGCATGCATTGGAAAAAAAAAAACAACCCTTTTAAATCCTGAACATGAGGTCCAGAAAGCCCTAACGCCATATCATCCTGGAGAAATACAAGAAAGAGTCAAAACCCTCTAGGATGCTCTGTTTTTTTAATGTTAGTCCTACGAACTCGCTGTAAGTGTAAAAAATAAACGCTTTATCATCACACAAAATACTTTTTTACCTCGGGAAATGGTCAGAATTGCCAGTAAAAACGAACAAATTAACGTGCGGACGTCCATGTCGGTCCGCGCGGCTCATCGGGAGAAACGAGGTCACCTGGAAGGAAATGCTTTAATCAGTGTTGCAGGTGCGCGTGCTATCAAAGACTGACCAGCTTCCGTTACTAAAATAAAATACAATACAAACAATTGCATTTACAATTGTTAATATTTTCCGTCGCTTTATTGTTGTTTTAAATTATCTATTTTAATAGGCTATAATAATTTAGCAGTCGTTTTCGTTCAAATAATGTTAACAATTATTATTATTTTTAAATCATTGACTTTGACATGCAATCGGATTGGATTGGTGCTAATCACACACTTATTTCACAGATATAGTTATTGATATATTTGTCTGCTGTTGCTGACACGTGACTCTTCGGGATGAGACGGCGAAAGGTTTCCCTCCTTGACTGGTTTGCCTCAGATAGGCTACTTTTGTTTAATTCCAGTGCTTTCAGTGAGTTGGTATTGCCATTGGTACTCCAGGATATGCGCTTTTATGCACGACTATATACATGTATATGCACTATATATATGTTATTCTTGAATAGTTGTATTTTCTTATTTAACAGTGCCAAAAACAGACCACCAAAACAAATTATGTTTTTTATTTACTCTCCAGCAAAGGTGGGAAAGGGTTGTCATTCAGAAATGTTTAAAATTGGCTTTTAAATAAAGGAGTATTACACAATAGCATCACTAAGGCATTTACTGAAACAGTCAAGAGACACGCCTCCAGTAGGCCTATGCCTCCATGAAAACACGTCATAAAATTATTCTGGGGCCTTTTGACATCAACTTAATAAGAATATCATATTTTGTATCAAGGTTAAATGTGATATTTCACTAAATTTCCCAAAACAAAAACATGTTTTAACAATTTTAATTCAGACATCAAACGTTTGCTGTTTTGAGATTAAATAACTTCAAAAGGACAAGAACAATTTCCAACTAATGGCACCTTTCTTGTGTTTTCTTTTTACACCTACTGCTCATCAAAAAGAATCAAAGCTTTGTTGTTTAACATCAGCTCTTTGTTCTTCCCTTTGAGGCTTAAGTGTTCAGTTTGAATTATGAATGGGAAACGATGAGCTGGCTTTTATGCAACTAATGCTCCTTTAATGCTGCTGCCAATTAGCATGGCCGACTCGGGTTTAAAACAACCCAAATACGTATTTGCATATCTGTATATCAATAAGCCAAGGAGTTCAATTAAAGAACATTGTTGATCTTAAAAATAAATGTAAGTTATAGAGAGGATAAGTAAGAAAAAAAACGTAAACTCCTAAAAATGTCCTGAACTGATGCTTGGCATTATAAAGTTAATGTATTAACCTATTTGATTTAACTACCAAAAATAATGTCCTGTTAAGTTCATTTTAAAGAGGAATATATGTGCAATAAATATGTGCTACCATGTGTTTTTACAATAATTTATTTTCCCCAAATATCAGCAGAATTTTGAATGATAATTAGTTTTCTATTTATTTATCCAACCACAAAAAAATTTAAACATTCACAAAAGATTATCCAAGCCTTTCATTTCCAATTGTAATAAGATTATAAACAAAACCAAAAAATCTAAAGTCAGTAAAAACTAATCAATTCATCAAACATCATACCTTTTATTTTATTTTTTTTACATTAAAGCTGTGTCAGAGTTGACCTTAAATTGCCCCCTAACTTGTTTTAACCTTCTTCCAATAATAGATTCCTTACAGATCACGACCTGTGCAACAGAAAGTGATTCCTGATTAACTCTCACGTTGGTTCCCCATTAATCACAGCGCAGTTGTGCAGCTCATAATCTCCTTAACTAATATTATTGTCATGGCTTCTTATCAAAGGGATCTCTAATATACAAAACAACAACAATTAGAGTAGTGGGCATTTACAGTTTTCACAACTCAGTCACTTCAAAGGCCAATTGGTTTCGATACACAACGACCTCGTCACAATTAAGTCTTTGAGCGCTACCCTGGATCACACACGCCCCTCACCCATCGGCCTCTTGACAGATCTCTTCAAAGGACGTCAGGGGGAGAGGAGGCGAATATAAAACCAAGGCTCAGCATCTCATCTGGAGCATTTGGGATCTACCTGTTGGAGAGACAACACCACGACTGGGAATTATGAAGGGACTAGCCGTGGATATGTTTTTCGCTCTTCTTCTTGTGGATTTGTATCTCTGTCAGGCCGCTCAGCCCTTTCCTGGGATGCACCCTGTAGCATTGCTCCATGGTTCCAGACGCACCGAGCACCGGCAGCATGCCAGCAGGCTGCCTCTTTACATGATGCAGCTGTACCGGACCATGCTGACCGAGGACCGGGCCAAGACCACGACCGCCACCGTGGAACATACCAAGGCGGAGGACAGTGCCGGTCTGCATGACTCCGACTCCGTGATCAGCCTTGTCGCCAAGAGTGAGTATTCAACATTAGAGAAAAAATATTAAGATTTTTAGATGGATCTGGTATAATGGCTCTTGCTTCCTATGATGAATTGCAGTGCACATAGGCACATATGCTATTCTGTTTCAATATATAGGCTATATGCCTATGTATTATGTGAATATAATAGTAAAATATAAACCTTTAATTGAATGCTACAGCATGTCCTTTCAACAAAATGTAAATCATGTTTCTTAGGATTCCTTTGACACAGAATGTGAATATGTTAATTTCCACTCAACTTAATTTAATCATTTGTTTAATCAAAGTCAGCTTAAATAATGTACTTAAGTACACTAAAAAATAAATTTTGATTATCACACTAAATAAGTGAAACATATTTTTCAAGCAAAAGTCCAATGTTGAGTGTCAGCAATGAAGTTACTTTTCTTATACAAGTGCTAACCACTTTTTCTTTTATTCCTTTCAGGCTGCCAGCAGATTGGCAACAGGTGGTCCATCACCTTTGACATGTCTTCCATGTCTTCAACTGATTATGTCCAACTGGCTGAACTCCGCATCCGCCTGCCTGCCTTCACAGAGTCTTCCCAGGCCTCAGTAAACATCTACCACTCTGACAGGGATGGGTGCTTTGGCATGCACTGCTCAGAGAACAGGCTGTTCGTGGGCCGCCTAAGAGCTCATCCCAGTTCAATGGACTCCCCGTCTTCCTGGAAGGTTTTCAACATGACAGAGTTGCTCCATCACTGGCTGCAGCGGGGAGACCCCATTCAGAGGACTGAGGAAGGTGAAGTTGAGATGGAGCAGGAAGGGCAGGAACAGGAAGGAGTCCAGCACCCTACAGCTGACCGGGTGATGATGGTGGTCTTTTCAAGGCAGAACCCAAACGCTCAGCGAATGCCAACCCTCATCCGCACAGCAGAGCACTCCAAATACGTCAGCCTCGACAGGGAGCGAGTGACGGCTGGCTCTGGTTCAAGGAGGGGAAGACGCAGGGCAAAGAGGCACCACCATATGGAGCAACAGAAACATAGAGTTTCTGAAGCTGTTTCTGCCAGCAAGCCCACAGAGGAGAAGGGTCCTCTCTGCAGGAAGGTGGACATGTGGGTGGACTTTGAGAAGCTCGGCTGGAGCGATTGGATTGTTTATCCCAAGCGGTACAACGCTTATCGCTGTGAAGGTAGCTGTCCTACACCAGTGGATGTAACCTTCACTCCAACAAATCATGCATTCATGCAGGTAAGACTGAATTTGGTTAAAATCCTTTAATTCTGTGTTAATATTGCTGGGACTGCATATTATTCTGTTTGAATATCAATGTTCTAATCATTATAGTTTCTCTTTCCCTTCCCAGAGCCTTCTGAAGCTTCACCACCCAAACAAGGTGCCATGTCTGTCCTGTGTGCCAACACGCCTCGCTCCACTCTCCATGTTGTACTATGAGAATGGGAAGATGCTAATGAGGCATCATGAGAACATGCTGGTGGAAGAATGCGGATGCCACTGAGAAAAATACTTCAGCCTTTTAAGACTACATGCCCAGAGGGGTCTACAGCAACAGGCCTGAGCTACTCAGGGGCACCAAGTGGATGAATATCCACAGGCACTTTACGGAGAAGTCCAGTTTGACACTAGGACAGAGGCTGCTGCTGCACTACAGGACATGAAAGAAGAAAACTGCTGATTAATGAGACAGCTCTCAAAATAAGGAAAAACAATTAGAGTACTGAATCGCTGGAACTTTTTGTAAAGGTTTTGATGACTTAAACCGGGCTTTTAATTACCAATGGATGAGCCATTTCTCAAGTTAAAAGGGCTGATGATTGCATTTTATTGATCAAGAAGAAACAAGGTCCAAACAAAAGCACAACATGGTCTCTGACTGAAGCACTATACAAGATTGAAGGACAAAACTATACACAAGATATGCTATGGAAAACTGTTCCTTTAATTTAAATTTTTTTTAAACATTTTTGAATACCATTCAAGTGACAAATGCAAATGTCAACATTTTTTAAGCGCTTTAACTTTATTAAGATGTGTGGGTCACATTGACCCATTTGTATTTATGCTATGTACAATAATACAATAAATTATTTCTAATCTTGAACTAAGTGAGTAGATGGTTTTCATTCCAATGTTTAAAGTTTAAAGGTACCATGAGGAGATTTTATCTGGTTATGAAAAAGACTGAAAGTAATCCTGATGTATGAGCTACAAAAACACACCAGACCATCAGGAAGAAGATTCATTATTTTGATATGGTTATTTTTATTGCCAGAAATGGCTGCCATGGGATAGGTGTCAGACAAAATGGTTAACATGCAGCCCACTGCAGAAATAGCCTTTGTTTACATTTTCAACAGCAAATATTCACAGTCAGTGGTATGTTTGACTACAGAAGAGGATTTAAAATCAGGAAACACCACCTAAGACATGTTCAGGACATGAGCAGCAAAGAGAAAAGAGGCAAAACCTCGTCTGCAGGGGGCGCTAAAATCGTTGCAAACCGAAAGTTCCTCACTGGAGCTTTGAATTATTTTTTTCTGCATTTCCATTCATGATTTAGCAAAAAACATAAAATAGACCCAATAAACAAGTGCACTCTATTAAGGATATAAACTTAAGTATGAGGCATACACATTTTGATAACCTTTGAATCAAGTGTTTTTTATATATATATTTTAAGGACTTGCAAGAAAATAAATTTGAAGATGAAGATAGTTTTGGCTAATATCTATTTAACTGACCCCACATTTTTGATGAACAGCAAACAGCCAATTACTAAGTTTTTCTCAAAGTCTCTTGGGACAGTCGGCAACAGACTATTAAAGGTATAGGGTGTAGAATTGTATAACAAATATCTAAAGTAACTAAAAATGGTTATATATATGTTCTGTTGAGTACTTGCCTCAAATATTTCCAACAGTTATCAAAGCCAGAGATATCCGTAATTTTATAGTTGTAACGGGACGTGTCTTGTGGCGGCAGCCGCCATGAAGAGCCGCCATGACAGATACAAAATGTTTATCGTTGCCAAGGAAACACCGGATGTTACATCAAAGACTGCTGCGTAAGGAAGTGGGAGCTGCTACTGAAAGCTGCCGTACTGTTGTTGTATGTCCTGCTGTGATAAAAATGTCATGTAAATTATACTTGGATACATCGTCAGTAAACATATTCTCTTTCTCAGGTTGGTTTCTCCCGTTCGTCTTGACTACGGTCAGAGTTTGTTTTCACTGGGGGGCAGCTGAGAGAATCACTCCCATGATTCCCCGCGAGCCTTGACGTCATCCTTTGTTATTGTTTTGATCGAGAGCCCCCTGGCAGCAGATTTTACATACTGTGTGTTTAATTCAACAGGGGATTGTGTTCATCTTTCAAATCACTGTTCCACATTTTAAAGTTCACTCCACAATACCTGTCTCACATTAACACCCAAGGTAAGCAAGCTAGCAGGGCACATTCTGAAAAATTAAGCAGAAGACTTTTGTTAGGGAGCTTGGTCAAGATGTAAACAGAAGAAAAGGACAAATTAATAACACAAGCCAGCAAACAGATACTGTTTGTCTGTACTTTCTAAATATGAATGAGGATTATGGTTTGCTATCAAGCAAGATGATTAAAAAAATGTAGTGTTCTTAGATAGCTGCCCCACTAGTGATAGCGGAAAAAATATATAGCAAAATAATAACGTAAGAAAACACTGACAGTTCTAAGGCTGTAATTTTAGACAAAACAGGATAAAACTCTGATTCATTTGTATAATATTGAATATGTATGTATTCAAAAGGCAAGTCATTAAAGGTGTAAAGGTTTAATTTACACAGACTTTGACTTGTCAAAAATGTCACAGGTCATACAGAGTCAAGAGAACTTAGAAGTAAAAAAACAAACACATTTTTGCATCAGTTACTCTCTTAAGAGAGCATTAAAAAAATACCATCTTGTTTTCAGCAAAAATCTGAAAGTGGATTATAAAGGTATATAAGACTAAGCTCCCTATTTCAACTCATATTCTTTTCATCTCAGTAAATAAAAAAATATTAAAAATATTTTCTATCCATGAGCCGACTCTTCAGATGTCCATTTCAAACTGGGCGTCTTCTGCAAAAAGAAAAGACACTGCAGTTGAGTAGAGCGAAACAGACAATACATTTTGTTCTCATGTGGAACATGCAGAAATCATTACCTGCACTCTCCTCTTTGTGCTGGTCGTGGTCAGTCTTGATAGTGGGTGTCGGTTCAGGCTGGTTTGTGTTGCTGGGGGAGTCTTGTTTGAGGGCCCTGGTGACGCCTGGGATGTCAGGCAGTTTGGGAGGCGTGCGAGTCAGAGGAGATGTCCGACACTGCAGGAGGAACTTCCTGTCATAAATTATTCTCGTGCCTGCCCGGCAAGAGAAAAGGATATCACCTTTTGCCAATATTTCACAAAGCCAAACAATTAAGTAATCAATATGAGAGGCAGAGGTGTCACCATTCAATATTTAAGAACATTTTTGTTTAAGCTCTACGGCACAGGAGATGAGCTGGTGTCTCATAAATAAAATAATATACAGTGCGTTAAAATGGGATAACATTTAACAGTTCGTTGTTTAACTCCTTAAAATTGATAAAATAATAGGTTCTGCTTTATTTCTTTGTTAATTGTTTAGCACCAATACACCCAAGACAAATTCCGTGCATGTGTAAAAGTACTTGGCAATAAAACCCGATTCTGATTCTGAAATAAATAGCTCATTTAAAGATAAAAAAAAACCTGTACCTGGGGATACAATGTCAAAAAAAATGAGTGAAAGTAAATGAAGTTTGTACAAACAACCAATCTTCAGGAGCTACAAGTTCTTTGCAAGAGGTACTGTTACAGAGATTTCTGAGACTAAACTGTAGTCATGCCCATACATGCCCATGATCAATGGCCTATTTGTTTCTATTCCCCATCAGTGACTTCCCTTCACTGACCCACTTCTGTCTTATCTGTGTAAATCTGTCCCACCTGGTAATGTTACAGGACACAGTATCAGTTCTAATGGACATGTGCACTGTGTGTCACCATTCTCACTGCTTTACTTTTTATCGGTCACTACTACGTCTAGATCTGACCGAGAGGGCATGTTTGAGTAAAATACCGAATAAATGGGTCAGACAACTCACTGACTTTTTTAGTCATTGTCATTTTCTGATCTGATAGCTGTGAGCAGTATATCATCAGTCATGCTGATAGCCTGTAGTCAAACTATTTTTTATTTAAATCAACATGGTATACAAAAAACAAGTTGTCCTTAAAATACTTAAAAAGGTGGTTAGTGGGTAAAAGAAGCTTTCATGTTTACATATTTATACTTACTTTATAATTACTTTCTGCCTCTTCAATTTTGAAAACTTAGCTTAACTCCTGTCAACGTGGCTGCAGCGCAACAACAGCCTGCTGTACGAACAAGACTATAAATAGTATGACTGAGAACAGGGGCAGTATTTCACCATACTGTGACTAGGGTCATTGAATCATAGTGTGCTTTTGTAATTTAAACAATCTAGGCCTGTATTTAAGTAGCCTAAAACCTCACTTATAACTATTACAAAGTCTATTCGAATATTGTATTAATTAACATATCAAAAGCCTTCAAAGGACACAATCGCTGTCAAACACAGGACATTATACCCAAATGAAAAAAATGTGAATTATTTTCTGCACACAGAAGTTTCCTTTTAACTTTGTTTACTTGCATGTTAAAGCCTTCATAAAGTAGTCGACAAACACTGTCAAACATTAACGGGACAACACAACTGGACATGAGTGTTTTCTTTCCTACACACGTGTTCACATGTGTCTGCTTCACAGATAAAATAAACACGAGAATAAAATAATAATTACAGGTATACAAACGTTTTAAATTGTAAAAACTATTGAAGTTGTCTCTAGAGTGTAATAAAATGAGTCATCTAGAAGTTGCCTGTCTACTGTAAAATGTGTGGGCCTATTAAGCCACCACTAACTCCTTTCCATGGCCTGTACAAAAACATGTCACTCTTTAAAAACCCCAGCAAGTCTCTCATCTGCTTCATCTCAAGTGTACCTTAAAACCAGTTTTCTTTTTCACTGACACTGACTGTCTTCTCATTTATTCTGTGTCCCTCTTCTGATATTCCTCTCTTATGACAATCTTTTTGTTCACATTTCTGTCACTGTGAGCCTGCAAAGACTTAAGCTCGTTACCCCCGGGCGTAGTGCTGAACAGAGTCCCTCCCGGAGTCGTGGAGTAGTCTTGGGGCATGTGAGCAGCATCGTCGATGGTGACCCGTCTGACGGCCGGGATTTCCCGGCTCCGAGTGGTCTGACCTCCAGCTGACATCTCTCACAGAACTGGTGGTGGACCTGTAAAACCAGTGGGTTACTGGGAGCTGTGTGCAGTCTGCAGGACGCTCTGTGACTACAGTCAGAGTACAGGGAAGATACCTCGAGCCTCCACGTGCTCTGAGCACATCCAAAACAACTCAGTGACTTCCTACAAAACACCACATGGAGCGGAGAGCTGTGATTGGCTTAAAACAGGGGGCGTCACAACGCATGGGAATTGTAGTTTTTTTCCGGCTGGATGCATTCTGGTCTGGTATCTAGTCTCCAGTCTATGGTCTCTACCACCAAAATGTCCTTGTCTATTCAGGACAATTCAATGACACATTTTTAATGTGATTTCAAATCATTTTTAAGCATTTAATAAAAATAAAAAAAAACGTCAAATATACTATACAATCAATATAGAATATATTGGTGGTTACCAACCCTTAACCCTCTACTGCATGCTGTTGTTGTAAAATGGCAACAATTACTTTATCTCAATTTTACATAAAGGCAGTTATATAAAATACATGTTTTCATTGTTTTGGTGTGAAAATAAGGGCTTTTACTTTGAAATACAACTCATTTATAGCATCAGATGACCAGGAAATCCTGTTTGCACCCCCTTTTCCCGTGACATGTAACACCTAGAAGTTCATGATCTGGGGCCTCCAAACAATGTTTGATTCTTCGATATTTTGGATAAATTCCTTCATTCATTTTTTTTATTACCATCAGGGATATGTTAACTTTAAGTTTCAACATTTAAACCAGTTGTATGTTAATATTATTTGTAAAATGGTGTAATTAATTTGTTGCCGTATGGCGAATATTCCATGGATCTTAGTGCATTGAACCTATCGGACTGCAATTGAATTACATGGCACTCTGAGACTTTGTTTACAACTTTTTATTTCATTTAAAAGGATAAAAATCATCAATTTAATTTATATTTAAGATATATTTAACTGTCCAATTTATTCTGGATTATAAATTTCACTAAGGCAATTATCGTTTTAACAAGGAATTTGATATCCTACCCAAACTGTAAGGTGGTCCACTTATGTGTACATACTCAATAAACCCAATAAACCAATTTCTAGTCAATAAACCCATAGAGTTTTAACACAATAAACTGAGTTTTAACATAAATATTTATCTTCCAAGGATATAGTATTGTAGATCTTTCACAAGTTGCCAGTACAGTGTGATATATAGATTAATACATCCTCGATAACACAGTAATAAGATTTGCAGACAGCATGTTGTACTATTTTGGATTTATATAGAACATGCTATAGCTACTTCTTTGGGAGAGGGAGTGAGAACAGGGCATAGCTAGCTCTTCCACTAGTGGAGAGGGGGGAAGTTCAGTCAGATAGAAGAATGTCATATAAATTGGTTTAAAAGAACCTGTTGATATTTACTAAATCAAATTATTGCTATTGACTGAGAATGATTTCATGAAATTAAATAAGAAATCACTGTGTTTTTTAGTTAAAGAGTTGTATGTCCCTGTCTCATATTACAGGTGTCTTTCACTATCTCGTTTTGATAATACTATAAACATACAATTTAAAGAACAACTGAAGTCATAATCATTAAACCATGTTAATATTTGTTTACATGTTTAATTACATATTAAATGTATGTTCAATCTTGTTTTAATTAAAATAAAAACTGGATTTTATGGTACTTTCCACACTAGTACATTGTTGCTATGAGTCAACAATTTGTTAACTACCCCCTATATAATAAAAAAAAAAAAAAAAAAGGTATATATTTCCATTATTTGAGTTATTCTATACGGAGCCCCTCTGGTGACATTGGTGAACATTTTAGTTCAAAATAGTAATTTATGGCCAGAAATTAATATTTTGAGGGATCAAATTATTTATTCGTGGCCACAAGTTATAAAATGCTCATCAATGTCACCGGAGGGGCTCCACAATTTTAATTAATAAAAACACTTTCAAACATTTTAATCATGTCTTAAAAATGCTTCATTTTTTGGAAGGTTAATAGTAAAAATACATTTTTACTCATTGCTTTAAATGAAATTTCTCAAGAAATCAACCCCTGCCTTTGAACTACCATCTAAAAAATCCTGAAATTATTATGAAATAGCAATAAGCATTATCAATATTATTGAAAAAAGAAAAAAAACTTTGAACAAAACATGACACAGCACATTATGTCACATCTTTGTTTATTAATTCTTGTAAATGGTTTGAGCTGGTGTACAGGGTAAGATGATCTATACATATCTTCATGTCAGAATGATTCTGATTGAAAGGCTTGTATACATATTCACGTTTGTTTATCCTCTCTCCAGGACAATACAAAAGAAAAGAAAACAAGTGGTCATAGCTACAAAGCCTCTACATTCCCCATGATGTGGGCGTTGGCCTAGTCTAGATAATGCTTAAAGAACATCCATAACAACTCTATGAGGGTGCATAGCATTCTAATTAAATATATTTTTTTCATATATTTATACATATATTTTCATAAAAACATTTTTTGTGCATGTGCGCAGTTGCATTCCTTAGGATAGAGTAATATGATATTGCGTTTACATTGTCATGTTTCCATTCTAAAGGAGTATAGGTGATCTCTATTCTTCGCAACACTTACATTTTTTTTTTTTACAATACTCTTTCTTAAAATACACCATTGTTGGTTACACATCCTCTCAAGTCACATTCTGGTCAAATCTCTCTTCTTCCCCCTAATCCAGCAAGGTCTGGAACCAAGCACCGCACACACGGACACACACATCCACGCACACTCCAAACATACACACACTCTTCAAGGTGGAGGACAACAGAGTTCATTTCAGAACACCAATCCAAATGTTTGTAACGATTCACTTTGGAGTGGAAAGGGAAGAATCATTTTATATTCAATGGAAGTAAAAGTGCTTAATGCATCATTAAACTCAATGTAAAATGGGTTCTATTCTAATATAATACTTCTAGATATTATACTTTCTAGTTATATTTGAAGTAAATTGTATCTCCCACATTATAGACTTTTTTTCAAAGCTTTCTCCAAACATGTCTACTGGTGGCTACGGCCTTGGTGGACAAAGACGACCAAGTTCTGTGCCTATTTAAGGCACAATCTAACAAACCGTATGCTGGTAAGAACAATAAAGCTGACTCACCTGTCTCATCTGTTTTGTTAGCACTGTATCACTACACCAGATTGTGTCTTTGCAACTACGGTCTTCCTTGTAACTTTTACGGCTGGGTCTACATTTTGAATTCCAACTGTGGAGGACTGGCTTTGAAGCTTTAATTGAGAACTTTCAACTTGTATTTTGCTTCAACTTAAACTGTCTTGTTTGGCTTTATTTACATTTGTTTTAAGGAAGATTCTGTTTCTCAACATTTTTTTGTTTCTTTTTTGTTCATCACTAGTAACAAATGAATGAGGATAAATGTCAGTGGTTAATTAGCCACCCTGGAAGCTCTCCAAGCTAAGATTCTAGTTGATAACTATAACTTATTTTCTGTCGTTTTTTTGGTCTTATTTTAATCAGGACACCTCCACATGCACATTCGCTCACTCACTCACTAACAGACTTACACACAAACCATCCTGCACCATCCACACTCCAACCCCCCTCCCCCACCCCCGTGAATCCCTAAACACTGCCTAATTGTCCCCGGAACCAAAGCCGAGCTCTGAAGCACTCACTTCTTGTCCCGTGCTTGTCTTTGAGAGGAGGACTTGGAACTTAAAAAAAATAATAATAATAATAATTTTGATTCTGACAGAGCAGAACTGAAAACCTGAGTGGAGTTACAGTGGAAAACATGTGATATGTAATAAACATGTGCTCTATCTGATGAGGTTCTCGTGCACGGATTGGGCATGGCAAGTATGTGCACATGTGTGATGTGTGACTAATGACTACATTCATTCATTCAGTGTCTCACTCATTCAGGCTACAGTAGCATATACAGTACTTAAATATTGTGTTTTTCCAGAAAAATGTGTGCTACTATGATATGACCCCTTCATAGTGCTGCCATCAGTTTCATGCATAAAGTAAGTGATGGGGGGCGGTTTACAAGGATATGAATATGACACACTCGAAACAAACTTATATACCCAATATAAGACAATGCAATAAGGTGGTTTCCCCCTTACAGCAGCAGCACACTTCTTAATAGATATTAGTGTGATACGTTAACATATCCTGGTTTATATTTTTGCTACGTTAGGTGCTGAAAGAAAAAAAAAACTGAAAAAAAAAATCCTAAACAATCTGTCTCAGGCCTTCCACACTGCTACCGCTGAGTCATCTGATCTCGCATCGGTGCATCATCCATGACTCATTCACATCAAGGTCGATTGAATCATTTAGATACAGTACAGCAGCTCCATATCAACACGACGGCTGCTCATCCAGACGGAGTTCCTGTGTTCACACAGGAGTTCAGTCAAGTTACACCTTTCAGTTTCACATTCTTAGGAGAGATATACAGAACCGCCGCTTTCTTCTTTTGTGGTTGTCGTTAGGTATTATTGCTGTTGCAAACTTCGAAAATCACTGTCCTCTGACATTTTGACCTAGCATGATTACTTAATGACGTAATGGGCGTCTGATTATGTATGTATATATATATACTGTGCTTTTGTTGGTTTGTATAAATGTTTGTGTGTCTTGACAGTTCACGAGTTTGGGGTCAGTGATAACGAGACGATCACAGTGCTAGCTGTCTGTCCTCACTGCACAGTTCCTTTCATATGTGGTAGCGTCACGCCGTTTTACGCTGGCTACCATTTAACAAGAAGTCAATCCTCACACAAATCAGACCCTTCTAATATTTCCCTACTTCTTACAGGTGAAGTTTTGACACTGTGGCTGTATAGCCGTTGCAAACAGGTAGAGATTGAACATGCAAACCTTTTTTTTTTTTTTTCATCGGATGGAGGCGTTAAATGCTAATGGAGAGGCTTGTGATTTCACTGCATATTGACAGAGGCTACTGATAAGAGATTGTGGATCAAGATGAAGTGTGCTACTGGAAGAATTGATGGAAGAAGGTAGAAAAGGTCACGAGGGAGGAAAGAGTTAAATTTTTGTGTTGTAAAGCTGCTGCACAGAGCAAACTATCAGCTGACCCCTTTCAAAAGAACACATCCCCTATTGTCTCAAAAAAACACATGTCCCCATAAAACACGAGGGTTCAAAGAGCTTCAGGTCCCTACCAAGGTTAAACACTGCTGAAAACCAAGGCGGACCAGTTTCAGATACAAAACAAAGAACAAGAAACAAGCGTTATCCGCAAAAGAAAAGACATCAACACACACAGGACAGGAACACTTACAAGCAAGGGAGCGCTGCGTCTTTCTCCTTCCAGCACTGAGCACGCCATGACATCACAGGGGAAAGGCCAATGGTGACCCGTGTATCAGAACAGAGCCAGAAGCAAGGAACACATGCGGTAGAGAAGAATACACGCCCACATACGCACACATACACACACTGACACATGTCCACGTAGCATATAGTGCATATATCACATTGCGAATATTCAGGGAAAAGGTCCAGTGAAAGAAGCATTGGAGGCTTAGCTGTATATAGAACCATCCTTTTGGGGACTTTTTTTTTTTTTTTGGCTTTGTGTTATTGGACTCAACTTTCTTGCCACTTTAGTTAGGGGGTGGGGATTAGGTCCTTAAACGACATGTGTCCAAAGTGTTGGCCAGCCCCCGCTCCTTGTACCCCTTCAGTTTGAAGATAATGACAGTTCAAAATGTCAAAGGGCATGCACCAGCAGTCATCATGCGATAACAGTTCACAGGAAGCACTTTTTTGTTGCTTTTTTTTTTTCTTGGTTGTTTTACTGACATTTATGTTTTTTTGTAAAAAAGAAAAAGAATCTTCATGCCATAGTTTAGTTGATGTTTTTCTTTACAAATGTTATAAAACTACAAGTTGAACTCCTCTTTTTTCCCCCCCCCTCTGTCTCTTTTCTTTTGTGGTGCTCCATGGTCACACATAGAGGATGATTCTGTCTTTGTCACTTTGTAGTTTGCACTTCTTAGTCTTTGTGTCTCTCTTCCTCTACTCCTTTGTTCATTTCCATCTTCGGTCTGGTTGTGTTTTTTTGGAGGATGGTTTGGCAGTGGCTTTCCGGTCCTGGAAAACAGAGAAAGACACCATTAATAACTAAAAAAAAGCATACAGGCTAAATTATTTTGGCCTCCCAATACAAACATAATAATCAGAGTAGTGAATGTTTAATCTAATGTTCTAATTTTGAACATAAATAGAACAGAACAGCATGTGATAGAATATTGAGCTCTATCAGAGTCAAATATATTGCCATACAGGCGTATTTCCAAGCACTGGGATGCACAAGTGCTTGCTGAGTGTCCCATACCTGGAGGACTGGGGTAGTATTTGTATTTCAGTGTTTAACTCTCCGCAGACTGGTGCGCTGCACTGACTGAGAACCCTTTCTCACATCCACCCCCACCTGGAGCAAGGAGGGAGGGAGGAGGGAAAGAAACAACACTTGGACCAGTTAACTCCTGACGCCTCTTTAATGTAACCAGAGCAGGAAACCAACTGATCTCCACCGGCCAGCCAATGAGGGTTGCTGCAGTCCTAGCTGTAATTTCATTACAAGTACTAGTACTTTAGCCAATCAGCTGGAGATAGATCATTTCCAGAATACTTCACTGCTATGGGGACATTGTCTAATACATGAAATTAATACAACTGTAAAAGCCTTTAGGTAATGATGACAATGATGGGGAAAGGTGATTATGTGTCACTTTTATTCTTACAGTCCTTTCAGACGATAAGGTATGACATTATATTTTCAATGACCAAATATGGTGTTCATATAACTTTCTTTTTAGTGTCCAAAACAGATTAAAAGTTGATGTTTTTTGTCAAATCTGCTGATGTGTAAAAAAATTTTCAAACCAACATTTGGCTGGTGGCTACTGTTAATTTCCCACCCTTTCTTCCAGACTTAGTGACTGATCTATCAAATGTGACAATGCTTAGGTTGAGAGATCGTGTTGATATGACTGAAGGAATGATGTAAACATTTTGACCAACCTTTCGAGCGAGCATCTTGCCCTGTTCAGAAGCAAACTGTGCCTCAGCAACAAAGTCCTCTTTCTCCTCTCTCTGAACAAAATGACACAGAAGTAAATGTTAGCGGCAGACAAAAACGCTTCACATGTTTCCACCAAAAGTACCAGGAACTTTAGATCTCAGGAACTTTAGATCTCAGGAACTACTTTTCTAGGAACTAAACGTTTTTCCTCCACCTGGTGTTGTCTGAGTATTAACTCATAGTCTACATAGTAGGGAAATGTTAGCAAACACGTCTTACAGGGACATCTATTTTAATGTGATTTTTGCACAATACTTTACAACAATGATACTGCCACATAAAGGGACTCTTCACTATTGGAGACTACAGTTTCCTCTTCACGTTCAGGGTTCATTCCTCTTGAAATGTACAAGCAAATGGATAAAATACTCTTTGTTAAACCAGGAACTTAGGAACTAAATGAACTAATTAAAGTTGGTTCAAATCCTAACTCAGTTTGTACACATGGTACCCAATGATAAGTCCACTATAAGGGACACAGTAATTCAAAGAGTTCGTTTAAGTGCACAGACTAATTATATTCATCTTATAGATGCTTCTGCTTAGTTATATCATTGATTTCATTGTTGTGCAGATGATGCTAAAATGTACTTATCAATCAAGCCTGACAAAACCAATCAGTAGACTAAGACCTAGTTGACCTGCAGTTCAGAAACTCAGACAAAACAGAGGTAATTGTGTTCGCCCTAAACACTTATTGGAACGAAAATATGTTTAAGATGGTATCCTCTTGACATCCAGCAGCACAGTAAAATTTGGAAGTTTTAAGGCCAACCTTTAATCAACTACATGTCATTAAAAAGACATCATATATCACTCATATCCGCTTCTCTGTACTGTCAGAAGCTCCTGGAAAGGTTTCTAGTTCCTGGGAAAAGTGCCTGCTGTGGAAACTAAGAAATATTTGCATAAAGCGTTTCTGCATTAAAAATGTAAAAAAACAACCCCAAACTATTGGACATGGTAGCTATACCTCATGTGTTGCCCCACACAACACATTATTCTGGTCAGGTTCTGTGACATCATCAAAATCATCAATTTTGATGATTTTTGAATTGTTAAGTGGGACTAAATTTGTTGATGATAACCAAAATTCAAAAAGATAAAGGGATGGACAAAGATGTTCCCCCTCCAGGCGCAGGCAGCGGCGGGCGGTTGTCGTGGCAACCTGACCTGTCCCCGCATCTGCTCCTGTTCCCAGGCACGTTGGCCCGTCTCCTGGTGGGAGAAGCCCAGCCCCTTGTCAAAGGGCTGCGTGCCCTGCAGGAGACGCCCCCGCAGCACATAAGAGTAACCCGTGTCACACACCGGAGTCAGCAGAGCCTCCTGGGCCACTCGCAAGCCTGGCATGCTGCCGTCACGTCCTGATGACATTGAGCCCACCCATCCCTGCAGGGAATCCTTGTCTGGTAAGTAAGGTTGAAATGCTCCACCGCCCACCATACTGGAGACCAAAATGGAAATTAATTAAAAACAGGGAGTAGAAGAGCAAAAACAGAAAGACAAAATACAAGTGATGTAGGAGATATGTTGTCTTTTTGCCACAAGATTAAATCAGATTTAGTACAGTATAAGTCAACATACCGGTTTTCTCCATTGTGCTCTGAAGGCCGACCCAGTCCCGAAATCTCACATCGTTGAGCATACACCTGCTGGCCTGCAACAACAGAAATTCCTTCCACTGAACCCAGCCCCAGAATTTCACCTCCCCCTTTAGCCCCTCCTCCTGCAGAAAGGGCCTCTCCTCTCCTTCTTTCCGACCTCTGACCTCCCAACTGGCCATTAAGGTTGACCTTGGGAACAGCGCCACTGGCTCTCACCCTGTCCCTTTCTGCCAGGGTTGTTGCTGGCTCCTGTGGCGCCTCCTCCTCCTCAACCTCCACTTCCTCCTCCTCCTCCTCCTCTTCCTCCTCCAGCTCCATGATGGAGCCGCTGGCCCCACTGGCGCCGCTGCTCGGGCGACCCAAGCTGTAGGGCAGGGATAGGGTCGCGCCCTCTGAGTCGTCAGCTCGACTACTGCCATCCAGTGACGAGTCCTCCACTGTGACCAGCGAGGGACTGACCCCTGCTGGCCACACCTGAACATCGGACATCTCCATTAATGTGTCTTCCTCTGTGGTAGCAATTGGGGCACATTCAAGGCTTGAGACTTCCTGCCAGTAGGGCTCTATGCCCAGCGGAGATGGCAAGCTGTATTGCATGGAGGCCGGGGACAGCAGCTCCTCCTGCACCAGCCCATAACCTGAAGGGAAGACAGGGCGAGACAAGAGAAAGACTAACACCACGCAGGCACAGCCAGGGGGAGGATGGGGAGGTGGTAGATTGACTGTTTCTCCAACCTATGAGGAAACAGTGGTGCCCTGCCCTGTCCCAATATACCAGGAAAGACTGTGGAGTCTGTCTTTTTGAGCAAAAAAATGAAAAAATTGGTCCACTTGGTTAAAATGTGACCAGCTATCTGCTCCCAGAACATCCTATCTCGTATCTTTATTGGGTTAATCTGCTTTCATTTTGAAAGGTATAACACCTTGTCTTTCATTCAAGTTTTTTTGTCATTGGGACACAGCAGTAGGAGTGAGGTGGGGGTTAGAGGAGTTTTGTGCATCTGTGAAGTGAATGGTGCAGGGCTCTGGTTTGCTACCATCTAAGAAAGGGAATCTTCAGAACAGACACTGTGTTCATTTAAAGGCAAAAAAAAGGTGAGTCTAGGGTTATAAAGAGTACTGGTCATTGGGTTGGCACGATAAAAATGTTGCATTAGTAAATCAGTACTATTTAAAGTAAATGTTCCAATCCATACTAAAACTTAAGCTCATTTAGAGACAAGAAAACACAAAATCTCAACGTAGGCTGTAGGATTTACCAAAAGCCTAAGAATGAAATTACTTCATTTAAGCAGTAACTGTAACATTTAAAATTTAGCAATTGCATATATGTTTTCAGATGCTTTAAAAAGTCACATTGCTTTGGATCACTGTTTGTGTTGATTGGCCACTACAGAGACTGGGTGTTCTTACTTTTTTTAAGGAATGAGAAAGTATTTTAGACAGCGTATTAGATTAGGGATTACATTTTTAATAAACCATCTCCATTATCGTTCCAACCCTTCTTGTACATTTAATAAATCAGAGTAAGCAGCATCTTGCAGATTTTAGGTGCAAGTTACTGTTGCTCTTGCATTCTCCCGTGGTTACACATCAGTCATGCATTCATGTTTGTGTCTTTAAAAAAAAGTTCATTATGCACACTCTTTTCTGCACACCATGTAGACACACTCTAATACACACATACACACACACACACACACACACACACACACACACACACACACACACACACACACACACACACACACACACAAACAACCACATACACACACACACACACACACACACAAACAACCACATACACACACACACATACATTAGACAAACTGATCCTGTCCAAATATTTTTCATATTGATGTGCCTGCTGATTAACTTTATTTACAATACTAAAACCTGGTCTCTACTTTTTCATAACTGCTCTGTGGATTTTTATGAAAAAATGTACAATGTTCATATACAAACAAAATATTTCTTTAAAAAAATAAGTGAATTAATGCAGAATCAATATAATAAGCAATGGATAAAAATTTTGACTTTTATCTAAAAGTCGGTTTAAAGTTGGTTTAATTAACAAAACGTCCTTCTGTAACAACACACGCAAAATACACAGGAACCCATACAAACACACTACCAAATACACAAATTCAATTATGTATTTTTATCATGTTTTATATTATTATAATTACGTACAAAGAAGGTACAATGATACTATTGTAAATCTATCTATCCATCCATCCATTGTCCATAATTTCATTCATATATCCATCCATCTAACCATCCATCCATCCATCCATCCACCCATCTTACCATCCATCCACCCATTTTACCTTCCACCCATCAATCCACCCATTTTACCATCAATCCATCCATCAATCCACCCATCTTACCTTCCATCCAACAATCCATCCACCCATCTTACCATCAATCCATCCATCAATCTGTCCAACCATCCATCCACCCATCTTACCTTCCATCCATCAATCCACCATCTTACCATCCAGCTATCCATCCACTCATCCATCCATCCATCAAAAGATATACAGTATATAGATGTATATACTGTATGTATTTATAGTACATATGATGTCAAGTACTTTTTATGTGTTAGTTGAATTGTAATCAAGGTTTAGTCTTTTGATACATTAATTATCAATATTTTTTTAATAAGAACTTTTGTAACACGTGTTAATTTTCCCTTTTTATAACTAGGCTGTCTGATTGGCCATTTGATTCATTATATTTGATCTACCTGTAATGTTTATATTCATACATGAATACATGTGTTAAAGTTAAATAAATAGTTGACAGTAAGGTTTTATACTTTGGAAAGTTAAGTGCATTAAGCTTAAAAGCCGTATATCATGTTACTGCTACAGGTTTGGATTGGGGATCATATCTTTACATCAAATATTATTGGAAAATTTTTGGACCAATGAATTCAGATGAATGACATTCGATGAAATTGACCAGTAAAGAAGTACTTCACCATCCAGATGTGCTATCAACTGTCAAGCTAACGGTAAAACCAGACACATCTAAAATCTAAAGCCTTAACAGCAGCGTGGCTGAGGTGGAGCTTTGAAAAAAGGGAGGAAGTGTGACAATCACCATAACGGTTTTATGACAAACCTTTGACTTAATCCTTCCAGGTAGTTTTTTTTTACAAGTTTACTGTCAAAGCATGACTTATAATGTTAATGAAATATTGTAAAAAAAAGCTAAATATTCAGGAATACCTGCCATTATCCTGATCAGGAAGAGACAAAGGAAGGACACACAGTATAAAAAGATCTATATTTTATAGCCCCATCCATTCCTAACACAACCTTTTTACTTGAATGAGTAAATTCACAGTGTAGAAACTTTGATGTATACATTCTTAGACAGAAAGTCAGTGGCATTGCTAACAACATACTATGATTAATCCAACGGTTTAGCATTATAACTTTTATATATAACTTCACTTTAAGTGTTTGCAAATTTTCAATAAAGTCGATGTATAATTTTTTCAAAAACAACTGATGATGTACATATCCAGTGACTGTCATCAGTCAAGCTTTGAGCTAAAAGTGATCGAGTGATACACTGAGTCTGACTTAACTGATTTGTTACTTCTATTCTTAGATTTCAAATGTTTCTAAGTCAATTAAATAAATAAATGTGGATTTTTACCAGCATCTTGTTTACCAAAA
The DNA here is from genome assembly GCF_963584025.1 of Labrus mixtus. Taxonomy (NCBI): domain Eukaryota; kingdom Metazoa; phylum Chordata; class Actinopteri; order Labriformes; family Labridae; genus Labrus; species Labrus mixtus. The sequence goes on along the minus strand of NC_083628.1, from coordinate 16,146,386 downwards.
TTAAAATAGTCAACTGTTGCCATAACAACTGTGTTGCTAAAACCTAATGAGGTCCATAGCAGTTAAAGAAACATGAATGGGTGAAATACCTCTTTACTCTATTACCTACTGTCTCTTAATGTGTTTGCGAGTAAGCGTGAATGTGTGTGTGTTTCTGGGATGGTACAGGGCCAGGAAGATGAGGGGTGGCGTCAGAATGAGGTGGACAAAGAGGGGATGAGTTATGATTAGAATGAGAGTTAGAATGAGTAAGTTGAATCTGGGTTAGCCTTTCCCTTCAGTCCTGCTTTTTAAACACAAACACACACACTGGTGTCAAAGGCACATGATGTAGTGAAGCACAAAGAAACTCCACAAAGACAAAAAAAACAGACAAAACTGCACAGCACGCTTCTCACTGTACCACTGTACACATACATGTACACAAACTCACAATACTGCACTCATATTCAAACACAGATGAGGACACACATATTTGGCTCACAGTCTTAAAATCACTTTCACACACACCCAAGCCAAAACAAAAACACACCTTAAATCAAAGTTCCTTCTGTCAGATAACGTTCAGAAAATGTTGACGGTGAGTCTGTCATCAGACCAGGGCAAAACGAAGATCAAGAAATTCAGATTGTTTTAAATGTCATAAGAGACATCATTTATTTGACTTTTTGTAGGCGCTCAACATAATTGCGTACAACGCTCAGTATTTTGACTGCAAAAATAAAACAGTTGTGTAAGTGCAGTGAGGAACTTTAGCTGTTTTGCCCGTGAATGAAAGACATCTCAGCAACATTATACAATGAAAGTTAGTCCTACGCACGTGATCATGTTTTACAGCATAGCATCAAAAGACACACCATTTATTTTACAGTAAAATAAAGAAAATCATTTGTTTGTCGTTAAGCATTAAAAAAACAATACTGAAATACATACACCCATTGGACAGAGGAAAACATTTTACACAGTGAAGAACACTTCATACATTAAAAGCATGCCATGCACATAAAATGCCACAATAAAAAACAATCCCTCACTGCCAGTTACTGTACAGACAAAGGCATATTGACTTAACCTGGGTAAAAAAATGTTATTTAAAAAAAATAAAAACTATAAAATTAAGCCTATTTCATCTTGCATGCGATCCGAACCAAAACATATTCACACATAGATTCCTTGCTGAACTAAATTAAGTAAGGGATATGCTTGACTTTCTAAAAAAAAACAAAAAAAACCCCTCAAAAAACAAAAGCCAAGGTCAGAGTCAGATACAGGCTCACACACAAACACATTTGCATATACACACAAACAGATACTGTAACAGAAAACGTGCAGCATGCACATGCACAAACGGTAGTACACACACAGAGCTGGATTGAGAGAGGAAGAGGAGGAGAGGGTCCCCGCTCGACTGAACGAAGGAGGAGCACGGGAAAATAAGATGACAAGAGAAGAGGAGGCCCAGAGGTCAACATGAGGTCATATGAGGTCAGAGGTCGGACAGGAAGAGCTGTGAGGAAGAAGAGCAGGAGAGGGAGCAAGGAGGAGGAGTAGCAGGGCGGCTGGGCAGCAGATATGACATGTCATAGGTTCAGAGATAGAGTGAAAGTAGGATAGGGAGAAAGAGATTGTCCTGAGCATAAGACAAAATTGAAAGAGCACTGGAACATGGCAGATAAAAAGTCTGCTGTCGGTCTGGCAAAGTCAGAAAGGAAATTCTGTCTTGTTCTCAGGGAAAGAAAGAGACAGACAGAACAGACAGAACGAAAGAGGGAGGGATAGAAACAAGGTATGAAGGCCCAGAGCACACTATCATCTGTGTACTTGCCACATTTTTGACTAATGTATCCATCCCAGACATTTACACACACATATGCACACATACACACACATAAATGTATGTGTGTACTGTACACACACTCACAAATACACAAGTAATCCAAAAGGCCTCCTTGTTTGAAATCTTGCATTACCCAAATGTTCAATGTTATCCTGTTTGGCCTTAGAAATGTCCCAGTTTACTCTTAAAACCTTGTCAGTAACAGCAAAAGGGGATGTGTCCTCTTTTCTCATATTTAGTCAAACAAACAAGAACCATCATGTTTAGGGCTCAAGTATGACGTGTGAGACAAAACCATGACTTTTGCTCCGGTGAGGAATGCACAGAGGCGGTGTTAGTGCATGCTGCAAAGGTCGGGTTCATGGTGGGAGAATGACACCATTCCTCAGACCTCAAAACATCATCTGAGATTTATCATCTCATCATCATCATCATCATCATCATCATCATCATCATCATGTACATGTCATGAGCAGCAAACCACCATGCAGCCCAAGTTCAACTTCAACTTACCCCGTCTGAAAAATGGGGGTCTAATAACTCGTGGCTTGTGCACTAGGCGCGATAGCCTTGTGTCCGTGACCTCTTGTGGAGCAACAGAGACAAGGTACAATGGCTGTTACCCACAGTCAAAGGAAGGAGGGAGGTTTCAGAGGTGGAGAGTATATAAGAGAACAACAGCTCACCTCATTGTTTTGAAGAACTTTGTCTCAGATCTTTAGTAGACTATACTGTACCAGCTGTTCTCACTAATACATTTGTTTACCACCAAAGGGTTTGATAAAGAAATCCTAAAGGAATACTATTTTTTTTTTTCATTAAGATATTCACTTGAATTATCTTAATACTACTACTAATAATAATTGGGCTAATACAGAACTTTTCTTAACAAAGAACAACAACAAAACACAACAATAAATAGATGAAATAATCTAGGAGAAGGGGAACACCACCCTGAGTTCTAATTCTACTAATACTGTATATCTATGCAACCTTTATTTAGTAAAACATGGTTTCTGGGGTTAGGGTTAGTTAGCTTTACCAAATTCCTGTATTCCTATGAAGTTCCCATTTCTGATCATTTCAGATTGTCATGGGACATCAATCAATTTAACATTCAGTTCCACAACGAAAATACAGGTGTGTTTATTTTATTTTCACCCTAAAAGAAAAAGGCCAGAACCTGTGGACTTTTGTATCGCAAGTGGAGTAGGAAAGGCTTATTTATTACTATAAATTAATTTACAACTATCATTTCCTATATAGCAAAATTAAAATGCTCTGGTAACATGGTTTAACAAAGTGTGAGTGTACTGGAAACACAAGTCTTTAACCTACTGAAGAGCACAGCATATTGTTTACTGTGTAATGCAGTGGGGTAAGTCACTGTTCAATTTTAAAGATATTGATTTGATTACTGAGGGCCTGATTCACAAAAAGATAGCACAGCTTTTTTTGCCTGCAAAGATGGTGCAAATTATAACCTGTCAACAAAGTCTGTAAATATTACATTGATGTTACTATTACTAACATACTATAACCAGCGTCTAAATCAGTCTGGGGCTGTCAGCTATTCTGCCTGGCAGATACAGGCCTGCACACAGAATCCATATGGAGAGAGGTCTGGAGCCGCTACGAGTGACAATGTGAATGTTGTTTTTTCCTCCGAGCTGCTTGAAGCTACTGAAGTTTTGTTATAAAAGGTGAAACTGGTAATTCTTTTTTTTTTCGAGTCTGGCCTCTCATTAAGCTTGAAAAATGTTCCCCTGGCCTCCAAGCTCATTATCTTCATTATATTGACAAAATGGTGCTCCATCGGTATGATAGCGCAGCTCCACACAGACTAAAGGTGCAGATAGCTTCTTTCCATATTCAGAGGCAAAACAAGAGTAAACTGCATGGAGCAGGTCAACTCTTTGGGTATTTTGGGTATTACAACTGAATATCATTAGAATATGCTTTGTGAATTAGACCTGAGAGTGAGAAGATAGCGGGGAGCGAATGATGCCCAATTTTCAGAGCTGTCAGCAGCTGCATTTCATTCTTAGTGAATCAGGCCCTGAATGTCTTTTATGATGTTTGATGTGTCTGTGAGTCTTACCATTGATGACGCTTGGCGACAGCAGGGAGGAGTCACGGTCAATGAGTCGACAGGCACCCTCTTCTAAAGAACCTGGTGCTGGTTGTGGAGCCTGACCCTCCAGAGATGTGACGATGTCTGCGCGGTCAATGTTTTTCAGAGCAGTGTACAGACTTTCCACTGGGGGGAGCAAAAACATAGAGATTGGTTGGTAGACTGATTAAAAACAATAGAGGAACAGAGAGGTATGTGCACAAGGACAGGATAGTATTCTACGGGAACGGAACCCTAGAGATTTAGTTTCCTCTAATCTGATTAATAAAAACTGATTTCAGTGGCTAGTAGGTCATTTCTACTAGATCTACTGTCTTATGGGACTTACTCTTGGCCCTTTTGCCTTCTCTGCTGGCCCACAGGCTGAGCAAGGCCGAGCTTTGGTCCAGAAGTGAGTTGGGATTCTCCACACGGATTCTATTGATGTCATCCACACCAAACTGAAGCTCACGCGCCAACTCTGGCAAGTGGAGAAAATCAGATGCATAAATAGATAAAATATAAAGACGTACAGATAGAGAAGGAGATATCTCACTAAGGGGTACACCCCTCTTTGTAGTCTTCAGGACTCTTTGCCATTATGCCTTCTGTCTTGCAGTTCTGATCACTGCCATAAGAGGAGGGACATTCTCTTCATACATAGGAGATGATGCAGCGTCGTCTCTACTCTCTTGTACAGTGAGCACTGGAGTTTGATGCCCCATGCCGTAGTAGGCAAGGACACTTGGAGAGGGAATTGTCAGAATTAAAACAAATTTCTTCCTTCAACTCAGTTGCTTGTGAAACTGTGATCTGCTCTTCATGATGTGCCAGGCTTTCAGAAGAGGCATTCAGAGCCCACAGCAATGAGCCAGACAGATTTATAAGCCCTGTTATGGAGGACCTAAGGTGATCTGCCTTGGCAAGCCAGGGGGTGCCAAAGAAAGACAGTTCGGTGCAGGCAAATGGTTATCAGGTGTTTTACTGAATCGAGAGCCTTTTTCCTTCAAAGGGTTCGCTGCAGGAAATGAGTTCTTTCTACATTTTAATCATCATCATTTACAAACATCAAAGGGGAGGGAGCTACTTGTGTTCAAGTTGGGCTATAAGTCTAGTCAGTTGCTATACTTTAAGTGGGAGCAGGCATAGCTAATGCTACTCAGTTGGAGAGTTCAGCCAAGGTGCTTGGTGTTACTGTTTGGTGACAGACTGAGCTGTATGGATGCAGTAACGGAAGCATAACCCAAGCTCCTGTTTTGACAAAAAAAAACAACCTCTTTAGCAAAGAGGCTGGCATATCATACATGGCATGGTATATTTAGAGTCCTGTCATTGAGTAGTTAACTCAATTTGTTGAGTCCCGTTAGCAGTAATGATGACAGAAAAGGCTTTCAGAGGTAGATGCAAAAAGAGATTTTTGAATGATAAAATTATGATGCATCATCTCTTATTCAGGGAGGCGATTTCCCTCCTCTTGTTACAGTCGTCTCAAGCCATCTCAATGCAGAAAGTGTACCCCAAAGTGGGAAGTAATATGTTTGAGCGAGAACACACAGTGGCCCCTCTGGTGTTTAAACCACTTACCTGCCCAGCTCAAACCCAGCTGTTCAGATATGATGTTGATCTTTATCTCAGTCCTCTCCATTGCATTCACTGTAGCTAATAAGAAAAGAAAAAATGCAAGGGTCACCAAGATATAAGGTAAGATTTATTGAACTAAGAAAACTGCAACTCTAACTGTGAGTAGAATAAAATATATGAAGAGAGATCACTTCTAAGTTACAGTTTATTTGGACAGTCCCACTGACATTCAAGGTGCAGTAAAAGGAGGGAAAACGTCAAGTTTGGACTGCCCAAATATGAATCACTCACAGATACTCAGATACTGACAGGTCCAAATAGATAATAAGATGTACAGTTTTTGACTGGCGTTGAATTGAGTTTTTATTAAAAAAAATCCTACAATGATACTTACCTTGTCAAAAATATTGCTCTGTTGAAGGAAATAAGCAATACCCAAAACATTGTTTCTCTCCAAATAATCTCCGGGGTAAGCACACCACTTGGGCAGGGGTTAGACTTTGGGTTTCATTCAGGTGCTAGTCCCACCAATCAAAGTAGCATTCATCAACCATTACAGAGGGACTGTGCAATGTAGCAGCGCTGTGTAGTTGGTAGACAGAAAAGACCTTTCTCCCTCAAACCCCCAATCAGCAACAATTTTAACAAGGATGGCCATTTTGACTCTGTTCATTTACCACAGGCCAATCAGTATAAGGACTCCTCTGTCTAGCTCCACTGCGAGGTCCTGCCCATTCCCAGTTTTAAGCTACAGGGCTAATGCTAACCATATCTGCTGCCATGCCATTGGAAATCGCAGTGGAGACACCAGCGCCATGCAAACCAATCAAGTCATTCATCTGTTGTCATAGCTCCCAGGACACTTAATAAGAACCAGTCTAATTTGCAATGTGTCATGATGGAGCCATTTTGGGTCATATTAAGGACTAGTGCTAATCTTTTGGTCATACATTCAATATGAATCTAACTGCTCTGCAAAGAACTCTGGGGCACGCCATAGAGCATTGCATTGCATCCAAGGCTCAGTTTCTGTGCCATGCGTGCACGCGATCCAGTAGGGGGAAATAAAGAGGGCAGAGTGGGAAGCGAAGGGGTCGTGGGTAAAGGGACAGTGCAACATTCAGTGCCCATCTCCACTTTGTATAAATCAGGAGAGGGCTGAAAGTCAGGCAGTAGAGCACTCACCCACACCAGGCTCGTTCAGTGCACTGTAGCGTTCCCTCAAGGCGAGGGGTGTTAAAGTTCGCCGACGCTCTTCACTTCCAACCACCTGAAAAACATGAAACGTGGCCTCAAAATTACATCTAAATGAATGTCTCAAGTATCATCCGTAAAGGGCTTTCTAATGTCCAATATGGAGCCTGTATGAAAATGGAATATATAGACCTCTAGAGGACTGCTGGTTCAATTACATTCTACAAAATACGCATTTACTTTCATTTCATTTTTTTTTATGGGTGATTTGATTTTATAGAAATATCTTTAGCGCAGTCCAACAATCTTCTAAATTCTATGAATCCTCCCGTAATTGTCAAAATTTGTTCTAAAGGTTGTGCAATGAAAAATGGTCCCCTTCTTAATTTAATTAGATAACCCACTCCAATTAGAGGGTAGGTGTTAAAGGAAAGTATCATTTGAATTGTGACTGAAACTGTATCTTTTGTGCAATGACTACAACAATTATGCTTTTTTGTGAAAATTAACTGTATGAAAAAAAAATTCAAAAAAATGTCCAGAATATATGACATTGTAGATGGATTGACAATCATATGTTTCATATACTACCAAAAAATTACCTTTCAAATATTGAACACACTCAAATTGTGTCAAATTATGTTATTTTTTACAACAAGAATAGTACAGGGTTTGTGTTCTTTAGCCTTTCAGATGTGACTATTGGTATGCAAGAACTCAAATCAGCTGTTGTGTAGTTACTTATAAAAAGAGTGCTTTACAGAGAATGTCACCAAACTGTTTGTCTCAATATGCATTTGGAATTTAGAGAAACTTAATCTCAATGTTTGTGGGTTTTTTTTGTGTTTGTTGGAACAGGTTTGCAAGAAAGTCATTACCTTGACGCAGGGTGGCATCGTAATGTTAAGGTTACACAGTACATGCTGTGTATCCTCGTACTTGGTGCATTTCCGCAGGAAGGACAAAAAGCCGATGGCATCCTTGTTACTATCTCTCACCTAACAGAAAGAGATGGCAGACAGAGAGAAGAAGAAGAAGAAGAAGAGGAAAAAGAGAGACGGAGAAAAGTAGAGTATAGACAGAGAAAATGAAGGAAAGGAAACCAGACAGAGGAAAGCAAGAGAGAAAAGTGAAGAAAACAAAATGTGCAAAAGACAGATGGAGCAAAGAGAAAATTAAGAAAGTGACAAAATAAGAGACAGATACAGAACAGAATGAAAGAAGAGTGTGAACGTGTGAAGGAAGGAGGAGGTAGAGGAGGAAAGACAGATCAAAACAGGCATTAGTTCCCTCCACAATGTCGCGAGCATGTGCCGCACTAACATGGGACGAGAAGCAGGGGGAAACAGGGATGGAAGCAGTCCACAGGCAGGCGAGAGGGAGAGATTTACCTGCACATTTACCTGGACGTCTGTCAGACCAGACAGATACAGAGTGACCGTGAGAGAGAGAAAGAGAGACAGTGAGACAGACACATACAGACAGGCAAGGCCGCAAGATTGGAAGGCAGGCAAAGAAAGTGAGGGAGTCACAGGACATGCAAACAATTACCCAAGAGAGCTCACAGGTAAGATAGGTAAGTTGTTTGTTGCTTGGCTAACATCATGAAAATATATTTATCAGAGTATTCCTCTATCTGACAATGGACAGTGGTGTGTGTCACACTGACAGACACACACAGAGAAAGACGAGGACACACAAATAGATGGATGACTTAATAACCCAATAAAAAAGTTACATTAAAATGATGAGACAGACATAGAAATGCACAGGTAGGTTAAAAATATCTCAAATCATCTGTGCATGGGAAGGGGTTAAAACAACATCAGTAAAGTCGGAAGTACAAAAAAAGATTAAATTAACAGTGATTATTTTCATAACTACATGAACACTTTAATAATAATGTACCAATACTCTTTAGGAAGGTGTTTCATTATACCACATTGATCAAAAACATTTAAGAAAGGCAAGAAAAAGAAAAAACGTGAGACAAATGTTGATGTTTAACTTGTTGTTTGTTGAAAAAACTAGGATAGTTTGACCAAAATGAAAATGGACTGACAGACATACACGGAAATGTCATAATGATCAATAATAATAGTCCATATTGATACATCGTCACATAAATACAGTTCTATAGTTTCTTAACTTGAAGATTAGACTTGATATTACAGTTAAGCTTTCTTTTATTGTTTCACTCTTTCTTGCAGGTGTCGAAGTATCTTTCTTGGTGTGGTGTTGCTGTGGCCCTGAATGAGGTCTGCGAGGACACAGTGCTATTCTGCTATCATAAACTTAACATGCTAATGGTAGGACACACTGACAACTGCCTGAGAGATATGAGGGAGAAAAGCAAACACACAAAAACCACCATGTGAACAGCAGGTGAGTGCCCAGGAGGGAGACCGACTGCTGAGAGGATCCTTGACACACTGAAACCACCAACTGAACAAACACCACCACAGTACAGAACGAATATGTAGCATGTGATAGAAAGGCAGGCATATGGGCGCTCTCATAGAGACAGACCTTGACAGAGACGGGCAGCCTGTTATCTCTGAAGGCCTGGAAGCTGAAGCTGCGAGGCTGCTGGGTGGCCTTCCTGATCGGCACTAGGTTTCCAGAACACTCGAGGTGCAGCGGCATGCCCTCCATCAGCTGTGGAGAGTGTCACAAAGGGCAGAAGGTGAGAAAGACACTTTGACACTTGAAAAAAGAGAGAGAGTATCGATTGTGATCACAAACTTTGACTACTTGTACTGTAGAAATCTCTACTTGCAAGAACAATTCATCTGGAATGGGAAGGTTTTGATAGCCATAAATCAGATGTGTACATTTTTTAAATCATATAAAAAAGCTTTGTATCTTTTAATACTAAAAGATCAGCTGAAACACAATTCTAATTATGTGACTCGTTCATTAGAAACAAGAGATAATTGCTTAAAAGAGTGGACATAACTATCTTATATGTGCATTTTTTGCACTGTCAACTATTTTTGAGGTTGCCATGACAACCACTTCTTTTCCTTTTGTGACCCTGTGGACATTTCCCTGTGGCTGACCTCAATGTCTCGACTGCGGGCCACTTCAGTGAAGTTTTCATGCAGCTCCAGTGTTTTGTCCATCTTGTCATCTGTCATGCAATAACAACGCAAGCGTCCCTCGCGGGCTTCATTCATCTTGGCAAAAATCACAAACTTGGCCATGTATGGAACAGCCATCAGCTCCCGATATAGCAAGTTGGCAAAGGTCACTGCCTCTGCTGTGCGAGGACAGTCTGCCAGCCAGAATCTGTATAACATGGATGAAAAGGTTGGAAGTGGTGCGAATACTTGTTTGAAACTCAGCAGTGCAAGACAGAATTGAAGAAACGCTGACTGGGAACATATTTGTCTTGATTACTCACCTGGCAGAAACATTGGTAGTGAAGTTTGCACAGTTGTGGGCATACATCAGCTTGGTGGTTCCAGTGATGTCCTCCCACTGAGCCGGTGCTGTTCCACCTGGGACACAACAACCACACAGTGTCAGTCGTGTTCTGACAAATGATGGCTACACACACCCTTTTATAACACATTTGATGTTATAAGTACATTCAGATAAACACAAAAGTGTCATTGTTTAAAGATAAATGATGGTCTTTTTGAAAATGGATCCTACCGATGACACTGCAGAGCAGCCGCAAGCTGGTGGTATCACCCTCGCCAGCATCCCGAGGACTCTCCCTCCAGGAGGGCGGCAAAGGGATGCGCAACCCGATTGGCCGGTGAAATTTGCGTCGGCGCGGCTCGATGGTAACCACTGGGCTGAAGGTCGCCTGGTTGCCAAGCTGCCGAGTCAGCAGCTCATCTGGGATGGGCTGCGCCTGTGACGGTAGTGTTGAAGGAAAAGGTCATAAATACGAGGATGTCAGAAAACAGTCTAAGAGATATAAAGCGAGGGAAGGCTGAATAAATGAATAATAATAAATAAGAATAAAGTTGAGCACAATATAACCTTAAAGCAAGTGTAGGTGAGAAGGATAGTAAACAGGCAGGAAACACAAATAAGGAGAGCAAGCAAAAGGAAAACAGAGAAACACATGTGCAAAAAGCTGAAACATCAAACTCTCAGCCATACTCACACATGCAACCAATTCATATTTCACACCTGACCCAGCTCAGATCAGTGCATCAGCTCGGTCAGTGTGGCTCACAACTTAAATCAGGCAACTGAGGAGTGATGAATGGCTGGATAAAAGGAAAACATAAACAGAGCAGCATAAGGCAAAGCAAAACTCATGCGGTTTCCTTAAAAAGCATCAGTGACTGTGACAAATCGGTGCTTTGACAGACAATGTCAGCAATGTACACCAAAGTGGTTAAAAAAAAAAATCAAATGTGGAACCCATAATCCTACATAATCATTCTGTCATGACAAACAAAGCCAAGCGGAGGTGTGGTGTAAAAGGAGACAGTCAGCACGAGTGTTTGCCAAGCTCCCATATGTGTGTCTGTGGAGGTCTGGATGAGTGACAGTCAGCCACACGTTTGCCAAAAGCTCCTGTATGGCGGGCAGACATCACGTGTTGCAAAGGTTTATGTAGAAATGATGCAGTATGGTGTGAAAGGCTAAGATGCTCCTCAGGTCATGCCACCTGGTCCTTGATTACAGTATGTGCATGGTAAGGAATGATGTTGTAAAACTTGCAAGCAATTTAAAAGGCCTCCACAAATGTATTTTCAAAATCAGGGTTTCTATCTGAAGGGCATAATTCAACCAAATTTAGAAAGTTTAAGTTGTAAATGAGGAAGTCTCTAGTTCTGTTATTGTCCTAATATTCTCACTGACCTGAAGAGGGCAGAGCTCAGCTAAAAAAGCTGATGTCATATTCTTCCATTCATCAATCATATTTAAGCGATATTTAAATCATCCTGTTGTTGTTCGTTCATGTCAGTTAATGATTAATAGACTTGAGCTTGTATAGTGCTTTTCTAGTCTTCTAGATACAGAAGCTCTTTTTACAAAGCAGGTCACACCTACCCATTAACAACCATTCACATACTGATGGCAGAGGTCGCTGTGGAAAGTGTCCATCTTTATGGATGGACACTCAGAGTCCTGAAGACACCCTGTTGATTTGCTGTGATAACTGACCTCATATCTGGCAAACCAATGACTGATGATATAGCAAGGTCATTTTATGATTTAATTCAGTATATATCTTTCATACAGCGCTTCAAATGAAATTATAATCTTTCTCTATCTAACAGAAAAATTCCAATTTCTCATATTGCAAAGAACTACATCAGTGTTTTGAATATATATATATGTATATTCATATTTGACCTAACTGCTGACTTGTTTTGGATGCATATTAAAGTACCTTATTTAAGTCATGTATTTAAGACTAAGCTTGGTTTCAGTTTTAGATTCATTTTGATTAGTTTGATTACATATATGTTTCCTAAATACATATTGCATTAAACATGTAATGTAAGTGATTTGCAGAAAAAAAAAAAGGTTTAAAAAAAGCAAAAAACACCATCTGGATCAGAATTCAACTGAATCATAAATGAATCTGGGACTGCAGTGGTTAGCTCAGTTGCCTCACAGCTAGGAGGTTCCTGGTTCAAATCCCCGTCGGACGGGGCCTTTCTATGTGGACTTTGCATGTTCTCCCTGTGCATGTGTGGGTTCTCTCGGGGTACTCCAGTTTCCTCCCACAAGTCCATAGCCATGCTCTTTAGGTTATTTGGTGATTGTAAAATTGCCCGTAGGTGTGAATGTGAGTGTGGCTGCTTGTCTGTCTCTATATGTCTGCCCTGTGATTGACTGGCGAGCAGTCCAGGGTGTACCCCGCCTCTCACCCGATGCCGTGATGACTGATCTCATGCCCCCACCCCTCGACCCCGAACGGCAAAAGTGGTATAAAAAAAGGATTGATGGATGAATTTGCTCCTCGTCACAGATCAATCAACTCATGCGTCTACTCATAACTGCCTTTAAACATCAACAATACAGAAGACAATTAAGAAACTAAAAGCCTTTTTGCAGTCAGGAATAAGCATTAAAGTTCCGTCTCAATGACTGGTAACATATTCAGAGTCATGTGACAAACCCACAGAACATCAACTTCATTATGGGGAGTCTGTCAGCTCCCAGCATGCTCCTGTAAAGACTTTGCTCTAGACCCTTCAATCACAGCCTGTGTTCACATTTAAACATCTGGAAAAGATCATTTCTCAAAAGCACCAGATTGCTTCGTTGTTCGAGCAAAATAGCAACCACCATGTTTTATCTGGAATACAATTGCTTTCCTCATCTTTATTCCTGCTCACTCATAACACCTCTGTCCATCTCTTGTGTCTTTTCTCTTGATTGTTGGTCCTCTTCTTACCTGCAGTCCCAGTCTCACTCTCTTTGTGACGGCTGTCTCAGGGAAGATGGCATCCACATGGGGCACAAGTTTACTGGTCAACCTGCCGCCTTCTGGGCCAATCAGATCGCTCTCCTGCTGAATGCGAGAGACCACAGCGAAGTAGAGCGGGAAGTCAGTGGAGATGATCCGACGGATTCTCTTCTTCTCCAGCTCGTCTTGACTCTCTAAGTCTGCACGCAGGAAAAAAGAAAGACAGGCAAGAGATAGAAGAAAGAGACATAGAGAGAACAATGAATTGAGACATTTTATAGTTTTACAAAAGCACAAGTGAGCATCATAAACTCCACTTTAGAATAACACATGTTCAGTTGACAGAAACTAATTCTGTGTCCTTGCTAAGAAAGCCTTCCTATAAACTAAGCATCCCATCCCTGTGCCCTTGTTCTGCAGCTCAAGGGTCATTCATCAAGATTAGGGCTGATTCATCTTAAACCATGCAAGGCTTCAGAAACACTCATTCATTACCATCACACTGACCTTCGTCCATGCCATTTAGAATAGTTTCCAGCACTTCGTCACCATAGCGATTGCGGTGTTCTTTCCAGACTGAGCCATTTTCACTGCGCAGGACCACCAGCTCTCTGTCCCCTCGGCCCAGCGAGGCAAAGTGGGGAATTTCCACTATAACAGGCCTGAGAAAGAAGAACAATTGAAACAGATTTCAGGCTAGTGCTGAAACTCAACTCACAGAGCATGATGCAGCCGTTTACAATTAGAAATAAATGAACTACGAAATGGGGTTGATGGTTTAAAAATTTGATTTTTTCTGAGATTGTTGCTTGAAAAAGGCTCGTAATCGAAAGTCTCACCCTTTGATATGCAAACATCAACACAATCATTAGCTTCAAATATATTTTTTTACACGACAGGAGGTACAGCAAATGCTTGTGATGATATTGCACAAGTCTAGTTTAATTCATTCCTACTTCCTACTAATTTTGTTTGTGTTGACATGCTCAATATTTTGAAAATCTTTTCATCTTCATACTGGAAAATATGAAATGTCTTAAATGTAAGGACTGCCACACGTTAGAAGCATAAATGAACATATAGATATCATACACAATATTTATTAAAATAAAGTTAATAAGCCAAGCAAGAAGCTGACTTACCCAAGGAACTGCATACTGGATGGCCCAAGAGAGATGATACGGCTTGCAAGCCCCTCTCCCTCCACCAGGGGGGGTGGTGTGGTCAGTTTCTGAGGTTTGACCAGACGGCAGGTAATGCGCGTTGGGGCAGTGCAGGTTCGAGGAGGAATGATGACCCTCAGGCCGTGGTGTCTGCTACCTCGCATGGAGCCTCCTCTAGCATCCACCATGAAACTCACCAGGAAGCTGAAGGTCAAACAGTGAGACGAGTAAAACAAACATTATTTGGATGATCTTTTGAGCATCTTGAAACTTCCTATGATTAAATTCCACAAAATAATATCAATTTAAAACAATGAATCACTGGGCTATACAAACAGAGATTCTTCCTGATAAAATATAAAATCAATTTGTGGTTTATTTAGCATTATTGGATTTGTTTAATTCGAGACAAGTTTTCATTGTGTGTTTTTCATTTTTCATTCAGGCCACTTTGAGAGGCCACATTGAGAGAATGACATGAAAAGATTTTTCAAAGAGACCCCTGATGTTTAATCCTGCACTAGACAGACTGCTTCACACAGAAGTGTGTGTGTGTGTGTGTGTGTGTGTGTGTGTGTGTGTGTGTGTGTGTGTGTGTGTGACACAAGATGACTCTTCTCTTCTCATGAGTTCATCATTCCCCCACTAACACCTGCACTTTTTATTCTTCTACTCAAATGCTGACTCATTGTGCTGTGCATATATTATGACTAAGCAGACTCAATAAGTTAACTCTGCTGCATTAAAGATGATGAATTCATGGAATCCTGCATGGGCAGCAGTAGCTCAGTCTGTAGGGACTTGGGTTGGGAACAGAGGGTCGCCCGTTCAAGTCCCGGCACGGACCAAGTCCGGAAATTGGCCTGGTAGCTGGAGAGGTGCCAGTCCACTTCCTGAGCACTGCCGAGGTGCCCTTTGAGCAAGGCACCGAACCCCAAAAACTGCTCTGGAGCGCTCGCTGTGGTCAGCCCCCGTCACTCTGAGACCCCTCCATTAATGCATGTCCATAGGATCCTGTTTGTGCATGTGTGTGTATTCCGGCGTGTGTGTGTGTAGCATGTTCATTAAACAGAGTGTAAAACTGAATTTCCCCTCGCAGGATTAATAAAAGATAAATTATTATTATTATTATTACATTTCATAGAAAACAGGGCTCAGTTGTTATATGTTTGACTTGTGCACATATTGTGACAAAATGAGTTGGTGAGCAGTGTCCTAACAGCAATGATGAAGGATGATCCTTCTTTTATAGATGTGAATGTGTGTGTGTTAAAACTAATGCATCAGCAAATTTCTACCAACCCTGAATGTAATAACGTTGGGACGTTGTGTTTTATTGAAAGTAGCACAAAGAAGCCTCATCAAATGTTGAAACTGAGAAATGTCATTGTTTATGGATATTATAGGCTCATTTTGAATTTGATGCCAGAAACAAGTTTCGGAAAAGTTTTGTGCTTTTCAAAACAATCAAAACAAGCCTTTACTATATTATCTGATGCCAAAATGATACCATTGCTTGTGTTTCTTTGTTAGATTTGTACATTCAGCCCTTTATGCTAACCCCTTGCCTTTTTTAATTGATTTGCAATGGATTGCCTGTATTACATGTTTTGTTATCTTACCCGGTGTGAATAGGGCTGGCCACAGGGCTGACATTATCTGAAGTCTCCGTAGCCGGACTACTTGGGATTAGAGAGTCATCGTCATATTCCTTTGGCAACGGGACTGGAGTGTGCTGAGGTCAGAGAGGAATAAGGAAGACAGACATTGAAAAATGTAAAGGCACTGAAATAATCATGACTGAAAAAAATTAAGACTGACAAAAGCTGCAGAAAATACCAAAAAAAAGGTAAATAGTTCGAGAGGAGAAGAAATGGAAGAAACAGTAACCAACAGAGCCTGAATACAGGAGGAGACAACCTGAAAGAGGGGATTTTGAGGAACCAAAACTAATAGACTAACTAAAAATGTATATTTAAAATTGATTTTATTTCACAAATTAACATCTGTCTGCATTTGGTTAAAGAAACAAATGCTTACAAAATGTATAGCGCCCTCTGAACAGCACGAGTTAATCCTACCTGATCCAAAAGTACAGTCTCTGGGGACACGCAGGGGATCCTGGGAATTGCGGGAGAATAAGGTCTGTGGGAGAGGAAGAAAGACTAATGTAAGATAAGACCCAAGGGTATATTTATGCAAACCATTCAATGAAACCCACAATCCCATTTAACCTCATCTATTATGCAAGGTGGTCATGAATATGTGTCAAAAACAGTTGAAAACTCCACTTCTACTGTCACCTGCAGCACTCATTCATCAGATAACACAAATGCATGGCAAAGGAAAGTAAATGATGACTTACGTGGTACCCATGCCACCCTCAAAGTCTCTGAGGGTTTTTTTTGGAGAAAGGAAGTCATCGTCCTGGTCCTTGAAGTCGTCAAGCTTCAAATAGCGTGCACCATCCATCCCGAGCAACTCGTCTCCTGAGGGCAAAATAATTTGGTCAGGAAGGGAAAAGGAGCAAATAGGATAAGACGAAAAACTAGCAGAGGACAGGTTGCACATAAAGAATTAAGAGAGAAAAGGACGAGACCAAGGGAGACGGAGCAAAAATGATGCTGATCTCAACTCTCAAGTTCTTCCACTCTGTTGTAAAAAGTAGATTCTTTTAATCATGTAATAAATCTGCCAATTGAATTCAACCTCCCAGAATGCAGTTCTACTCTTTAAATGGTTGAAAACTGTGGTTTGACCACTCTGCGTGAATCAAAATAAAAGTCACTCCATTCACTTCTTGATAGAAAAAAAAGCAGTGACCATTACACAGCCATCCTTCCCATCCCTTCACCCTCATGAAACCACAGACAACATGGCAACAAAGCAATTTGAAATATATACGTTTTAGCAATGGAGACAAACCGACAACAACCAGACCCAATGGAAACTGAAGGAGTGAAAGAAGAGGACTGGTAAGACAGTGAGTAATAATCACACAGTTAAGGACACTGCATTGACGGCAAACTGCAAGGCACCTGGTGACAGCTTTTTTTTTTTTAGTGAGCATGCCCATTAAAGATGAAATCACATGTGGTGATGGTTGTTTCTGTGTCGGAGAAAGTACCTCAATTATTAAGGAAGAATGATATTCAAATAATAATCAGAACAACAAGAGGAAAAGAAAAGCCACTTGACAAAACAAAGTTGTTTAGACAGGTATATTCATAAGTACAGGCTGTACAGGAAAATAAAACAAATGTTAAAGACAAGAAACTATACAATCAAACAAGTACATCAAGAATAAACAAGATCAAAAGATGAAGTTTGCATGAAGAAATGTTGTAAAAGATGTGTTGATTTAATGTAATTCTGAGTGCCTTTAGGTAGAAAGATGACTAAAGAACATCAACTGTGTATGTTGTTTGCAGGAGAGTGTCACAGCTGGGGCACAGCATGTGCATAGTTAGCGTATCGATCAATTAAGCTGTAGAAGGTAGGAAGACTTAAGTTTTAAAATGGCTGAGTTGGAAGTGAGCCTTTGTTGTTTAAATGCTGAAACACTGGAGTTCAGTAAGCAGTGAGTCCACGAACAGATGTGTGCATTGAACGCTGGTAAAAAAAAAGAAAAGAAAAAGGAAAATGTTTTGAATACATGCTAATGAAAACTGACATATTTTAGAAACAAATCTCTGAGCGTAAAGAGACTGAAGATACGATGAAAAAAGAGCAAACAGGACTGGAGTTGAGAGCAGAGTCAGCGGAACTGATTAAGAGACAGTTAGACACACACACACACACACACACACACACACACACACACACACAGAAAATGAGAAGTGCGTTTGCAATGAAGGCACAAGTTCACTATAGCCATCGGACTGGACAAGAGCAGAGATACAGACACAATCCTACCTAACGTTAGCTGGGCAACCCCTACAAAACAAATGGAAAAAGGTGTTATAATATATAAACAGTCATATGAATGTTTAAATACATGTTGGCACTTAATGTGTTAGTCAGTTAGTAATCCTTCCCTTCAGACTTTTCATGGCGAATCACCAGAAAGGTCATTGTTAATACTGTAAAGTTTACATGTTTAACAAAACAGAATAGCCTACCTTCATCCTCTGAAACATCCAAAATCTCATCTACAGTCTCAGGAAAACTCATCCGATGCTTCTCTGTGGTGATCTGTGAAGAGCAGAAGGAGGTTGTGTTGAGAGATGGGGCACAGAGAGACAGAGAGGAGAGAAATAGAAAAAGAGGGGGGAAAAAAGGATAATAGAAGAGAAATGCTGGATAATTCTAAAAGCAGGTGAGGTAGCAGATCAAATCAATGGTTTGATCAAACATTTGTCAGTCATGGTGTGTCAAGGCTACTTCTTTTGCGTAATGGTGTAACCATGTGAACCATGCATGATGTGTTGCTCACCGCGGAGACGGACTCCTCGGTAACCAGCTTCAGCACGTCAATGACAGAGATATAACCCAGCCGCTTAGCAATACCGAGGGGAGATGTCCCATTCTATTCAGAGAAAGATGAGAAACATCACGCAAAAATGTTTCCATGTATTGTAACTGTTGAAAGGACAACAGAAAAGGCATTTCATACTTTTTATAGAGGGGATTCTATAAAAGAGTACATTTCCACTTGTTATTTAGCCAAATAATGTCAGGAAAGCCCATCTTTTTTAAATTCTCTGTCAAAAAAAAAAAAACAAGCACAAATTAAATACATAGAGCTTTGAAATCAAAAAAGCAAATGACTGAAGGCATGGTGTGCATTAGTATTTCTTGTAACTTATTTAAAAACATGGTGGATTCAACGTCCCCATTGTCTGACAGGAACATCCAAACTTGTTTTGGTTAACACACTATGGCACTGCTCATTCTTTACATGTGGAGTTTGTGATACGTTAAGCAAGCCTCAAAATACATTAAATATCAACAGGGGAAAAAATGGAATCATGTATCATCGGCGAGGATGATTATATACAAGGGGATACTTGTTTGAAAGTCACATATTATGCAAAATACATAAGCTATAGACACAGAAACAGCCTGTTCTGAGCAGGGCTGAAATAAAGCGGTTTATAAGCATCCTATAAAACAGGATCAGAGTGGATATTTGGCAAGAAACTTCACAGACATGTTTTGGGAGCTCTTATAAGACTTATTTAAACTTGTTGAAAAGAAGGATAATATGTGACCTTTAACCCTGACCTGTTCAACAGGTTTACACGGCTTATACTAACCACATGAGTACATTGTTATTATTCTAGAAATACACAAACATGTTTATGTTCCCCCCCCCACGTCATCAATGCAAGTACAGAGGGAATGCCCCGTTTTGAGAGGACCATAGGTGACCAAAAGTTGTCTCACCGAAGTGATCTCATTGGGCTCGGCTCCATGTTTCAACAATAGGGTGACGATGTCGGTGTGACCCTGCTGAGCTGCCTGGTGCAGAGGGGTGTAGCCCATCTGAAGGAAAAAGGGAGATGTTCAGACAAAACAAGAACTGCAGACATAGCAGTATTTCCATCTGTGATATTGTCACCTAAAGCTAACAGCAGCTTTCTGGTGGTTCAATCCTGTTTTTTTCTTTGTGAGTGCAAACAACAAGCATAAAATCAGTAAACAAAAACACCCAAGTTAAGTCTTTTCACATATATTATTGAATTAAGACAGAAGTCTTTTACCCTGGTCTTGCTGTTCACATGAACCTGCTGCTGCAGAAGGAACTTCACCATCTTGATGTTGCCATAGTGACAGGCCACATGAAGGGGTGTGTAGCCCATCTGACACGAGGAACGAAAGAGAGTTGGCTGTTGTTCAGTGGTTTCATTAAAATCTCCTTAAAGACAGCTTGGATCTTGCACACACACAGCTAATTTATTTTACAGGCAGCACAAATTAAAACATTTAAGCTAGCCGTTTGGCGGATAATGAACTCCGGCAAGAATATTGTAAGGGAACTGGACCTTGTCTCTATGATCGTTATATTCTTATCAGCTTATAATGCATACTCTATCATTTCATGTACCAGTGGAGGAAGTGTAACTTACTCGTGATGCAGCGTAAACTGAGGCTCCTTGTTTGACCAATGTGTCAGCTATTCCAACATGCCCTTCCTGAGCTACAAGATGCAGAGGGGTCAACCCGTTCTAAAAGACAGAAAGAACGGACAGGAGGGATAAACTGTAACTGTATCTTCAAAGCTTTCATACCTTGTAATATAATGTTCAACAACAGAACCAATTTGAATGTCATTTATTTAATTATCACTGTCATTTTTGAAAGGTAAAATGCAAGGTTGAACAGTCTCAGTCTGGAACCACGCTGATTGTATACCTTGTTTCCCAGATTTACGTTGGCCTGTTTGGCGATGAGTAGGGCCACAATGTCAGGCCGCCCCTCCTGAGAAGCCAGGTGTAGGGGCGTGATGCCTTGGAGGGATTCTGAATTGGGTGTTGCACCATTTTGAAGCAGACAACTGGCCACCTCCACCTGGTTCTGCTTGGCCGCTATGTGCAGCGCAGTGTAGCCATTCTATAGCAAGAAACAAGAGCATACAAACACAAAAGTTGACTTTTCTTAACACTTTTTATGTCAAATTTTAATATAAAAATGTAAATGCTGTCATGACTGAGTGCTTCCAGTGCAAAGGTTGCCATGCGACTGACTGTATGCCTAATTATCACACACTCCTGTGACCTGTTTTTAAAAAAAAATGTGTTTGAATGATCAGTTGTCATGCTTTGTGATCGCCTTCTTGTGCCAGTATGAGCACACACACACACGTGAGCATCTTACTCTGGCAGTGCTGTGTGCAGATCCTCCCTTGCTGACCAGCAGTTTAACAACATCCAGGTTGTTGTGATGGACGGCCACATGAAGGGGTGTCAGACCGTTCTGTTAAACACACAAACATAGACATGTACACATATATACACACCCAAAGACATACACATACAGATACAAAAAAAAAACACACACACAGAAACATGTATATATGAAACACATACCACGATAATCTACCAATCAGCTGATATCCCAAATACATCACAATGTGACCACATTTGGATTGCTCACTTCAAGCCTCTATAAAGAGTGCTTTATTGGTTTTTATTTTTGTGTACTTCAAAAGAGATGAACTACAGGAGGCACACAGTGACTCACCTTCCCAGCTGCATTTGGGTTGGCTCCTCTCTCCAGAAGGAGCTCAGCAACGTCCACCTTCCCATATTTAGAGGCTACATGAAGAGGGGTGAAGCCTTTCTGCTCAAAAAAAAAATGAAAATGAAAAACATAAAAACATTAATGAGAAGAAAAAATACACAAAAACACAATTTGTAGTCGTTGCAGTAATTGCAGTCATTGCAGTAAGTTCTCCATGCATAATATAACCTTTGTCTTTATTTACAAGCGTAGTAGTCAGTGTTTTTCCTGTCATGGATTCTACTCTACCTTTGTCATCTTTATCTGCTGTGCTCCAGCATCCAACATGATCCTAATAGTGTGGATATGTCCCTCGCGTGCAGAGATGTGAAGAGGTGTGTGGCCTGCAGTTGTAGCTGAGTCTGGGTTGGCTTTGTGCTCAAGGAGAAGCTTGACAAGCTCCTTGTGGCCCATGCGGGCTGCACAGTGTAAGGGTGTCTGGTCATCCTGAACACAAGGAGAAGAAGGTCACTTTGTGTTTTATTATAATTATATTGAACAGTGGCTATGAAGGAGTAGCTAAAGGCAATCCACCTGAAACATTTTGCCACTTAAACTTAAGCTTTTACCTTAGCCCTGGCGTCCACCTGCGCTGCGTTCTGCAGCAGAAACTGAGCAACTTCACAGTGGCCAGCTCTGGAGGCCATGTGGAGGGGAGTCTCCACTTTCTGGTGAAGACAAAACCAGGACAACAGTCACACTAACTATTGAACAGTCACACTCCTGTATGTAACTGATATTTTCAATTTGTACATTAATACCAACACGTTGCTGAACAGTAACAGGTTCAATCTATAAATAAAGTGCTTCAGGGCATACTACTTTAGTACAAGCCTGTACTAAAAAACAGGTTGTGCTCATATATTATCAGTTCAGCACATCTTGACCTCCAACTGAGCTGCCATGTGGATGTGGGACAGACCGTTCTTGACCATTTTTTTTTCATTTTTTGCACTTTGTACTAAATCTTGTTGAAACTCGACCTTGTTCATATCAGGCTCATTAGTGAGACCAGCCTATTCATTTTAGTTATTTGGAGATAACTTCAGCCAATTAAGAATCAGCCTTTGACAACACCGGCTTTCTGTTCAGGCATTTAAGAAACTTAATCCATCTATGGCTACCGGTTAAATGCTAAATTAATCCTCTCATGTAATCAATTACTGAATTCACAGCGTGGAATTTGCCTTGAAAAATGTTAACACACACACAGGAAACCTTTTGCTTTAACATCTGAACTTACATTTCTTGAAACAACAACTACAACAAAACATCAGTTAACTCAATCATCAATGTTTGAAGGTGATCGATGGGGAAATATAAAATTCAGAGCAATACGTGAAGTTTTGTTTTTTTCGAAAAGGGGTTCTCACCACATTGGAAGCATTAGGTGAAGCCCCTCTCTGGAGCAGGTTCTTTACTATGTTCAAGTGGCCCATGAAAGCTGCTACATGAAGAGGAGTGAGTCCAGACTGCAACAGAAACCCAGACAGAGAAGGTCAATAAGGATCAGTATTATGGTATTACCAAGAAGTCAAGTCATGTTCTGGCTCATTAGCAGCACCCTTCGATGCTTAAGCACATTATAATCATTAATCCCTGTCAAAAATCTGTTTTGAAACATTAAGATAGATGACACCTGCATTGCATCAGGCTATTTCCAAACCAACGTTTAAACTACACATGTTGCTGCCATCGCTTTACTGTTTGTGAGAAATCATAAAAACAGATACCAAAGTCAAACAGAGGCTTGTTACAAAAAAGAGAAAAAGACCTGATTCATGAATGTCACCAAGGTAAAAACTTTCACACTACATCATTATCATTTTGAGTCTTGGTCTCTGGTGGTCACATGGTCTCACCTCTGTGACAGCTTCGAGTGAAGCGGAGTGCTTAAGCAGCAGGTCCATGGACCGCATGTGGTTCTTCTTGCAAGCAATATGGAGAGGTGTGAAGCCATTCTGGAAACACAGAGAAAAGTTCACAACTTTAGGAACCTGTTCTGCGTTACACGACCATATTATAACACAAAACGTTGCAATGGTCAAGCAAATGTTTCTATAGTTTTACAAAAAAAAGACTCAAAGACAATAATTGGATCACATCTGAATGACAGTTCTTTCAACATGTAGTTCTGAATAGACTTAAGACAGTCTCTATAACCATCTTGATGTTTAAAGTCACTGTCTACTAATTATAACAACAAAACAGAAAACCTACCAGAGCACGTGCATTTGCTTTAGCCCCCTTGTCCAGAAGGACCTTGGCCATCCGATGGTGACCACAGTGGGCTGCTACATGAAGAGGGGTCAAATGGTCCAGCGTGATGTCATCAATCTCAGCGTTGTACTGCAGTAGCTGCCTGACGCAGTCCATGTGATCCCCCTGAGCTGACATGTGGATGGGGGACAGACCGTTCTGAATGGGACACAGAGAAAAGGTGGAGGAGAGATGAAGATAGATTTGTTCCAAAGAAAAGCCTTGTAAATACATCACATGAATCATGTGGATAGTTTAGACTGGTACTAATTGAGAGTTTATTCATTGTGGTCAGGAAAACAGAGACGTCAGCTGGGAAAACCTCAGAACTGATAAGGCTTCAATCTGAGCTGCTCTGTAAACAGATCAACGTGTCAGGAATCTGGATTTCATCTAATTGGCCACCATTTGCATGAATTTACAAGTAACTAGCAAGCTATGTTGTGAGCTGAATGTCTGATTTAATCTCCTTCAGTAGTTTTATAAGGTTCAGATTCAACATTCACAAAGTCAAACCAGCACATAAAAGTAAGCTTCAATGATCACAGATGATGTCACAGCTCCCAAAGATAGAAATGTCTAAAAAAGACAGACACAGCGTCTGCAGTATATCAGTGAATTAATCCACCTTGGTTTTAGCCTGGATGGGAGCCCCGTGTTCCAGCAGGATCTCAATGATACGAACATGGCCATTCCTGGCTGCACAGTGAAGAGGAGTCAGCTCATCCTGCAAAGAGATGAGTTCAGAAAGAGTGAGAGAGGAGGAGCAACTGGAAAGGTGTTTAATGATGATAAATCAGAGATACAAACAAGGAAGTCTGCAGGGAAGACAACTAAGGGAAAAAACATATAGGAAAATGGTTAATTGGTACCTTAGTTTTGGCATCAATCTGTGCTCCTCTGTCCAGCAGTAGTCTGACCATCATCACATTTCCCCTCCTGGAAGCTATATGAAGGGGGGTGATGCCATTCTAGACAAGCAAGCAAAGAAATTAAACCAGCTTTATTAATCACTGGTTTCCATTAAAGGGAAACAGTATAATGAAATGTATCTCTTAAAAAACGACTAAATGCATAGGAATAGTGCACTTATTAAGATTCCTGTTTCCTGTATGATATTTTCCTCTCTGCACACAATGTTTGAAGCACTCTTCAGGTGTGTGTTTCATTCTTACAGCTGAGAGAAACTGACCTTGGGGGTGAAGTTTACATTGGCTCCTCTGTTCAGCAGCAGCTGAGCAACACTCATATTCTCATAGTGGGCTGCAATATGGAGAGGCGTGAAACCGGTCTACAGAGAGAGACAAGATGAGAACGTGTGATAATAAAAAGGGCAAATTAGGATAATTATCATCTATTTATATCTCTGTTAGAAAACAAGGTAACAACAGTGCATGATGCATTTTACACCAATGTGAATAAAAAGCTAATTTGGTTAGAAACAGCATTATAAAAGTTGTGCAACCAAATTGCTTCTTTAAGATATTTGCTCATGCAATGTGTTTCTTCCTTTTTTTTCTTTTTTCTGGAATATGTCAGTTGTCATTGTAGACCATGGTACAAGACGTTGCAGTCTCAGTGAGAGTATACCTTGCTGAGAACATCAGCGTTTGGGTCGTTTTGCAGGAGCACTGCAGCTGTGCGCGTGTCATCGTTTCGAGCAGCGATGTGCAGCGCAGGGAGGCGGACCTTGCCCTTCGTGCCATAGTTTATGAGAAGTGC
This sequence comes from Labrus mixtus, assembly GCF_963584025.1. Classification (NCBI taxonomy): domain Eukaryota; kingdom Metazoa; phylum Chordata; class Actinopteri; order Labriformes; family Labridae; genus Labrus; species Labrus mixtus. Next base: position 16,120,902 of record NC_083628.1, on the reverse strand, counting down.
CACAACGTTTTCATGGCCCTGCTGTAGTGCTACTGCCAGCGGAGTGAAGCCATCCTAAGAGAGGGCAAGCGAGGGAATGAAAATAGGAGACGTCACAAAGGTTGAAGAGGTAAGGAGGCGAGAAAGGAATGGAGACACTTCCTTTCACACATTGTGTAACAGCACATACACACCCTAGATGTTTAAGCAGGACATAATCAATCATTAATACAGCTGATGTGGACAAAGTCAAACTGACAAAACATAAAACACTCAGGCTAAAGAGGCACCTACCTCAGTTGGGAGACTCTGATTGGCACCGTTCTCGAGCAAGAACTTGACCACCTCTAAGTGGTTCTCCTGTGCTGCCATGTAAAGAGGACTGAATCCTTTCTGTTGGGGCAAAAACACGTTTCATATAGTGACAAACACTAGAGGTAGTGTATGTTCGTTTATGTACAGCTTCTTTTGCAGGTGTTACTTATACAACCACACAAATGAAACAAAAAAAAATAAAATACAATCGTTTCACACACAACACTCTTGGCAAACACACTTCTGTTACACACAGCTTGCGGGGACTCACATGTGACTGGGCATTAACGTTGGCACCGTAGTTGACAAGCTCAGCCACCACTTTCTCCTGCCCTGCCAGTGCTGCGATATGAAGAGCTGTGTTCCCTTTCTGGAAGCACAAGCACAGAAACACACACACACACACACACACACACACACACACACACACACAAAAGAAAGAGAGAGAGAGAGGAAAATTAGAGTGAATGAGATGAAAATAATTGCAAGGTAATGACCTAGATTTCTTACAGTAAGAGCTCAACACTAAAATACATAAAGCGTTTTGTATTCATGCCGTTTATATGATTAAAACAGATGTTTAGGGAAGCCTAATGACTCGCTCAGATTGTGTTCACATTATTGTTTTTAATGATTTTTTATTGCAAATTAGAGGCTGATTTGTAAACTTTGTTTTTGCTGTTTCAGTGCGTAATAGGTATGCCAGTTTATCTGAAGGTTCTTTGCTGCAGCGGTTCTAAAAGATTTGCCCTGAGAGAAGCTAAAGTGGGCAGTTAAAGCAGACACTTTTGGTTCTTAATGCAATGTTACTTCAGATTACCAAGCACATATACAAATAAAATACCTTGGTGGTGGCTTCAAGCTCAATGCCAGAATGTAGCAGCTCCAGCACCATTTTGACATGACCTTCTTTGGAGGCCAGATGTAACCCGTTGAGACCATTCTGAGGGGGAAAACAGAGCGATATAGTCGAATCAGAGACAAAAGACACAGACAGATAGGATGAAGTGTTTTCTCAAAAGTTATGTCCACCTTTAGGTAAAGTCTTTAGTGTTTATGTACAAATGATTGCCCTTCTGATCTAGTATTATGACTATTTTAACAGCATAATAGTCCTGTTAATTATCAGGATTATTATAATGACAGTCTGCTTTTACTGACAAGCGATACCACATCTCAGGACAACTTAATGAGATAAGCAGTGGTCTTGCCAGTTAATGTAATAAAACACACACTCACATTCTACCCTCCTAAATCAATTAAAGGAAAGGATCTGTGCAAGGATCACTCAGAAATCTCAGTGTGCCAAAGCTGTTCTTCTCACAACCTTCAGCCTTGTCCTCTCCTTGGCTGTAAGCAGTGTGGTCTCGACCACAACCATTAACATAAAGTATCTGAAAACCTTTCAGAATTGACTAAATGAGCTATTAGTGTAGCGGTCGGAGAAACCAGACTGTAATATGTCTGACTTCTGTCTGAACACCATCAGACTCTCAAGTTCATAATCCATCAGAGTTATAGGAAAGGGATGAAAAAGAGAAACGTACTGCATGCTTTTGTCCCATGTCAAACATCCACACTGCAATACATGCCTGTGCAGAACCTGTTTAGTTATTGTTAAAAATAACTAACAGAGCAATGACACCAGGAGTACACAGTCCACACAAAATAAGCCACAAGGAGAGTGGAGGGTCTGAAAGACAATCTGTTTTATTTAAACATGGTCTCTCTGTCATTCTGTCTCTCTCTGGTTGTCTTTGTGTCACTAACTGGCCTTTTGAATATTGTATAAGTTAAGTCTGAGCTACAACCTGCCTGCTGTAACCAACCTGGCCACCAGGAGTCTCCACTATCTTCACTGTTCTAAGACTTCCCATTATACTGCGGTGCCACTCAATTGAAATGGGTAACACAGTCTCTCTGTGAGCATGCGCAGTGCGATGGGAAACAAACTGTACATCAGTGGCCGTTACACACACTGTTAAATCTAGAGAGGCATTACATGTCTTTCACATTATGTATTTCATTCTGTGGATTTTATGATTTCATATACAGTCACACAAATAAAAGAACAGCAGTGGTAAGAGACCTCGATAAATGAAGGGAGTGGGGGAGTGTGAAAGTTGGAGAGAGAGAGAGAGAGAGATGGAGAGAGAGAGAGAGATGGAGAGAGAGAGTAGAGAGAGAGAGAGAGAGAGAGAGAGATGGAGAGAGAGAGAGTAGAGAGAGAGAGAGAGAGAGATGGAGAGAGAGAGAGAGAGATAGATAGAGAGAGAGAGAGATGGAGAGAGAGAGAGTAGAGAGAGAGAGAGAGAGAGAGAGAGAGATGGAGAGTGTGCACCGACGAGAGCCTGCAGGTTTGTAACTAGACAGCAAGGACAGGTTATTGCTGCAGAATCACATAAATCAGATGTGAAAAAAAAAGCTCTCTGTCCTTGCAGCAGTAAAAAAAAAAGTCAATATAGTCGTAAAGAAGTCCCTAAAAAAGACAGACAGAAGAAAGACAGAGGAAAGAATGAAAAAGACAGAATGACGGAAGAAACTGCAAAAAGGAAACAGATTCAGCATCACAAAAAGAAAATGATCCTATGGTTGAGGGCATGAAATACAATTATTGTCGATCATATCAACATTTTACAATCATGGCAGACAACAATCTTAATATGAAAATGTTGACAACCCTTGAGAAATGGGTGAAGAGAATACCTCCTTTTATTTCATTATCCTCTTTTTCTCATGTAGTTTCTCTCGGGGTGCATGTTTTGTAAGTGTTGCGCGCATCAGTAACACAACAGATTGTGGGAGTCTGGTTTCCCTCCTTAATGCCTCTCTCTTGTCTGACAATAAAAGCACTTGTCCATTCATTTACCAACCGTCGCTCCCACTACACACGCATCCTTAGCACAACAATGTACGGGTATGCTTGTGTTTGTGTTTACCACACCCAGTCACATTCACACAATCATGTTCATGGATCCTGATAGTAAACAGCGCGGGATAGCTGTGTTACAGTCATGATGCAACAAGGTGTAAGGGAGCTAACTGTAGGGATGAAGATGGAGAGACTTATAATCTAATAGAGTTAATTATTTATGCTAACCACTTTACACAAAGATGAAGAATCAGGAGGTCTGGCGGTGGTTCATTTTTCATTTTCTTTTTTGTCTTTTATTTCACACCCTTTTGCTAGTACAGCAGAATTACAGTCCATTGGAAAATGAAGTGGCATTAAGTGGTACATATAAATCCCTCTTCAAATTCCTCTAAAAGAAATTGAGTACAGTTTGTTCTTTCTCAGAGGAATTCAATGAAGTTTGTTAGTACCACTCTGTCATCAGTCTGTTTCATAACCATGACCTCCTTACTATGGAAAAGCCTTTTTACTTTAGGTAAGAAAGTCCCGCAGTTAGGTAAGAAATGGCTCTATAAGCTCTCATACTGTTTTTTTTTTTGCAAGACATAAAATTCTATTTCATAACATTGCTTTCTTCTTTTAAATCAGTGAATGTATTTAATTGCAGAATGTGTTAATGTATCCAAATAACACAAAAAAAAAAGGAATAAAAGTAGCCAAGTGGCAGCGAGCAGAAGAACCAGCTGGACAAAACGATTCACTTCTACCAATATGCTGCCTCTGGTCATCACTGTATGAATTGAAGGGGGCTTACATGGTAGAAGAACTTATTAGGTGGATTTTTTTTTTTTTGCTCCAGCAATGTTGTAATAAATATATCATCTCGACCGGCACCATTGGAAATTTATCCTGAGGAACATTAATAACTCATGCTGTTGTAAAGTTCTCTGGCCTTGTGGGCGCGAGTTCAGCAGCACTCTTTCATTTTTTTTCTGACTATTTGATGGCCTGTGTGATATACATGGCTAACAAAATATTACACTACGAGATTTTTGTCTCCTCACTTGTTGCCAATGGTTTTTCATGTGAATTGAAATACAGATGTAGAAAGGTCTCCACATGTTTACCCATAAACTTCAAATGAAAAACAACACATAGTCCTAAATGTCCTAATTGTGTCTTTGCATATTTTAATATTAGTTTAACTGTTTTTAATCAAGAGCACAAAGGAGTCACCACGCATGTAGTGGGCTCTCCTGTGTGGGCTTGTATTTTTCACAAGTACTTGGAATACTAAATCTATGTTTAATTGATTTAAGTGAGCCAGGATTTAATTATCTGTTTTGTTTAGTAGTAGAAGTGAGTGGGTGGAGTTATTTTACCCACACAGACAACATAGTTGTTAAGAAGAGCTAAATGAAACATATTTACTTGATTAGATGTGTTGATGTCGATCCCGTTCTTGATGTGATCCAGAGCCTTGTCCAGGTTCCCTGAACGAGCTGCACGCAGGAAGCTGGTGGCTGTGTCAGCCTGCAATGAACAGAGGAGGACCGTGAGTAGACATTTTCTGAGTGCTAAACAACTTGTAAAACAGAGGAACTTTACAGACAAAGAGCACACATATATGTGTCATCCACCATAAAAGTCACAAGTTAATGATAGTGAAACAAAGATTCCATAGGAATATTTATATATCTGATGGAAATGTGTTTCTCAAAAAAGATCCACAAGTCCTTGATATCAGGATATAGGGGCACCAAAAGATCCATGCAGGTTAAAAAGCTAAAACAGTTTCAGTAAGGATGACAATGTCTTTAAGGCAGGACACAAGGCTTATTGCAGGAAATACGATACTACATCCATCGGCCCAACTTCCCAAAACACGTCAGACTCCTCACAGTCAAGAGTCGCCCACACTGGGAATCCGGCAGGCATTCACACGCTAGACGCTCAGCCACGAGCTCTGCTGTCTTGCCCGTCTGATCGTCTGCAGCCCGTCTGAAAGCTTGGTGTGTGTCAGTATTTATACGCCCACCTCTGTTTTAATTCAATAGCCAATAGTGTCATATGGCCAACCTGTTTCAATGAGATGTTTCCGATGCCCTGCGGAGGAAATACTGCATCGTCTTCTGTCCTCTTGACCCTCCTCCCACTCCTTTCACCGGCAAAATGATGCATCAGTTTGAGCTGTTATTCTCATGTGGTTTAATTACACTCAAAGTAAAAGATTCACCAGCCCTTTCCAATAGACTCGTTTTCAGCTGCCCTCTGATTTCCTCATCTGATTTCTGTGCTGATGGAAAAACTAACAAATGGTATCTTACAAATAAAGTGAGCTTTTTGGCTCTCTTCCCTAACCTTGGATTCCAAATGTCTGCCATTATTTGATGCCCTTTTCTGAAACAATCTCAGGATTTCCTTCTCTCTGGGTCCAGTTTGGCTCTGGGATACTATACTGTTACATATTGAAACTGGTTGATATACAGTGCTGGAAGTGAAGAAGACCAACGATTATGTCATTACTGTGAGCTTGGTGAAGCAGAGAGTGAAATTCCCTCGGGATCAGTTTTCAAGTTTGAATTTCCCTCGGGATCAATAAAGTATCTATCTATCTATCTAAACTCGCTTTTCACTGTACTGTCCATTTTATGACAATCTAGGAAAAATATTCTTTGACAAGGTGCCAACACACACAGGCATGCTCCAGGATAGTGATTTAATGAAATTGCTTTTTCATAACCACATATTCCTAATTTCTCATTTTATTTACAAAGCCTGGAACAGAAGGAAACACACAACTTATGCACAGTAGCAGGCTCTCACTGTGGATCTAACACAGCATCATTTTGCCCTGGGTATGAATGAACAGGTGTACAGTCTCTCTCTCTCTCTCTCTTTCTCTTTTTATATCAGGTATTTATTGTCCAGTTATAGGTATTTATAGACCAGATTATTTGGTTTTGAATTGTAACCTTTATCTTTAAGAAAGATTCATTCATACCGTCATTCTTTTCTCAATGAAAGTCTGCTTAATGAAATCTCAACGTACAAAGATCTTTTTCTAGTTTTCATTTTACCTCCAAGGTTCTCCTTGTGTATTCATTTCATGTTTTAAAAAAGTGGATTGACCTCCCTTGAATTATAAATCTGACAAACAAGTTTCTATTTGAGACCAAGGCTTTCTGGGAAACTGCAAACCTTGCACACTTTTCTGAAGCCGGCATAGTGTCCCACATTAACAAGGTGGTAAAATCATTAAGTATTTAAGTATAAAATATCCCCCCTCTATAAGGGTAATTAGACTAGGAGATGGGCTAACCAGTGGGGAGAAAGGCTGCCTAGACATTACATATGCAAGCTCTCAGGAATAGAAACATGATTGCTTAATTGGTATTCTGTTACATTTTCCTTCCCTATTTAAACAGTATAGTCATTATAATAGCGACTGGGCATCTTGTGCATTTTACAGCTTTGAAAACCAATATGATTCAGCTGTTGTTCTTCGGGGTCCATTAGCATCGGTGTGGTATACGGATATTTCAGCACATTTGGTGAACATTTGTTTTATTTACTGGACATAACTCTGTGAAACTGCTGCCACTGATGTGTTCTGGATTGGCCCATCTAATGAGGATGTCCTGCCAGTGCAATTGCTAATATGATTTGTCATCAATTCTTTTGCTAATACTCCACTTGTCTAATACTGAGGATGACTAGCTCTCTACTCTGCAGGACACAACCTCTCATCTGAGGGCACAGACACACTCGCACACACACACACGTTCATTTTGACTATGTCGGGGCAGGGTTGCTTATGAAAGATAGGCATGTTTCTGCATTATTAAGTATTGCATTGTTTAAAATGGAGGCTGGTGGTTGTAAAATGTTCATGCATAGCAAATTGCAACTCGTTAATGAAAGCTTTTTAAATGGAATCAAAAATTCATGCAATTAAGTAGCTGGCTAGACTCAAATAGGTATTCAGCTAGCCGACATCTGCTGCATGACAGGTTAACATGCAAATGCAAACAAACCGCCCACTTATTATATATTTCAAATACAAATTGGCTTGTATCCAATTCTATCCATACAAGTGTTTTTTGTTTTTCGTTCCTTTTTTTTGCCACCCACCACAAAGTGTCTGTGTAGGATCTATTCACTATCTCATGTCTTTGAACATGAGAGCTTAGAGATTACCGAGAGCCTGAGGGCTCTGAGAGACCCAACTTCAAACCGGCAATGTCACTGACAGAATAACCCAGGGTGTTTGTACTGCATGTTTTAGGTGTGTATAGGCTCCACCTGCATCCACCCCTCCTTCTCACCAGGACCCCACCACATGAACCAGTTTCCAGAGCATTAATCATCTGCAGCATGCGATTGTTAATAAGTGCTGTCCAATTTTGCCTGTGTGTGCGTGTGTGTGTGTGTGAGATGGAGAGAATTGAGGACTACAGCGTGGGCCATGTACTGACCACATTTAGTAGAAAATGAAAAATCTTGCCTCACCACCTTTCAGAAACTCAATCTGCACCAGCTTGAGCTCATGTTGCTGTCAGGTTGAAATCTATTTTCCTCTGCGCTCTGCTGCTTTCTGTTCACTTCCTTCAACCTCTCTTTTAGCATTCCCTCCCTCCTTCCCTTTTCTATCGCAGAGGTTAGAGCTGGACGTCATATCCTGGCAGCTCACCTGTAATTGTTTGTAATCATGGTGCCAGTTTCACTAAATTGTCAGATTACTGAAGCACCTCGCTGTGCATTGCTCATCCCTGCCTCTACCTAAATTCTGATTATCCTTTTCCTGCTGCCTCTTTAATTCAGGCTATTCTCCCTCTTTCTCTGGCTCTCACATTCTACTTTATTTTCTGATATTAACAGATAACATCATCTCATTTGGTTTCTTTCACTTTCTCATTAACCTCTCTTAACCTGTTCCTCTTTTTACATTCACACTGACTTATTTTCTTTTATCTTTGATGTCTTTCCTGGCACTTGACTTGTTACTTATTTGTTTGCTTTTTGTGCCTCATATTTTTCTGGATTCAATAAATTAGTGTTCAAGTTTGAAAACAGTGTGGAGCTAAGTCATTGGTGCTTTTGTGGTGATATTCTTTGGCCTCCACAAGCTATTTTTGGACATGCCACACTATATCCAATTGTCAACGGCCTCAAGTGACTGCTGTAATTAAGAAGTTATTTTCTTCTGTGTGTAAGACAGGAGATGCAACGATTATTTGTCAAGCCGTGTGAAAGCCACAAACTGATATGTGCAGGAGGTTTTCAGATTTTCAATTCATTTCAATGTTTGCCTCAGGAAACCTCTCGGTCCTGAAGCACGTGTTTCTTGTATTATGATTCAAAGTTAAAGAATGAGGGGAAATGCATTGTTTTGGGTGCTTGAATTGTAATCTTAAAACAAAGCTGTTGGGTTCTTGTAAAATTAGGAGTTCTAGCAGCTCAAATGGCAGAATATTTAGTGATACACTTACATGAAAAGGGCAAAAAATAAAGATAGTAAGTCAGTTACAGTTTGTGACTAAAGTCAAGAAATATAAGGGGCTCTTTATGCCAAAAATAAGACAATAACTCGGATTGACACCACCGTAATAAACATTCATGACCAACATACTATTTGATTTAACAACCACAGAAACTCATTTAGACCATTATAAATGATGACCAACTTATGAATGTACAGTTAAATATATATGAATATATGAGGAAACAGGACATTAGATAAAACCCTAATATATATATAAAAGATCAAGTGAGGACATGAGAGTGAAAAATACCAAATGTTCATGAGTAGAAACTCAAGGCCTCGACTCCGTGGTGCCGAAAACCACAAGCAACAAACAACAATCATGACAATGCAAAATAAGTGAATCCAACAATTGATCTACAGATGGCCTAAGATTTAAATACGATTAAAAACAGAAAACCTGCCAATGGCTTTGTTACTGTATTTTAAACAAATTTCACAATCGCTCAAAAATTCTATAGAGCACCTCGGCTTAAACACAGAGATTTGCTGATATCTTTAAAATCAGAGCAAATATTCAGGTGACTGCTATGAGTAACCCCACGGCAGCTGATGAGGAAACACAAACAAAGTGAGGAGGAAATAAGTTAAGTGTACACAATGATGTACACAAACAACATATTTACTCTGTTATTAAAGAGCTGTATTCCTCAGGCTTCAGCCGACCTCTCTGAGCCCACAATGCTGACCGGACGGACACATCAGTGCTAAACCATATGAGCACAGAAGACAAGCCACTTCTACCAACATAACAACAAGACGTGACCATACAGTTAATGGCTAGCATTGGGGGGAAAAAGCATCATGTAAAATGGATGAAATGCAGCGACATGTGTCTCTGATTTAGAGTTAATCAAGACTCTGTCTGGACTTGACATTGCCAATAGCACAAATGGTTTATTGAAAGGATTCGTACTTCAATGTCATGTCTACAAGTGTCAGAACATAAGTGAAACTTTTGTCAGGTTTATTTTGGGTTTTTTTTGCCCAAAAATCAACACTGTAGGCCAATTGATACAATAGGACATGAGGGAGAGAGTGAGGAATGACATACAGCAAATTGAGTTTTACAGTAACTCGGGCCACCGACTTGGAGGACAATAGACATTATATGGGGTGTGAGCTAACCGCTAGGCCATCAGCGCCTGGCATTAGTGCAACTTTGAGTCCATTTGTTCTACATACCAGCTGGCATGCTTAGCTATCATGAGCACAGTGTGAAATATGGACCATGTTAAACTGTCAAAAGTGTGGCTTTACAGAACTCCTAGGTGGCTCAACCAGCTGCAGTGGCCAACATTTGTTTCCAACCTAACACTTCTCAGAAACTAATCTCCTCTCTGTTCCCCACATTTCCTCATTAACTTCATCTTTATGTGTGACTTCACCATAAAAAAAAGACCACATAGACAAAGTGCAGTGTAGGAAGCTAACTGTCTGCAAGTCAGTTTGCACATCAAATCTTGCCAAACAGACACTGACTGTGTCATCAACCAGCATTAGTAGCACCTTACTAATGCCTCAAGTTTAGCCAGGGACAGCTAGCCTGTGGCACAATATTCTTATTGGCAATGAAGGAAAAGCTGACCTAAGACAAAAAATAAGGAAGGTCAGAGAGCAGTAACGCTATCTTTATCTCTATTAGTTGCCTGTGTGCACTTGCTGCACTCTCGTTCTAGCATTTTGATTTATTTTCTATATGCTATGAATGACTTATGTCAGCAGGTTAAATTCATCAAAGCTGACAACAATCAGCACCAAACCAAACGTTATTATACATACCGGAATATTATTCAGCTGCTACTGCTTTCTACTGGGTTGTCATGGTTTATGTCAGCTGTGTTTCGTGACACATTTCATTTCTGTGTGTCTGTGTGGGCAACCCACATACATCCTCACAGTGAAACACAGACTCATATAATGCTGAGCCAAAAATAATCACACAGACAGACAAAGGCCAAAAGACTTAAGATATTTATACCGCGAGAGATAACACTGAAGCAAAACCGCTATAACCGTGTACACAGTACACACACATGGATATTAAAAGCAAAAAGGTTAGAGCACTTCATTTCAGGGTTTGCTATTTAATCAGTTTTATCTGTGCCATTCTATAATGGGCACCTGAATTTTTCACACACGCGAGGTTTGAAACAGAGCACACTAATGCTGAAACACACAAATGGTCTTGTAAATGCAGGTTGATAGAAACCTCTCTCTCACAAGATCATCAACACCTCATGCAAAACAACGAGTCACACATATGGCTGGATCAAAATAAAAGCGGTCGTGTTAGTAGCTGTTGGTATAAATGTTACCAGTTGATTGACTGAATAATCTGAGATTGTAAGTGTTTAAATACATGCAAAGTGCTGTATATTTGCAGTCTTCTTCATTTTCACATACACTCCTTCTTTCAGGGCATGTTGAGAGAGAGGAAAACACACATTCAATCTGACCCTCATAAACTCAGTCCTGGATGCATTTGATGGTTTTGTGCTCTGTGGCTCTCCTCTGACTGAGGTCATTGGCAGAATGTTGGACATGTGTTGTTATCAAAGTGACAGCTGCTGTCACTTCAGGTTTTTAAATGAGTTCAAGCTTAGATTTCTTCTCACATCTCAACATGCATCATTCAAACATCTTGTTTGCACTGTTACTTGGAAGGTGCTTGTAGAATTATCTGAAACTGTGACACCCCGTGCACTCAGGAGCTCTCGTATGAAGTGTTTTTACACTGAGAAGAAAGGCGCTGCTGTATGACCGGCTTGGCTCTGTTGCTTTTTGCTACATGTTTTATATTTGAGATAGTTTTTACCCCATCAGACACGGAGCAAAGAGGATGTGTGTACAAGACAGGCAAAAATATGAGGAATATCATACATTTTCACATTTCTGAAAAGCTGAAAGATTTTGAACTTGAGCGTTCGAAGCTGCCTCTCAAAAATGTCGAGCGAGCCGAAAAAAGACACTGGGCGCTGCACTTTTCCTCCAGAGAGCCGCGTGCTGCTACAAACGCTCTCTCCTCATTGAAAACAATTGAAACAAGTTGCTGGAGCTAAGAAAAACTCACTAGGTGGACACAGGGCCTAAGTTGACTTCAGAGATCAAATGGAACGCACCATCAGAGTGAAGTGAGCCATTCAAAGGCACAGCAGTGTCATTTTCCATTACTCGGGTTGCAGGAAGACGCTACCGTGGATTTACTACGGAAAACCGAAAGGGACAAAGTGAGCCCACGTTTTTAGATACGTTTTTTTAAAAAGAGGGAGGTGATCTAAAACGTCACTTCTTTATCTCTCTTCTGAAACATTAAACCCTCAGATGACAGGGTTGCAAAATATATGACGCTAGTAAAGTAGGTAGTCATCTGTGTGTTTGTGTTCGCAATTGCAGAGTGTATTTTGGGTGCATCATGGTGAATACTGTTGGACTTTTTAATGCAAATGAAAAATTGTGGCTACTTGTTATTAGAGAAAAAAAGGAAACCTGTTCACATAGAGCTTAAAAAAACCAATGCATATAAAGACAAATTACATGTAGACACACGCTAAAACTTCAAGCTAAAAATAGCTGCAAAGATGCCACAGTATGTAAGTGTTGGCAGCAACAGGGAGGGAGATGGATCACAGTAATGAACCCTCGTGGGTTTAAACAAAGACCCACTTCTACCACAAAAGACTGATGCATTCTCAGACACGTGAAAAATAACTGAACACAAAATATAACAATGTCAACACTCCCACAATATTAGGTAGATTTAAACACAAATACATTACAAATGATCTGAAGGCCATGGTAGCAGGAAACCTCACACCCTCACGAGACTGATAGAAACACTTTATCCAAAAGCATCTTTAAGGTCATTGGTTGCTTATGTGATTATTACAGGCTCTTTTGGTAGGACCAGCCTTCAATGGCATGAGAGAAAGCAACCTCTAAACATGGCACTGTGCCACACAGGGACCTGTAAAACAAGTCGCTTCATTTATCACGTCTTCACTTATATTACTGCCACTCTTTCTGCTTTCCCACTCGGTTCCTCTGCATCAGTCATTCCCAATTTCTCAGCTTAGACCTCTAACTCTGAAATATTACCTTGTCAGGGGGGCCCAGAGTTAATGGAAAAAGCTGATCAGCGCAATTACAGTGACACATCTAAAGTAAACCAGCAGCGACAGTGTCTGGAGGTATTTTTAAATACTACACCTTGCATCCTGAGATCCTCACTTTCGACAAGGGCACGAGAAATGATGTAGCCTTGCTCCTAACAGCAAGCTGTAAGTTCATTTTCAGTTTTCCAAAGGAATCATCGACAAAGAAGCAATTAAACATTCAACCAATCAAAGCAGAGAAATGTGTCATGTAAAAGTATGTTGATAGGCATGTAACTACTACTTCTGACATTAAATCCATACTGCACGTATTTCAATAGAGTTAATAGATGTTTGCATCACATGACATAATAGCCAGCACTTACAATCCGTATAAAAAAATGAAGTGCTGTCCATTTTGGCTAATCTTAAAAAAAAATGGTATGTTTCAAAAGTTCCAAATCAGGAAGAGCTATAGTTTGGGTGTCTACAAAGAAATGTCTAAACAGAGCTTAAACCTGCCTCCATGTAACGGTTGCGATTGGCTCAATCTGAGTCTCTCGGAAAGGGGACCAGAAGCATCTGTCCGAGCAAATTTAGGGTTCAGTGTGTTGCTCAAGGACACTTCGACATGTGACTGCAGGAGCTGTGGACCCTACCTTCCGGTTGTGAGAGGACCAACTCTACCACTGAGCCACAGCTGCCTCCTGCACAGTACATAATATTCATATTTATTGGTATTTTTGATTAGGAAAACAATCAACATAAACAATTTGTGTGTACAAAAATAAATACTTCCTTTGAATAAATACAACATTCAAATGATAGTATAGTCTCTATTCATAAATGAAGAGCCGGACTTTAACTTCCTTGCCCAGGAGAGTGGAGATCATTTGAGACCATGTCTATATGCCTGGCAAGATGAAGTCATAGCCTTGAGAATGAAAAATCAATACAGTCCACAAAAGCTCTACAAAGTGGGAGCTGATCCAATACTGATGGATGGATGGATGGTCGGAGAGTGAGTGTGAGACCAATTTTACATCATATTTTAGAAAAGCATCCTGCATCTAATTTCAGCTAGAAAATATGTCCACCCACACATGTAGGAAATATGACTAAAAAAGGTAACTTTTAAATTGAAAGACCGCATTTGATAGGCTGTTTTTTTTTTTTTTTAACATATTGTGGTAATGTATTAATTAATGTACGACATAATCTAAAATAAATGGCTTGTGAAGCGAGAGGCTTTTTGCGGTGCGGCTTTTATGTAGCTCTCCAGATTGTACAAAGACAGACTGTTTGCCTCTGACTTAGATCTAACACTCACAGGGACGTCAGATGAGCTTACACGCAAGTTAATCAACTGCACAATCTAATAAGAGAGGTCCAAAAAGATGTCTGATGTCATCTTGGGGTGCATGCTCCAAATCCTGACACTAATCTAACAAAGCACTAACTGTACATAGACTACACATACAAACAATGACTAAACACACAACAATCCAGAAATAATCCATACTGCAGTGAGTGTTCAGGAGCCCAAACAGCGGCTGTTAATACAAACTGCAGGTTTCAGAGGAGTGCTACATGTATCAAGACCCAATGTGTCTTTGTGGAACCAGCTTCATGTGCACAAAAGGCTTCTGCATCTGACGCCTTTCTCCTCTGTATGTTTAAATCAAAACGAGTTGAAGACTGACAAATGATGATTCGATTCTGTTGGGATCAATATGTCTCTTTTCTTGTGAAACAAGGACGAGACACATCAAAACGAGGATCTTCCTGTTCTCTTCTCTGTCTCGATGCTAAAGCAGAGCAACTGAAATATTTATAGCCACTGTCAGGCCACTGCTTCTGCAACCCATTACAATCAAATAATGCTTCTTGTTTTTTTTAATTCATGCGGGTATGTATTCTTTACACATTTGTTGGTGTTTTTCTGGAGTTGTACACCTCTATTGTGTTGGCCATTACTACTTGATTATTAAACCTGGTCTGAAACACAGGATAATAACAACACACACACACTAATGCATACAGTTGCACACACACACACACACACACACACACACACACACACACACACACACACACACACACACACACACACACACACACAAAGAACTAGCAAAAAGATGATGAGAACAGAGGCACTTGCATATTTAACCACTGCACACACATTCATACATCGTGTGCAACATTAATACTACATGACCTGTTCTCTGCCTTGATGGTGGCATTCAAGGATAAAATATGATACTTCCTGGCACCAAAATGATTTTGGCAAGCATTTAAAATAATATCATTTTAGAGAGATGGTTTAACTCAGTTGGCAGAGCAGGCACCTCATCACATTGGTTGCAGTTTTTAG
Organism: Labrus mixtus; assembly: GCF_963584025.1. Taxonomy (NCBI): domain Eukaryota; kingdom Metazoa; phylum Chordata; class Actinopteri; order Labriformes; family Labridae; genus Labrus; species Labrus mixtus. The sequence continues at coordinate 16,105,741 of NC_083628.1, read as the reverse complement.
TGTCGACCCTGACGGTGTTTGGTGCATATCACCCTCTACTCTCTCGCCCCACTATTCCTGTCTTTTTCAGCTGTCCTATCCAATAAATGCAAGTCCATCAAATTATCTTGAAAGAAAAATATATACATCTGTAATGATTTAATGTTTAACTGAACAACATGTTGCAGAAATCTTTATATTAATAATCATTATGGAAAAAAGAGCAGGTACTCAGACTCTTGGTTTAAGTGTGAAGCAGCCAAAAGAAGAAACACTGTTATAGTCCCCCTTAAACTGCATAATTTATAATTCTTCCATTTAACTTTCTGAGTCCAAAGCCAAACTTCATAATCTACTGTCTCCTGAGAATAATCCTGTAGATTGCAGATGCACTGTGCACATATGCACCAGTGCATCTCCTTTCTGAGCGTTTTCTTTGCCTTTGTCACGACCAGGTGACACGACCACGGACATTTTCTTACTCCATGATCTCTTGTTCCTTTTGTCTCTACAACTCTATTTCTGTTTTAAGCATTTCTGCCTGCAGCATAGAAAAGAAGAGACACAGGAGAGCGAGAGAGAGAAAGAGAGAGAGAGAGAGAGAGAGAGAGACAGCGGGGAACAATAAAGTAATGTGACACACGGCGAAGCAGCCCTGAACTCCTGGATTCACGAGCACTTCTTCAGCCGGCTCAGCCACACATCATATCCACCCTTTTCGTGTCATTACTCCCGTCAACCTCTCGCTTATCTCATAGCTCTGAGCAACCCCCCTTCTCCCTCAATCTGCCTCCTCTCTCTCTCTCTCTCTCTCTCTTTACATAACCTTTCAATATTTATGAGCACTGCAGAAACCCTCATAGCAAAGCATCTTGGGTAGAGCTGTCCCTCAGTGTCTGCTCCTGACGTCATAACTCTGTGCTGACATTCTGGGCTCCCCACCTTGTCTCAGTAACCGAACGAAAGTCAAGTTCCCTGCCAGCAATGCATACCTGAAAAGATATTTTAATAGCACACAGGAAGTGGGACTAACAGGTCTTTGAGGGCACAAATGATCTAGCATTAATCTTTGGGAGATAAGTGTCCGGGTTAGGTCACTGTAGAGATCAAGCACTGCCATTACTTCCCAAGGTGTCAGGGTCAAGTTTTTTGGGTGTGCTTGTGATAATATAATACTGTATATCAGGCTGACCAAGTACGTTTACCTAAATGTTGATAACATATATCAGGCACTGAAAAATGTGTTGTATCCATAGCCTACTGACACATCTTCTTTGCCAAATGTTATTGATCCTGCAACAATTGTAAACCGAGGTGGAAGAGCACAAGTAAAAGATATTGATCTGGTGTATTTAAGCTTATTATACCATTTAATCTCTCAATCCTCCAATGAGGAGTTGATATAATGCCAGCAAGGCAGAAAAACTACAGAGCTAGTGAGTGTTTTTTTAGTCCAGAGACAAATTGGGCTCAAAGGAAATATATGTAAGTAACCCAGAGACCCTGTTCATAGAAGGAGATCTTTAGATAAGTCAGCACTAGTGGTACACATTTCCGTTTAGTGTCCAGCATGCATAACATCTCCTCATGAAACTGGACATACCTTATGGAAAACAGTCACATAAGATAGCCATTATGGATTTTATTAATGACCTCTGATTTTTTTACTATGACATTGAAAAGTCATTGTCATTGGACAAGTCATGCACCCCTAACACGGAGATAATATATAATAAAAAAACGGACCATTAAACTGGATGAAATGGAAACCATGCCTGCATGGGTAGAGATTATAATTAGCATGACATAACATCAAAAGCCCTAAACTAATCCATTAACAGTGGATAAGAGCACTGCTGCTTCAGTTTTTATTCAAGCGGCTCATACTTGAACTACAGCAGGGGACATGAGATGAGGATTGAATTCATACCAGGTGCTTGTGCAGTCCCCTTTGTAATTTCCCTGAAGCTATTTGCCTAGACGCTCGGTCCTGATTGGCCAAAGCCATAAAGTTGCTTGGAACACATGCCGTCTGTGATTGTCCAATAAACTTAAAGATATAGGCTCCATAGAACAAGCACAGCATGGTTTAGAAGTTGATTTCTGCTGTATCTGATCAGCTGGGACTTGATGTGATTGACCTTATATGTGTGCTGAGCCTCTCACTTTTAATAGCTTCTAAAATCTTCATTTGGAGCATCCCTTCAGAGAGGCTCAATGCTCTGGCCTAATGCTGAATTGGGTTTTCTATTATAACCATTTTATTGTACTACTACAAACACCTCAATGTTTCATTTAGGCTGCTAAAGAAGATCGATATGTCTCTCATATACTTAACCAAATATGTCCAAACTGCAAACTTCCAGTAAATTATAGTTTTTTTCTTCAGTAAACATCCAGACCTCACTCTTACATGCTAAAGTGGATCGCAGACAGCCTCAGCAAGAGCATACTGCCTCCTGTACGTGAGAGAGCTTTACAAAAAATGAGCCAAAATGCCTGTCTCTGCCTCGGGCACTTTTATTGTGAAATGCTGCTTGACCTACATGAAGGTACTTCTTGAGCGCAGCTAGAATGAAGACAGTAGTTATATATCAAAAAGGTTTCCATTATTTGTAGATTTTCAGTACAGACTTGAGTGTAATTTGGAGTTTTGTCATCAAATCTTCTTATGAAATTGCAAGCGGTTGATGTTTTTGTTCTTTCTTGATAATACCAATGTTAATGTTAACATTAACTACAAGTAATTATTAACAAATCACTGATTCACTTTTATCGAAGTTGACATCTTTCTTAACATTTAACAGTAAGCTAAGTTCATTTTACACACACAAGTTGCCTTCAATTCACACATCAGCACTTCTTAAGCTCAATAAAGCACACAATATAGTGTGGAAACAAAATTTCCATTCAAAAAAGGGGGAAGTGTGGGTATATTTCTTACATCTGAAACGTTTTTTGGCAACCAGCTGAGACTCCAGGAAGCTACTGGTCACATGGGATGTACATGAGATGATGTACTTATTCAACTTAATAAAATGTTACAATAAGGGAGCAGATAGTCTCAACACTGATTATTTGTGCTAAGCTATAAGCTATCATGCTTTTATATTAAATGAATAAATAAAATATATATTTAGAACTCTGATTGAAAATGAGTGAACCTGTTTTTGAAGGTCCTGGATGAAAGGTGAGGAGAGGGGCAAAGCAAGCGCCTCATAAATGGTGCATTAGGATTCACTAAAAGTGCAAAGACAGACAAGAGAAGAAGATAAGCATGGACAAATTGAAGCGAGGGAGCCACGATGTCTGAAAGTCATGTGTGCATAACTAATGCAAAGCACTCGGCTACACATGGTAAACGACTGCACTATACCTCCCATAAGGGCAATATACAATCACTATGACAGGAGGAAGCAGTCAGAGGTGGGAGGAGCAACAGTGATGGATAGGGAAGAGGAGGAGGAGGAGGAGGTAGGAGACAGAGAGGGCGTCCATTGGGATTGGGAGTGTGATAGTGTGAAAGAAAATAAAGGGAGACAAAGGACATAAAAGGGTAATGATGAGAGAATGAATGAGTGAGAGGGAAAAGGGGGGGGGGGGGTAGCAGTGTGGAGCTGAGAGGGAAAAAGAAGAGGGAAACAAGAACATGAAAGGCCAATGAGGGCAGGTTAAAAGGTTAAAAGGATTTTAGAGGTTTGAAGGAATAATGTCTGCACATTCACATTAAAGCCATGCATTTTGGCAAGTCTGTTTATGTCCACACTGACATTCAGCTATATAAAAGGAATAATTGGTATAAATTAAGATTTGAATGGCAAGTCAGATGTTCATTTTTTTCTATTTATGTGGCTGCTTTAAAGAATATGTTATAAATAGCATAGCAGTAGCCTGAGATTACAAATAATCATTAGAATAACCTCTAACTGGTTCTCCAGGTTCTCATCTATGTTCAGTTTTTCTCGTTATCAGTGTTTGTTGGTGTTAATAAGACTTACATCAGTACTGTGGTCTACAGACCCTATGAGAAACGTGCATTATTGTGAATGTGACTGTTTCGGTGGAATGGAGAGGTGGAGGTCAGGAGAGAGTGAGAAGGATGAGGAGAGGAGGGGTGAGAACCAGCTGGGAGAGAAGTCACGTTGTAAAGCAGACAATCCGTGTGTGATGAGTGAGATAGATGTCTTAGAGCAATGAATCCCCACCGGGAGATTTTCTTTTTCACTTGTTCTACCGCCACAGGCAGAGGTCAGAGGTCATGGTCAGATACAGAGCAGCACCTCCGGGGCTGTTGGGGATGCAGTGTCGGGCTCAAACTCAACGAAGCAATTTCAGATCAGTTCAGATTTAAAATACAGCTTGTCCGTCCTTCTATAAATCTATGTCCATCCTATTAGCTATATAAATCTTTATACCCAGCCTGGGGTGCATCCATCTATCAATCAGCATGTCATATTGAACTATTAGAATCAGATTCATTATTAATTTCTTGTTCATTTCTTATGATTTCTTTCGTTTGTCCTCTTTTCAAAACATTCCTTACCGAACAGAAATGAAAACATGCACTGAAATCTACACATGTGGGAAACGAAGCCTCCCTGTGCCGCTCCCTCAGTAGATGAGACACTGTCGTAACTCCTCGCGATCTGTCAGTTTATCACTCTATCCTCCCCCATCCATCTGTCACTCGTTCATTTGAGGTGATCCCAGGCCAAGTCTGGGGTTGCTGCGGTTAGCTTGGGACTTTGCTAACACTCAGTCTGATCAAATTCGACTGTAGCAGGAACTTATCTTTACATTTGGGCTCTTTTTAAATAAAACGCCAAAATGGTTAAATAACATATTATTCATATTAATAATTATAAGCATATTTAATATATGGCCATTCATTTCCTTAAAAATGCTTGTTAAGCTCATTTGAATGACTGTCTTAATTCGCTATATTCGGAAAAAGAGATTTATTCAAAGAGACTCAAGACTTCATTTATGTATGTTGCAGGCATCATAAAGCTCAGTGAACTGAGAGTTTATCTTACATTTTTGATAGTATTCATTATTTATGATCCTGTATAAAAGCTTGTCCTCGGTTAACTTAACTCGGTATGGCATGAAATACAAAAAAAGAAATCCTGCTTGTTGTAGAGTGTTGTTCAATGATACTCTGCATCTAGTAACTTTAAACTTGTCATTTTTAAGGACCTACAAGAGTCCTAAGATGCTGTCCTTACAATCTTAAAACACACTTCTGAGCCTTACTGGTTCATAAACATATTGACACATGTAGGACTATGTAATGCATGTTAAAGGTACAAATATTATCTTCATGTATGCTTATTTAAGACTCTCAACACACAATAATCTATATCAAGGTCAAATAATGATACTGCTGAAAGCACAGAGAAAAAAGGAAAAACATACCCCTAGAATATTGTCAGTATGAGGAAGAATTCATTAAGTGTTCATTGTGAACTCTGCCTAAGCTTTTTAACATTCAGAAACAATGAGTGAGGCAACAAATCGCTATTGTTTAGGGGCTTTAATTGAAAAACATTGAATAAAGCACATACATACAGAGCATCAATATGACAAACACAACCTCTACTGGACTGGCAAGTAAGTTAAGTGCAAACTCCACAGTGAAGTCACTGTGAGGTCACTGCAGTGTGACTCAGTAAGGCAGCGTTGGACGTTATATGTCAGAGTATCTGCAATTGTGGCCTGGGAGGCTGGGAGGCTTGGGGGGCTCAGTGGTGGGGGGCAGGAGCTTCTGCCCTATCGTGACATTGACTGACTGACTACCAAATCTGCCGTGTCATGAATCAGGACTGTAGAGGGCTCTGGAGCTGACATGTACTAACTCACAAAAGCGCGCTGACAGGCACAAGACAAACACGCACAAATACAAAGAGTCTTTACCTGTGTGGGTGAATGCACATGCACCCAAATAATCCATATGAAATGACTTAGGAACATGTTTTTGATAAACACATGTATCAGATCTGCAGACACGGAAGCATGGAGACACACTGTAACATGCTACGTCGTCTTTAGCCCTGCTGCCCACAGGCGGTCACAGAAGCAGACATATGCTCCTCTCTGCAGGATAAAATCTCCAGCCCTCAAAAGAATGTACATGTGAGCCCAGGGCTTGCAGTGAGCAGTAAAAACAACACAAAATCAAGTTGCTTTGCCTCATGAATTCTGGTAAGAAATGTTCAATTAAAAAAGCTGCTTCCTCTCTCCTTCACACACATTTTCTTTTTTTTAAATGTTCCATACTCAGAAATGATGTTCTTCTTTCAACATAAATGCCATCGCACATTATCTCACGTATGAACATGTAAACGGCAGCGAGGATTTATAGCTTATCTCCCAGTACTCTTTGCAGCATCACAAGGGATAGTAAGAAAATCAATATGATTCATTCCCTTTCTCTGGAGGCAGATGCACAATAATGGAAAACTGATGGGCCGCAAACCTAAGCAAGTTTGTCCATCTGTGAAACAGTTAATCAAATTCACTATTTATGAAAATGATACAATCTCATCAAGAAGGTTAGCATCCAAAAACAGGCTTTCCAGTCTGTCGTCTATCATTCATTGTGGGCTGGGTAACATACAATGAGAGAACTGAGAGTGAAAGAGGCTTATAGAGCAGAGGTATAATTAGTACACTCCGGGTCTGTTTAAAAAATGATTGTTGATATTATAGCACAAAACAAATATGCATCATTTACTCTCTTCATCTGCTCTGTCTCAAGGTCAAATTTAAAAAGCATATTGTGCTAACGATATTCAGGCGCAAACACACCCAGAAAACTGTCTGTGCTCGGTGCAGCTTACTCTCGTTTTGCATCTGAAGGTGGAGAGAAGCTATCTGCACCTTTACCCTGCGTGGTTGTGCGCTCGCCGCTGTGTTCTCTGGTGGAGCACAGATGTGCCCACATGAAGATGATGAGCTGGGAGGGGAGGGACAACGTTTTACAAGTCAAATTTGTAATTATGATTTCACTGCTTACAACGAGGCTTCCTCCCTGAATGGAGAAAACAGGGGACAACCTTTAGAAATAACAACACTCACATCCACAAGAGTTCCAAAGTGTCTCCACATGTTGATGAAGTGTTGACAGCCCCACACCCTGTTATATTAACGACAGTCATTAAAAATAACTATTTACAGACTTAGTAATTTATTTTTCAGTCATACAGAGGCATAGCTGTGTACCATTGGAAAGTTTGCGCGTAACATCTCCTTAGAAATACTGTGGCACAGTTACCCCCAAGTCTCAACAGAAATAACTTTTTACTCGAACTGCATGTCGCTATTAGTGCCAGTGATGGTGAATTAAGCTATTATTATTTTCCCCTAAATGAATGCATATTAGCTTTATACATTCAATTAAAGATGGCACGCACAGAGAGACGCTGTTTGCTCCTCGGCACAGTTAGGGGTTACTTTAACCTTCTGCATGTGCTTTTTTTTCTTTCTGACTCATTTGCACATGCTCAATGGGTGCAAAAGCAGACAGCAGAGCAACCATCAAGCCCTCTGTATTACACTTCACTCATTACGATGATAAATATATTCGATTCTTCTTCTTCTATCTAAGAAAAATAGATATCAGGACCATTAAATATCTGTCTGTGTTTTCATATCTGCATGTGTCTGTGCATACGTATGGAAGCTGTATGTTCAGCCATGAGCACGGTGAGCTGGGCCCCACTGTGCATGTCTGTGTATGGGACTGCGGGTTGTCACTAATCACCCAGTTGGTGCAGAGTATTACCAGTGGGTGACATGCTGTGAGAGGGACGGGGGAAACAGAGGTGCTGATCAAGGAATGAGGGAGGAGAAATCATAGAGGACGAAAGCACGATAAACAAGAAGATAAGATCTCAGGGGGGAACGGGTACTTACTGCCATTATTGTGAACAAACAACTACCACTATAACTGGTTCTAAAAATAGCAATGATGCAGCATTAGCATTAAGAATAGCAGTGTCAGCTCTGCCTTGCTATTCTTATTGCGTCTAAAACGAACTTTAATTAAGTAAAATGCCTTTTTAAAACATGTTATTATAATCTGGTATGTCAATTGAATTCCATTCTAGAATGTAACATGCTACAGAGACATGGTATTTAATAAATATGACATGATGACAAATATTCACAATTAATAAAACTAGAACCACAAAATAGCAAATCATCCTCACATGCCACACTGAGAGAAAAATGGCATTATCCTCAGCCACAAATTGCTGGTCTGATGGATTTCATGGGGTGGTGACCACTCCCTGAGGCCAGTCAATAGAGCCTGCTCCTCGTGATTCAGCATTCTGTGCAGGTTCACAAGGGGCGTTTTAGCCCACGAGAAGCCATCCATCAGTTGGACAAACCCCTGGCTGATACCTGGGTCAGGCCTGAAGCAAGAGGTCCAGTAGTGGTGACACATAGCCTAACAATTAGAAGCTAAAGCAAGTGGTCTGTCCCCAAAGGCCAACAAATAACTGTTTTCCATAAAGTCTATATGAGAGAAGTGAGAGAAAGAAAGGGAGGACGGGAGAAAATGAGAAACTGCCATACTTAGTGAATCAGGATCTGAACTCTTTAACGTACTGATAAAAATGGGCCCTGAGCAAGAGCAGACACTAAGAAGATCAGCGACATTAAACGCAGACCCACACAAAATATTTAACTGCTGAACATTTCTGAAATAATCCCTCCCTCAAGATGAGCTCTCAAGACCGCAAAATAGCAGAAATAATCCCAACACAGCTGTTTGTGAGGTTGTACCTGTTAAACACAAGCTTTTCAGTTAAGCTAATGCAGACTTTTATTTACCTATACTTCAGCTAAAATGTATAGTGAAGCTTTATCAAGAAGAAGAGCTGATGAACAAATATGTTGAGGAGGTAGCAGGGTGACTGTATGACACATTATATGATGTCACAATGAGAAGTCACTCAGCTCTTTCCAGAGCTCATGCTATAATAAACCGTATGCACCAGGGAGAGCTAAAAATATAGGCTAGACAAGCTGACACACTGCATTTGCAGAAAGCTGCGCATCGTTTGGAGCACCATCAGTCATCCGCATCATTCACCAGTTGCTGATGCTAGTCTGTCTGTGTTGTGTATCAAACACGTGATACTCATACTGTACACCACTGAATCCAGGCATGTCCACATGACAACTACCAATGTCAGGCAATACAGGGGGAAAAGGAGTATTAAAATGGTGATTCCATTTTAGGATGAATTGTCTGTCTTAAAAAATGTGTCTATTGTTTGTGAGCATGATTCATAATTGTGTTAATGTTTTACATGCAGTACAGTACAACACCTTCAAATGATAGACCTTTCATGATGTAACAAACATGGACTTGGAATTGAGGACAATCTCTGTGTTAAGCATTGTCTCTCTAATTAATATTTCATGTCACACAGAAAGGCCCCTAAACCATGTTCTAACCATGAGATGGATGACTCTTGGGAACTTATAGCTGCAGTGAAATACATCAGTTTCGTCAGATATTTCTTAAAATATGGAAAGTGGTTTTGAAACAGAAACACAATGAATATATTAAGTACAATTAAAAGGCGATATCTACTTTACCAGAATTCAAAGCAGTGTACAGTAGCTCATGAAAAGATGTCAAAACCTATTTTACTATGTCATAACGATGCCTGTTCGTGACCTATTTGAGAGTCTAGCATTTCTTTGACGGAAGCTTTTCATTTAGAGTTGAAGCTTGATCCAAAGTTAACTGGACTTGGTTGAAGATCTTGAAGTCCAGTTGCCTTTGGATCAAGCTTTGAATTTACCATGATGACTGAGAACCTACACAGACATTGTCATTTAGAAGTACATACAGATGTGGCAACCTGACACAGATTGGTATGTGAGATAGCATGCTGCATTCACAACAGCGAGGGTTGTTTGTTTCCCATTTATTCCCTTAGGGAAATGCAAATTATAGTGTAATCAATCACTGACTTCTTTCTGCAAGGTTCAGTAAGCCTGGTGTCTTGAATTCTGATGAAAAAGAAGGCTCAGCTTGAGATAGGATTAGAGGGGCATTTTAATATGTGTGCCCATATGTCCTCTCACCTTGGCGTACCCCATGAGACCACTGGTGCAAAGACATCAGCACAAAGCGTGTGACCCTGTAAGTCAGTCGTTCCTTCCTAAAACTGCTGAGTCACTTTAATTCATTACCATCAGGCCACAATCAACACACCTTATGTGCTTGAGTCACAGATGTTTGTGTGTGTTAGAGGGTTTTCTGTATATCGTAAAAATTGCTTGATTGCATATGTAAATCAAGCAATTTAGTCAGGTATTGCGGTTTAACCTGTCCTGGCAATACTGTTCTTACCAAAGTACAAGGTCTGTATAGCTCATCGGTGAAAGCAGCTAATCAAAAATCAGGGTCAAAGGTGAAAGTCAAGTGACATGTTATGGTGTAGCTAACTTAGCCATGATGTTTGAGTGAAAGGTTTGGTCAAACAAACAAAATACTACTATTCATACACCACTTACTTTGCAGCTTGAGCAATTTGGGATTCAGTGTCTTTCCCAAGGACATTCTGACATTCAACATATTACAGGAGCTGGGGATCGAATTCCCAACCGCCCTGAGAGGCGAACAACTCTACCACTGAGCCACAGCCGCATATTGTCTAATAGTTGGTTTGAATTTTTCTTTTTCTTTTTATATCCTGCTGCCAAAAAAAACGTATAGGGTGGAACATACAGTGGCAGCAGCCAATACACGTGCCCTGCTTTGTGCTCTTGTGACTTAGTAACATGTTGACAGGAAGTAAACAGCAGATGATAGGAAGCAAATGAAATGATAATTAGGCAGGGAAAGCACAAACATCTGTAGTACGCTTTTTCCTGTTTTGTCATTAAGTCGTTCTTTGTCTAACTATTTTGACAAAAATTCTAGTTGTTGAAATCATGATACCGTTCCACACTCCGTGCCTCCAGAGCAGTATTACATTTCCATCTGTTCGTGTTTTCCTGCTAATTTGAAACCATCTTAAGGCCAGAAAATCATCATGTATGACTCACAAGCAGTTTTGGCAGACTACAGTGTTAACATTTACATATTTGTTGTACTTAGCCTCTAACTCAGTTTAGACAGCTAATGGTTGCCTTATAGACGAGTGCTAACTGATACACAAGATACAGAGTAAAAATTACCCTTGCAAATATGTTAGTTACTTAAAAACAGGAGGAGAGGGATATTAGGCAATAGAGAAAGAAATGAAGATACTCTGATCTATTATCCAGTGTTGGGGAATGTTTGAATGTGTTAAACTTATGCTGCTTGTTAGTCAAATAAGGGTTGACGTTGGATCAATGGGCTGCGTTCAATATCATCCTGGCATTAGGGAAGAGCTTCAGGGAAGGATAGAGCAAGAGATAGAGACATTGAGATAAAAGGACAGAGAGAAGGAAAAGGGCAAACAGTGTGCAATGGGCTAGCGGACAAGAAAAATCCATGTAAGTTAATAAAGCTGGCGATAAACATTAAGCAGTAAATTAACATTTGGCATCCTCTGTTGACAAACAAATTGATAAAACAACAATATGAAGTTAGGATCTGTTATGATTTAAGAAGAAAATATAAGGTAATATTACTTTTAGATGAATTTCTAAATTTGAGATTTTACAGATGTTTTATGTTGGGGAATAAGCCGGGCTGGTAAGTTAGTACAGAGCTGACCCTGGTATTGCAACTACAGTGCTAGAATGATGAGGCAGTGGCAATGACATGTAAAATGAGTCTGTGCTCCTGAAACAGCATGTCAGGGATCCTGCAGAGAAAGCCTTTTAATCGTTTGAATCCTGGGTATACAGACATTTGACAGGCTTTTGGGAAGAGGCAGCAAAATGTGTATGGGCTATCTTACACGGGGTTTTCAGTTTCAGCACTCTGCTTATGTAACTACTGAACTACAGCGCGTGTAGAGATAATGTATGTGTGAGCTTTAAATAACAGACTAATTATTGACCTTGGAGATGGTAGAAAAAAGTTCATCCTCTTAATATTTTCCTGATCTTTCAGCTACTTCTCATAGCCGAACAAACTATAAGCAGGTCTAACTCAGTCATTTGCAGTCCAAACTCAGAATTCTCGAATGAACAATGGACATTAGGGCAAACATGGAGGCTTACAATTGATTATAGCATGCAGATGTTTGGGTAATTAAGATCATATAGTATAAGTAATCACTACTGTAATTTGTTTATAATTTTTTCTTATTTGTTTTCCTAATTACGTTGTAATTGGAAATGTACTGTTACTGCTATGTAACTGCTACATTTAAGTCCAGCATGCTAGGATTAGATCAAAAAGTATTGTGATATTTGTTTTTTCAGTAGTTGATGCTACCTGAACTAATACATGACTACAGCTCTGCACAAACGTGAAAGGAGCATCTTGTTAATATGCAGCTGATACCCACCCGCATGCTGTGTCTCTGCGTGATCATCAGACCCTAAGCTACACAGTCACAACACAGACAGGAAGTTCAAAATTACAGGATGGCAAATACCAACATATTAAAAGGTAAAGTCAGCAGCTTTCTCCTAAAAAAATAGACTATAGACTTATACAAAAGTTATGTCACTCAATCATCATCATGTCTAACACCTGCCAATAACTGCAAGCAGGTGAGTTTCAGAGTGGATACAATTCAGTGATTGGACGCAATTCAAACAAGTGAATATGGCGGACATGGACGTAGTGGTAAAGAAGAGAAAATATGGAATGGACGGTTTCAGTTTGGGGGCCTCAAAATCTCATCTCTGCATTTTGCAGATAACTTTCGTTTTGTTGGCTTCCTCATGCTGGGACCTCCAGCAGCCATTGGGAAGGTTTGCAGCAGAGTGCAAAGCGGATGGGATGATGGTCAGCACTCACAAGTCTTAGGCCATGATTCTCATGCCGAAAAAGTGTGGATTGCTCCCTCCGAGTGGGAAGGGAGCCTTTGCCCCCAGTGAAGGATATTAAATAACTCGGGGTCTTGTGGACTTTGAGATTGGCAAGAAGAATGGTTCAGTGTTGGCAGTAATGCAGGTGTTTTACTGGACCGTTGTGATGAAGAGGGGGGCTGAACCTGAAGGATATGGGTAGTGGCCAAAAGTATAAGATCGCAGATGAAAGCAGCTGAAATTATTTTCTTTTAGAGGGTGTCTGGGCTCACCCTTAGAGATAGGGAGAGGAGCTCAGAAATTCAGGGGCAGCTCAGAGTAGAGCAGCCACACCTTCACATTAAAAAAGGAGCCAGTTGAGTTGGTCAGTTGATGACTCCTGGACGCATCTCTTTGGAGGTTTTCCCGGCACACCCAACTGAGTAGACCCAAAACACCGTTTAAGGGATTATATATCCAATCTGGCCTAGGAACGCCCTGGAAGCTGGAAGATGTTCCTGGGCCACCGTGACCTCAGATAAGGGACAGAGAATGGATCGATGGAAGGTTCAAAGAGTCACCCTTACATTTTCTACATTTTCATATACCGGTACTGGACTTAGACCAGAGATGAGCTGAATTATATTAACACATTAACATATACTAAATTTAAAAAAAGTAGCAACACTAAGGCATTTTCAGTGAACATGTAGCTGCACTCCTCCCCTGCTTCAACTGTTAAAACATCAGAAGAAGTAAGTGTGGTGAAAATAGGAGGAGACAAGGAAACAGCTAATGAGGCAGCATAGAAGAGAAGACAAATTGATAGAGAAAAGAGAGAGGAGGGAGAAGGGAAAATAGATGATGAGGATTCAGAGAGATAGTTGCTGCAAAGAGCAGGGAGAAGACTAGATGTTGGAGAAAAGAGCTGAGGGCATGGTGAAATAACAAACAGTTGCTTCACTTTCACTTCTTCCATCTAGAGTTTAAAATTGAATTAGCTATGAAGTATTCATACAAGTTCAGTGTGGATTTTCCATCTCAATGACTTTGTACAGCAGACAAGGACAGTGGGAAACGTACATTGCTGTTGATTGGTTTCTTTTTTCTTTTTACATTCATATGATTGGCATAATGACACATTCCTAATATCATACATGAGGAAAGAAAAAAGAGGGTTTTGCTGTAAGGGGAATATAGCATAAGGCACACACTGATTTAAAGGGCACTGAGATGAAAGACTTCAGTTTACGTTTGCTTCTGACTGTCTACCCTTGCCATCGTGTTCTCACCCTGACTCCCGTCAATGGGTGCTGATGCAAGCTCTCTCTTTTGGAGCAGGGAGTGCAAAGTGATAGCATTGAATGAATGGCAGCTGGTCTTGGCAGTGATGTTTCAAAACTGCTGATGCAATATTCTGTCCTTTTCAGGAGTCTCCAACCTCGTTAACCAATATACAGCACAAGCACTCACGCTTTAACCCCATCAATTTGATTTCTTTTAAGTTAGTGTGTGTATGTTTCTGTGTGTTTGTGGGACGGGGGGAGGGGGGGGGGGGGGGGGGGTGTTCTGTCCAACACCATAGATTGCTTACTGAGTGATGAGACTAAAGAGAGGGGAGCCATTCCATCTGCCATCAGGCAGCAATCCCAGTGACACATGACACCCTTTTTCATGATGGTGACACGCTTGAACACACAGAGATACACAATTAAACCATATAACACGTGCATGCTCTAATGTGAAAAAATTAAAGGTTACCTCTTTAGGGAAACTGGTTCAAGGTTACATCACAAATCAGTGAATTGAATGAATAGGAACAAACTAAAAATCATAATATTTGTATATACAGGTATACTCAGGCAATGACATCAAACTGCACTGATGTTTTTTTCCATGTCCTTTTTCTATTGGACTAAATCTTAAAATTAAATCAAGCTTCATTCAATGTCTACGATGTGGCATGCGCTATCTTTTCAAGCACTTTCAAGTGACAAAGATAGCTATACCACGATGATGTAATGAGATCATGAAAACTCACATGCTTCAGATCTATATGAAATCTTTGGTTGTTGATCATGCTTTGTGTCCAGTAGCCACCATAAGTGCTGTAAAAGAGGGGGGGGGGGGGGCGGTTAGACCATGCAGAAGAGGAGAGAGATGGAGTAAGGGTGTGCCTGAGAGCGGCTGCTTCAGTGCATTAGTGGACTCCTGTAGGCCACATGATCCATGTAGACCTTGAGGAGCAGTAATTCCATTACATAATGCCAATCTCAAGCTCTAAGTGTGTGTGTGTGTGTGTGTGCTCTTTGCGGGTATCAGTGTGTGTGGCATCGTGCCAGTCAGAATTACTTTAGGTCTTTCTTTAATGATTCTTAGGCTTAGCGGCCCTCAAAGACTCTGCATACTGATGTTAATGATCTGTAATAAGAATGCTTCATTATTAGAGGAATTAGAATTAAGTAAACACTGCATGTAGGTCAATTATGTAAATTATATATTTTAGATTTCCCTCCTGATATAACAGTCTGAGTTGCTTGGGATGTAAAATAAATCTCAGTCAAATCTGGAACACAATTGCTATGTGACTCATGTTTTCTTATTGATGTAGTCTCATCAGAAGCACTGGGATCTGAAACCAAACTCAGCATCCACATAAATCTAGGACTCTGAAGAGGAGTTCAAGAGTGTAGTTCAAGCAAAAAGCTTTTTTTTCCCACTTTCATGTCTAGCTGGCAATCAGTGCATGAAGTAAGTTAGACATCTCATCATAAACAACCAAGGTATGGCTTTGCCCATCCCTTCATCTTCCCACCGTGTCACAGAGTAATCACCATGGTAACATTCGTCACTTTAGACTGCCTGCGGACTGACCCCAGGGTCACAATAAACTTTTCCAAAAGATTTACAGCTGTCTCCCCTCCCTCTGCATGCCAAACACTCACATGTGTTGGCCTTGCTAACAATGATGATGGATGGTCTAAATTACAGGAACAGGCTGGCAGATGAACTGTGACTTTTTGGGAACTCAAAGACTGCACTGATCTAATGGGCCATCCATAGTGGCCCTCACACACCAGCTGATGCCATGTCAAAAAAACAAGAACCCAACCTCTAAACTGTAACCTGTTTAACGCAAATGTTTGGTAGATATGAATACGAGACAAAGATACGGTGTAGGACTACATTATCTTCCAACACAATTCATCCTAACTCCCTACCCTTACTCTTTAACAATCTAGTTAAACCTGAATATATAAACTAAAATCATTATTAGTCAGCTACGTATTGAAAAAATATATAAAGGCAAAAACAGTAAGGTCATCAAGTTGGGAACTGGATAACTTCAGTTGATTCCTGTGCATGTCAGTTATTCTTAAAAATACTTAAAATCTATATTATTATTAATAATATTATGTATATATATATATAACTCAAAATGAAAAAGATGAATGTATTCATAAACCTAAGCTTTTCTTTACTCCAAATGCAACAAACATAAATGTGTGAGCTAATGCTTTGCACTGAGCAAAGTGACTTTGCAGATATTTATCAAAGGTGTCTGGCAAAGTAAGATTATCTAAAATCACAATGATCTCTACATCAAAATATAAGCCCTCAGAGAAGACTGATAAACATCAGCCATCATGCCTCTCTTCATGTCTCTTC
This sequence comes from Labrus mixtus, assembly GCF_963584025.1. Taxonomy (NCBI): domain Eukaryota; kingdom Metazoa; phylum Chordata; class Actinopteri; order Labriformes; family Labridae; genus Labrus; species Labrus mixtus. Next base: position 16,089,169 of record NC_083628.1, on the reverse strand, counting down.
CTGTGTTGCTTGAGCAGGCACAGATACAGAGAATAATCAGATACAGTATCCAAGTAGGTGCCCGACTAGCACATAGTATAGTGGTGTGTAGATAGAAGGCTGGCTCTGGTCTCAGATGCACTGTAATCCTAGGCTGGCAGGTAAATATAGCCTGTGGCTGCTTTGGGCCAAGCTGAGTGCTGCTTTGCTCTGCTTGACCTTGGCTCATCCTTCCCTCTCCTTCCTCAGAGAGGATGAGGAGGCACCAGCCCACATTATTATGCGACAGATTACTGTTGCGTTATAGAAAAACATGCTTAGCCTGTACTATTTAACGACTGGTTAAAGCTAAAGTTACATCCCGAACAACCTGAACCTTTTTTCAGTAGAACCCATCAAGAAGCAAATGAGTATTGATGGGTTATCTAATTTTTATTATTAAAACAGTAAAACTTAACTGTGTGTACTGCAACAAGGAAAACTATTATATATATATATATATTGACATATTAAAAAAACACACTTAGAGGAAAACATATAACTTTCTTGCACAAAAGACAGACGCACATCTATCATGTAAAGCTAAGCTTAAGACTCTGACATATTTCTAAGATAATGCTGATGAACAAAACAGTTTAAAAATGAGGGATGACATTTCGAATCACAATCAATTTACTACCTCATGTTGCCCAAATTGAATGTCTGACAAATGTATGAATACAACTTTTAAACAAATATAGTGAAGGCAGTGTATAGCAAAAAAACGAACAAAAAAAGGACACATCATATACAATAGTCCCTTAGATCACAGGAGAGGTCCTTAGGAGCCAAACTCTCAAAGCACTCGCCCTCACCTCCCAAATACACCATAACTAAGTTTCTGTTTTACACATAGGTAAAATCTGGGACAACATACACACTGCTTCGAAGCACTAAAATGACATCCCTGTGAGCAAAATGCTTGATGTGTTTGATATCTGAAAAAGAAAATGAGACAAAGTGACAACTGCTGAGTAGAAAAGCTGTCCCATAGAAAATGTATAAAGATATATCATGTGACGAAGGAGCACAATACTTTCCTGTCATGCACTATGTGCATTGGGCTTCTTGTGGCATTAAACTGCCTAACCTGTAGTTAATCAAATGCCCATGCACTTCACAGTGGTGTTTGATGAAGTGTATGGTTATAAGATGGGATGAAACTATTCTTGTGGTGCATTGTAATGACGTGAATAACCTTAAAAATCTATACATTTGCACCCAAAGCCCTCGCAAATGATTTAGCCAAACATTTTTCCCTCGTCTAACGAATATTTGGAATAATTTAATATGCAGATGATGCAACTTTTAATCAACAACCTTGGGCATCATACTGTCATTGCTCTGTTTGTTATTTCTGTGTGAGGATGAACAGAAAGAGGCAGATAAGCAGAGTCAAGTTTTGGCTAATTAAGGATGGGTATCCATAAGGTTACATAAAAGCTGAATGAGATACCCTGCAGCCCTGCTATTTCACACACAAACCATAAGTGCGTGCATGCACACTGACCTCTCTGTCGAAAACACGAGTAAGCCTTGCACACACACATGTACAGGAAAAAGCACACTCTATCCATTAGCAGATCTTTGAATCCATCGTAATAAGTACAGGCCTGCAGGTAACTCTGAAATGTTGAGGCCTGAGGAGACTCATGCTCAGTTACTACAATAAAAGGTTTTATGTCCCAGATTAGTCTGTGCCATTAGTTCTAGAGAACTGGGAATGAACCCAAAAAAATCAAAGATGACTAAGCATTTTCATATACTTCATCATTCACATTATTTCATTATAAGTACAAGTTATCCATATTTGTATCCTATCATTGCCGTGTAATTACAAACCCTTCATTAAGAATTGATTATTGGTGTGCATCAATACCCATCTGACTGTTGTGTCAAAGTGATGAAGAGGTTTGCCATACTGGAATTTAAATCTGGATTTGTTGCTACGATTCAAAAGACCAAATCAGAACAGATGTTTGGAAATTATTTGGCATTGATGTTGTATTCATAGTAGAGAAATCCCAAGCTGATCGCAGGGATCGTGTTTTTTAGGAAAGAAGCATCACTTCATTACACAAATGAGCAAAACTTCAAAAGTGTGTTAATCTTCTCTTTACCCGTTACAGCACTCTTGGGGCCTGATTTACTAAGATAAGTAAGGAGTACTAAATTGGGTGTTCATTCCAACACATTGCAAATGATAAACAGGTGCAAATATTATGGAGGTGGTAGCATTTAAAGTAGGCTTTTGCATGTTTTACTAGTTTACTTCATGAAGAGTTTGGACAGAATGACCACAAGCGCAACATGAAATTCAGTCCCATGGCATGACAAGTATTAGTGGAAGAGGCAAATAAAGATATTTTCAAGCTACAGCAAATCAATCTTGATATAAGGAAAACACGATGTGGGAGAGTATAAGTGAGAACGTCAATGCCGTTGGTAAAACAAGAAGAACAAGATATGAAATGAGAAGATGGAAGATAGGGTTATTATATAAGGCTAATAATATAACCTCGGCGAAAAAACAGGGTCTCTCTTCTCTTCCCTTCATCTCTTTAAGATGATTTGCCATCTACTGGGCGGGAGCGCTCGGGTGCGACACTCGGGCCATTGTTGCGCACAGCAGCCAGCTGGTCAGCACTGTGTCTGGTCTGACAATGGCCATAAATATCTGTAAGAGGGCTTGAAGATTGGGTAGTGGTGAGGTTTATATGGAGTATAGTAGCTCACTGGGGGAGAGACGCATAACACGCGAAAGAGGAAATCCCCAGTTAAAAATGTAAAGTCGGCCAGAAGAGGAAAATAGGAAGACAGACATATAAATATTCATTTTCTTGAGGCTATAGTGGCGGGGAATGTTCAGTTTCGTTTGGCTCTAAATTTATGTTTAATCACGGTGTTCTTTGTTAAAGATTATTGAGTGGGAATAAAAATAAAAGCATGTCAGTTATTTTTCTGTCATCCCAAACATGTTAACACCAGTGAAAAAAGCGCTTTCTTTACGCCTTCTTTCATTGTGCCTATCCTCGCTACAGCAGCCATCTGTGTGTAACACTGGGCACCTGGATTAACACCTTCTTTTCAAAGGTGTTAAATACAGACACCGTACAATCACTGCAATTGTGTTCAGGCCTGTTCAATCGCAATGTGTGTACTAAATTAACTCAATTGCATTTTCAAGTATTTTACACACTATGGTAGAAACGCCCAATATTGCATATCAATTGGAGCAAACGCGCATTTGAAACAGGCGATCCTCAGAACATCAGTTGGTACATTTGTTTGTGGGCGATATTAAGTTTCCACACGTTTATTTACACATGCAAACCTTTAGTAAATCAAAAGTATTGAGGACATGTTGTGTGTAAGTAAGTACAGTTGTCACTTCAATGTGTCATAGACAAATCTTAATCAACCTTTACTTAAATATGAGCATGGTATCAGACCGTGTCAGCAGATAATCAATGTTAAAGGACTTAAATGGGGATTAAGGTAGAAAAAAAACCCTTGATCTGGACAACCCTAATTCATTGAAGCATAAATCAATAAAAAAATCAATCATCAGTCATTGGTCTGTTGTGACCGGTGACTAGTAAACATACAGCTGTGATCAATGATGCTAGACAGAAAGACCACAGCATGATCAGATTGTAATTCATAATGGCAGGAGTTTAGCCAGTGAGTAAAGAATAGATTTTGTCACTACGGTCATGAATTGACCCCCAGAATGTATTCTTCATATTACACAATGCATTACATTGAGTTGGGTTTCACACTCCTGTTATTACTCTACTATGAGCAACTATCATTTTTTTCTCTTTAAATCATAACACAGCCCACCCCCCTGTCCCCCAACCTATTCGTCCAGCATTATCAGATATGGTGTTAAAATGAAAATGCTAAGCTCGGTGTATGTTGGTGACTCCTACGTGATATACCTGCCTACGTATGTGACAACCCGTTTTTTAATGATGTTGAGCATGTAACTAAAAAAAAAAAAAAGATCAACATGGACTTTTGTATTCACATGGGTTTCCAGCCTTGCTCCTCTGGGTAAAGTCCTACGTTCGTTTCCAGCAACTATCACCCGGAATATTTACCAGATACTAGAAATTTCATCCTTAACTGTAAATATTGGTCACAATCATCGAGAGGATGCAAGTTTGCTGTTTGTATGTTAACGACACATTTGCACACAGAGTGAATGTGCTGTTATAATTTATCAGGTGCGATCAAATTGCTTCCCTTACAAAACACCGAACTGATCATGCAAAAAAAAAATAAAAAGAAGCTCATTAGGCTAAGCATATTAGATTTTGGTTTGCTTTATTTAAAAGTCTTTCCCTATACTTCTCAAAATGTGTGTTTTTTCATTACTTGAGTTGTCATTATACGTGAGGAAAGCTTTTAAATCTGTTCCAAGCTTCAGACTCTGCAGCTATAGGAAATGCATCTAAGGCAGATGGCAGCATGCCCTTGCATCTTCTTTGCAGGTTCTTTAACTAAATTACTGTCCACTCCATTCAGAGTTCTGATAGAATCTCCATTGGCACTGTAGTGAATGACCTTTGAGCAAGGGGAGAAGAAAGGAGAGATGCCATGCTGCCGAGTTTGATTTACATCGAATGGAGCTAATTAACATCGCGGGAACATTAAGACCTGCCCGTGCCTCTTTTCTCCCTCTCTGTCCCTTTGACTTGCTTCCTCATTCCTTACTGGTGCATTGAAACAATCTACTGGAGCAAGTGGCTCACGTCAGATACAGAGTGAACAGATAGATAAAGCAGCTTGTTTGATGATTGAGGTTAGAGTGAGGGAGTAAAGCCATTCAATCGTAAAGTGGACCAGAGATGGATTTTTTTTTTAATATGATTTGTTATGGAAACCTGTAATGCTCCTTAAGCAATGACAATATACAGATGACAGTATAACAGTGATTCTCTACATTGACCTAAGCATTGATTGAAATTATGAGTTTTGTTGCTTAATGACTGATAACAAAAATTCCTGAAAACTATTAAAGAAAGAGCATAGTTAGGAAGAAGCCAGTAATTTTGGTCTATGAAAACAGGAAAATTCATGAAAAATTGTGCCTAGGTTTTCCTAATCTACAGTGAAGCCAAATTTAAGGCATCTCAAGCCATTCCATTAGGAGACAGATTTAATAGAGAGTGGTTACGAATCGATGGGCCGTAATGAAATCTTACACATAAAAGCTTCATTGACTTACAACATTACATTTGAAATTACATTTCAATAGTTAAATGATATGTGTCAAAAATGAAAAAATTTTCAACTCAAATTTCACATTTTAAGAAAATAGTAAATTGGGATTTTGTGTCTCTATTAATACACTGACCTATATTTCAGTAGTGATTGATTGTGCAGCACCAAAAACATAGGTAGCCAATGTGAGCTCCACAAAGATGATATGGCAACAATTTAGATGCAAGACATATGTGCACAGAATCCTTAAGGCAGAGCCTTGTTAGAAATGACAAAATAGGCTTATAAAATGTCACACAATGAAGGTGTTCATAGCAAAGTTGACCGTAAAAGATTAGAGAAGCCATTCATGAAGAAGGCTTCATGAATGTGATTCTTGTGTGGTAAAACCATAACTATACCAAACACAAAAGTATGCCGTTTTTTCTTTGTTATAACTCAGCTAAGTTTTAACAGTTTGCGGGGATAATTTCCACATCTTCCACATCATGACTTTGAAGCTAGGTGTTTGTTCCCCCTCTGAGTCTGCCTTCTCACTGTTAACAACAGGACATGGTGTAAGAAAGCCTGAGCCACCCAAACCCTTCAAGAGGGGCGTGGTCAGACGCAGCTCATTTGCGTTTAAAGCTTTAATCATCTACTTTTTGTTTGTATAAAACAAGAGCTGTAACATGCCAGGCTATCTGATCCTACAAAATCACTTTCTCTGTGATAATCTGCTGACAAGCATCAGTTTCCTCTGTTTCCTGGGCAACAAGTCCCACCCTGTATTGTAAAGGATTGGGTGCCCGAAGTAGTGAAATCAGTACCTTGCTGGACAGCACAGACTATGTTTCAGTAGTAGCACCCGGAACGGCTGCATTCACACTAAAAAAACACTCTGATCGAGATGCTGTTGCAGCAGTTGCCTTACGAGTGCCCACACGCGGCTGATTTCGTCCCTCATAGACAGCAACAGCTCTGCTAAAAGATAAACAGACTAAAGTAGCATATGAGCATACTGTGGCTGCTCAACAAATTCTGTCAGCATGCAGAAGCATTTTACTTCAAAAAAACTTAATAGGAGTATATCTCCAGTCATCAATTTGTGTACACAAGGCTAGCAAATGATTTGATGTGAAACTGCCTGATGTTCCTCTCCGCTGGTTTTTCCTCCCCTAAGCACACGTGGTTATTTTTCAGAAACGTACTTCTATGATATGCAAATTTAACACCACATACAGTATCTTGCACTGCACGTTATTATTGTCTTTTTTGTCAAAGTTCTTTGATATTCAATATGCACTTGTGAATTGGGGTAATTTTGGTTTCCATGTATAGTATGTCTCTCAATATTGGCTGTTTGTGTGTCCCTGTGAGACCCATAGACTGTAAATATTAATGGGAGAAGCCTGACGTCAGCCATCTGTCACAGCAGGGGGCTCCGGAGGCTCATCGGCAGCAGCAGCCATGCTGGTATTCCTGTCTCAACGTAACTTTCAGTCAGCCTAATGACAGGCTGAGAGCTGGGGCTGAGGCGGGTTTTAAGCCTCTGGATGAACCGTTATACCCCGCCCACCAGTCAATCATGTCAGCTACACGCCTAACTATGGATAACACTTATCGTTCATAAAATCAAAACTGTGCCATTATTTAAAAATTCATCCCCGTACAGTGTGTGCCCATGATGACAATAACTAATCAGACATGTTTAATTTTCTGTACCAGGCTGTAAACATGTTAATTTATGCTGTGGTGTGGATGTGTCTCCAGGGGTTCCTGGAGCCAGCCTCAAGCGGAAACTCGACGAACTACAGGATTTTGCACTTCCGCATTGGCTTCATTTTACTAGACCAGAGGTTGCCGCTAGTTGAGACCATGTGATGGAATGAGGAAACTTCTCCCTGTGACTAAACATCCAATCACTTTGCACTAAAGTTGGGGGAAGCTGACAATACTAGTGTCAGATTTCACACATTACTTTGACATGGAGAGGCAGCAGTATGAGGAAGTACTGCCGTCTTTTAAATCAGTGGTGTGGGGACATTTTGGTATTGCCGTTATGTATAATGACAAGGTTGAAAAAACTGTAAACAAGAAAATGACTGTCTGTAAACATTTTTTTATACGTATCAACTACTCTAATGGGAACACTTACAGAGTTCTACAATTCTACAATTCACGTAGCAGACGCTTTTATACAAAGCAACGTACATCAGTGAGTAAGTACAACACAAGCAAGGATCTAGAAAAAAGGGAACAATGTCAGTAAGAGCAAACGATCAGAGTTTGGCCAAGTTGACAGAAATAGACTACAGCAGGCTGTACTGTTACTAACAGAAAGCTGCTCATTGTTGCCGGACTCACACGCAGCTACCAGCTGATAACCTGCATAATGCAGACAGGATGAGAGTGAACGGAGAAAAGACGATGCAGTGTTTGAAACATAGAGACACATCCACTATGAAATATCAACCCGCATATTTACGACACATTTCTGTGTGAAAGTCAGCAAAATTATATCAATATTTTTTTTAAACGCTGCCTTCTTTTGACTGAGACAACACACCATACACCAGGAATGTGTACACTGTAATAAATAGATAGCTGTTTTGCTTAAAGGTAAAAAAAAAAAAAAGAAATAGTTTTGGAATTATTTTTAGATACTATGCATTATGTTTCCTGTAGCCAAATCGTACTGTAAAGGCAAAAGGCTATAGAGGAGGGGATTCTGGAAATAACTGTTGCTGCCCTGACGGTGTATTGTTTCAACACCAGAAGCTGCCTGTCCGCTGTTAACAGCGCTGCGTGAATGTTTGTGTCTGTTACTTATTGTCATTGAATTGTTGTTAAGAAAATAATAACATAAATAGTCACATACAAGATAATGTTGCGATACTATTTGCTAGGTGAGACCTAAAATGTGACGTGTTTCCTCGTTCCACAGGGATCATTTTGGTGCAGATTTGACAAATTGCCTAAATTAGCTGGTTCTCTTTTTTTTCATTTGGCTGAAAGCAGAAATGTCCAAAAGGAGCAAATTCACATTTGGTTTAGGTGACTTCATGTGCGGATGTGACGTGGCCTCCATGCTCGGCGGTTGGCTTTATAATATTGTGGTCATTTCTTTTTCCGATTATCGCAACAGCACTACACTCTACTTAGCTCAACAAAAACTCATTGTGTGTGTTTTACCTCAACACAAACGTGCTCACAGACTCTCGAAGTTACTATAAAGACATTTGTCCATCCTTTCCTTTGGCACACACACTCAACATTAATACCAGTATGTGCACTCAGACTAGGGCTTTTAATCTATTAAAATTGTGTAATTGCAATGAATCGCTCAATAGTTAATTGTGATTAAATGCAATTAATCATTATTTTGCATTTAAAAATACAAATTGTAAGGCTTTTATTTTGAATTTGTGTCTTAAGTCTGAGAGTACTTAACTTGATGTTTGAAGACAACGCTGCTTTTATTTTGAAATACAGTAAGGACCCTCTGGTAGATCGGGGGTTATGACATTAACTTGTTACGGATCAAAAACTAAATGAAAACAGATAAAAGGAACAGTAATGTTTGATGTCTTAAGGTGGATATTAACTTTGACTCGTTAACTGAGCGTTAACGGAGTTTTTAAAGGAGAAATTAGACATTTTGTTCTTTTCCATCACTGTGACAACAGGGAGACACTGTGAATGGCTTATCCAAGGTGTGCCTAAAGGGACAAAACAGTAGGCAGTGAATCACGATTTAAAAAAGTAATGCATTAATTTCAGATCTTGACTAATCACAGCCCGAGTTCCAACCTTTAGAAGTTAGGAACAGATAGCTGGCATTTGCACTGAGCCTACTGTACATGGCATATAGTTGTCAAGTGAACAGAGGGAAAAAAACTGTTTTTCATAACTCGTGTCAGTGCTACAAGGCTTGAGTGCAAGGCTGCACAACCCTAATATAATCTGCACCCAGAGGCAACAGTCATAGAGGGAGAGTGCAGTAGGGAGGTGAGGCGAAGGGGCGAGTGAGAGCATTTGTGCCTACAGGATGATAACCTGCAAGCCTACTTTGTGACTGCTGATTAACGTCCAACACAACAAAAAAAAACAGAACTTTGCCTTAACTCACATCATTACAAAAAAAGCCTAGATCTTTCAATTTGACAGGGCATGCAGCCTATGCATACCAACAAAACATTTACAGACAGGTTAACATTACATGTTCTGTTTGAGTGTTCCTCCATCTTCCCCCTCCATTTTACATCTCCCCCAGTGAAGAAAAAACTGTAATATGGGGGAAGACACCAAATCCAACACGAACACAGCTCTGTGTAAAAGTACAGAGCATGCTAAGCATATTAATGGGGATGTGATTTTATGCACAAAATGTCATACAATCACGTACATGCATTCCACCCTACTTGCATTGCATTAATATGAATGAGCTGCACCCATGCACGGCTGAAATCAAGAAGAAAGAAAGAGAAAAAGATTGCCTGTTATTTAACCAACAGCTTATATTGGTCACACCTCTAACAGCATACCAATGATGATAAGCCTCCGTTCCTTCCCCTTTATGTCTGACCGAGGGAACACAACCTACACCAGACCATATGTGCTTGACTTGTGATCCTACACAAACACATGTACGCACCTGCTGAGGCCACAGGACCAACTGTGTAATTATACATGTGTAATTGCATACTCACTAATCTTTGCACAATAGATGCAGTAAAAGAGAGAGAGGCTGCTAAGAGGGATCGAGAAAGCATGTAGAGAGGGAAAGATGGATGTATGAAACATCGTCACCTCCCATGTTTCTCAGGATTGTCAAACCATACCTTGCGCCTGCGGTCCCTGGATCGATTCCTCTTTTTTAACTTTTCCTCCTCCTTCTCCCTTTGCTCTTGGGCGGCGGCCTCCGCAAGGTCCTTGGTCTTGCGGAGCTGCTTGGCGGCTTGCGCCATGGTGCCGCTGCTACTGCTGCCGCTGCTCCAGTCAGCGTTGCTCCAGCCCTCCTCTCGGTTGCACTACCACCAGTCGTCCCTGTTTCCTCCTCCTGTGTCCCTCTATCCCCCGAGCCCCGTCACTCACTACCTCGTCTCTGGTGGCCACCACGACATGTGTGTGTGTAAGGCAGGCAGAAGGGGACGTCTGTGTCCAGATATTTGTGTGTGTGTGTGTGTGTGTGTGTGTGTGTGTGTGGAGGATGTTGATGCTACTGCAGCCACAAGACAGCCTCCAGCAGCCACAAAGAAAGATGCTACAGCTAGTGGTGCTGATGCTGCTGCCTGTGCCGCGGCTGCTACTCATCCAGTCAGTTTGCACTGCGCTGAATTGGCTCCCCTCCCCCCTCCTTCTTTCCTACCTTCCTCCCTTCTCTCCTCTCTCTCTCTCTCTCTCTCTCTCTCTCTCTCTCTCTCTCTCTCCTTCCGCATGCACAGACCAGTCACGCAGTCCTGTGTTCAGCACGGTTGGGATCCTGCTGCAGAGCTCCCTTTTTTATCTGTCAAACGTCCTCCGCTCCCTGCTTTCTCCGCCTCTTTCTTTACACCATTCCTCTGGGCTAAATGCTTTTCCTTCACAATAGCTGATGTCGATTTGCGTAACTGAGGTACAAAAGAGGAGGGCGCCAAAGCTGATAAATGCCTTCAAATGATTTTCTTCTTATGTCGTCCCTCTCTCTGACCATAGCAACTTCTTCCTGGAAACAGATGGAGAGAAAGAACAGTGCTGAGAGAGATGGAATCTTGTTAAAGAGAAATAAATATCATATTTTATGTAATATGATGTATTAGCAGAGTGCTTGTTCTTATGCAGCATGACGTTTTGCACAGCCTGATCCTTTTTCTTATCAATGGGTTGATGTTGAGGTGGCCATACATTAACATTTACAACAGCCCACTCCTCCTGTTTTAGTGTTGGAAGCAGACAGGAAGGAAAACATCAACAACATGAATACTTCATCAAAACTGCATGTCCTCTATCTCCCCTTTCATTCCATCACTTCCCCTCTCTCTGTTACCTCAGGAGCACATGCATGGTTGTTTGATGTTGCAATGAGAAGATGCATAAAGAACGGCTTTAACAAACGTAATAATGCAGGGATGACATTGGCAGAGAGACGTTGATGATGAATGATGAATGACCAACATTTTGAGGTCCACAAGACCAATTTCTTTAAAACCCTTAATCATAGTTCAACTTAAACTGTGAAGTGTGCTAACCATTTGAGTTTAAATTAACTCAATAAATGATTTCCATCTGTGGCTTGATATTTTTTTACAGCGTGTTACTTCAAAAGAACATTACATGTTATCGTGTTAGCTTCAGTTTGAGTTAAACCTGTAAAGTCAACAGTGTCTACTGTCAAACTGATGAATGTTAAAGAAACAACATTATGTAGCTTCCATTCCTTTGTCACGTTAACAGAACTACATCTCATTGTACACATACTAGTATCATATAATGCATAATGTTCTCTATAGCACCTTCAACAAAACACCATCTGACAGGAAATACATCAATATTAAATTTATAGAGGTCAAATGCCAACAGATTAATCCCACATCAATTATGTACCTTCAAGCTAAAAACCACTGCAGCTTGGATATTCCATCAAGAATATTTCAAAATACTTTTTCCTTTTCAATATAATCTAACCCAATCAATTTATGGTTAGTGTGGCTTTGTGCTATTGGGTTATTTTTACAGACTACATATTTTACACTTCAATTGAGTGACAGCTTGGTGTTTTCTTGAGCCTGGTGCTAATGGACCATCAAGCTGCACATAATAAGCTAAATAATGTCACAGCTAGTGCCCTCCATGGCACAGATTTACCTGAGGAGCAAAATAGTCTGGAGAAATAGCTGTCAATGTAGCCAGTGTAATACTTCCGACTGACCCTCAAGGCTTTGTGTACACATAAAGACTAAATAGGCGTGGCCGTCGGTAGCCTAGTGCTTAGTGCATACATCCATGTATGGAAGGTTGTGCTCCTCCAAGCGGGTGTGGTCTTCCTGTGGCTCCTTTCTCACATGTTGTTCCCCCACTCTCCCTCTCCCCAATTTCTGACTCTATTCACTGACTCATCTCTTGATAAAGGCATACAAAGCGCCCATACATACATATATATATATATATATATATATATATATATATATATAAATAAATAGATATTATGTGGTTTTGCACAGTTTTGATGCTGCAATAAAGTTTATTCAGTAATTTGTTAAATGGGATTTGGCAAGCACAAATCTTTTAGAAGACCACTCAATTAGAGGCTTAAATGAGTATTGCATAATGTATGGATCAGTTCAATTATTTATTCCTCTTTACTTTTTGTTGTTTTTATGATCATTGATTTAACTGGCACGCTTACTTTTTATATAAGCCACTGAATGTAAAACTATTCTAAAAAGCACCTAAGTCATTGTGAAATATAGTAAAACACACCTGTTTTAGTTTAGTTTGAATTCTAATTTGTTGCTGCATTATATTCATCCAAACACCAACTTTCTTCATTCATCATTTTACCATTAGTATGTTATATATTTTAGTTTCTGCCTTATTCAAGTTTCCCTGACATGGATACACTTCATACACATGAATACCCTGAAACATGATAAGGAGTAAACTTATGTTATTTAGAAGTAAATTATACATGTCGTCCCATTATCCACTATAGATGAACTGCTAACTAGCTACTGTACTGACAAAAGCCTTTGAAGGGAGTTATTTAAGCCAGTTGTGAAAGCTATATTTATATATAGCATATTATTATTATCATTAAAATAATTGTCTGTGTTTTTTCCTCTCATGTGAGCAATAAAATACTCTGAAGTTTAAAAACAAAAGCGAGCTAGCTGCTGTAAATTTGTAAAGTTGTTAGCTTGTTTTGCTAAATAGCATTGCCTTAATAATGTGACATGCACTGCTAGACAATGCTAGCTGCTTTTCAGTCAAGGTTACAAGCCACACAAGCAGGAGCTAAAATTATTAATTATGCTTGGTTATTCAGAGATACATTTTCATTATATTTAATTCATGATATGTTGTTTTCTACTGTCAACAGTATGGCAAAAGCCTGTGCCTTTGAGCAAAATGAAAAGCTAATAATGACATCAAAAAAGGGACTGATAATGCAAGAGAGTTAAGACAACACTTTCTTACCATAATGTCCGTACATACTCGTGGTCAGAGATGTATGCTAATGTAAAAATTCAGCTAATTTGCCTAAAAAAATTATATTATTCTATATTAAAAGAGGCTCTGGGCTGCACTGCACAAATTATGGGCTGCACAAGGGTTACTTTAACACATAGTCTACATGCAGATTTATGAAGAAATATTCTGAAAAATAATCCATGCTAGATTTTAACCGTATGCAGGCCATTTGTTAGATTTACTCAAAATAACCCCACCACAGATCCCCTGACAGTAGGCTAGTGATGATGATGATGGACCTTTTAGTGGTGACATAGCCTAGAGTAAAAATAAATAAAGACATAAATAGATAGTTTAAATAATGAGTAGGACCAGATGGTGCTGGGATCTATGAAAACAATATTGACAACACTGGTGCTGTGTCAGATCTGAGTCCACCTGCTCCTCCGCCAAGAAGTGGCATGCTGAATATGGAATATAGTGAAGCAGCAGAAAGCTACCTCATTGTGCTACCTGAATACAATCATAGTTGGGGTACTGCAAAAACTATTTATTTGTATTTATACTTTGTATATTGCCTACTGTATTTATGTAAGATATCTGAAAAGACTTGATTAGTAGGCTACACAAGATCAGCAAGAGGTAAAATAAGTTTAAGTTAAGAGACCTATATAACAGTGGAAACAAGCTCTACAAAGTCTGTGCCATAAATTAACTGGTTTAAACAGTTTTGATACCTTCCTCGTGATTTTCTATCTGGGAAAATTTACAGGAATTCATGTGTATGTTTGGTCTGGAATAGGCCTTTAAAAAGACTGAACCTAAAATGGACCTTGATCTGATCGTAACAAAATAACCACATTGAGGCCCTACCTCAGTACTATATATTTGTATTGAGAAGATAATGAAATATACCAAAATACAGACTTCTGGGGACTGGGAGATTTTTTGAAAGTTTGTTGGTTTAGAAGGTCTGCTGTGTCAGCCGCTTTGACCAGGGTGTTACATATTTTATTAAAAAGAAATAGACAGAGGCACTTCCAATTTTCTCGTGAGCTTTGGGGAAACATTTCGTTCGCTGTACATTCTTAGGATTTTATGACCAAAATAAACACAACTCTTGGTTAAATTTAAATGTTGAAATAGTAGGTTGTAGTGAATCATCACTCAACATATGGAATAGCATGAAGTGTAATGTGTATTACCAGAAAGTCACGCTCTATATTTTTGAGTAGATTAAACTGTTTCCTCTTTATAGTGATTCATGTTTCTACAGTGCTGAGATTTACAAGTACATCACAACTATTTAAAGCCTTCAACCTGCACTGAAACAGCCTTGATCGGCCAGGTCCACTGTGTTATAGCACCACCAGGTGGCAGCTGTTTGTTATTGCAATTATTTGACAACTTCACCCGTATTCACTATAGCTTCTTGATAACATTAATTTAATTTATCTTGTTATTGTTGGAAGACTTCCTTTCTCTTTTTGCTTAAAAATGTCTTTATTTTTGGTCCAACCAACCATTTTTTTTTCAAAATGAAATTATATTATTATATATCAGCTAAATTAGATTTTTACATATGGATAATAATTAGGCTTATACCCGTGTAAGCAAAACTGGTTATTTCAGACGTGTAACTTGAAGGCCAACTGTAATAATGTCAAATTAAATAAAAATATGTAGTTTCAATTTAAACTATCTGCACTTCAAGTGTTTGTTTGACTTTATCTGGACAGAAAATGTCAAATATTTGATAATTTCATTATGTACTCTATGATTTCAAAATACTTTTGTATTAGCAAAAACGTCAGTGTAGGTATGTTCATGTAACGTCCCTGAAATGCCCGGTGTTATGCAGCATCTTTCCTGTCGTGCCACATGCCATCTGGCCGAACTCCAAAGGAGACTCTGTATCCACCTGTGTTTGCCCTTGACGATGACTTGCACTTCCCTCAGCAAAAAAAAAAACAAACAAATTGGGACTCAGCCAATGCGGCTGTGTCCAATCTAGGGTCAATGACCATCTCTAAAATAATGAGAGAGGCTATGAGAGCTGCAACAATCGGTACACCTTCCTCTCACCTTGATGTGACATTCCTCCACATCATGTTCTCAGAAAAGACACCATCTGCTGAATCTATTCAAGACACTGAAGCATCAATAAGGTGTTTTCAAGCCATTCAATAATCTCATCAGCCTTGAAATTTAACATTTGACAAATTGAAATACCTTTGGTAAATTTAACAGCAATGCATCAACTTAATTAGAATGTTTGTTAGATGTTATGCTTTGTTGTATTCATCTAGAGATAATGTATCTGAATTAAGGTTATTTATAATTATGTTGACCAACTCACAAGAAACTTCCATCTATTAAATTTAGAAGTAAGATGTTATTATTGGACAAGATGAAAAGTAATTATTTGAAGAGTGACACGTAACTAAAGCTTTCGAAGTAAAACGTCACATTTTGCCGTAGTCTTATGAACTCTAGTATAAAGGTATTAGGGTTCCAAAAACAGAGATGACAAAAATAAAGTACCTCAAAACTACTTCTAAGTTCAGCGCTGAATATATGCATTAAAAATATACTGCTGATGTGGCTGTGTTGCTTTACAACCCTTTTCCTGGCGGCTGTGGCTCAGTTGGTAGAGTCGCTCGTCTGTTTTCTGGAAGTGGAGGGTTGCAGCAACATGTCCAATGTGTCCAATCCTTGGGCAAGACACTTAACCCAGAATTGCTCCAGCTTCTTCGTCGGTGGCATATGAATGGATTAGTTACTTCTGATGGTCACTTTACATAGCAGCTTCTGCCATCAGTGTGTGAATAGGTAGGTGTGACATGAAGCGCAAAAGCTCTTTGAGTAGTCAGAAGACTAGAAAAGCATTTACCACAAGTGGCAACGCACTTTCAATGTATCAACCTTTATACTAAAAAGTTTATACCATAAAATAAAGTGCTTTGAATAGAGATTATGGAACAGTGCAACTTCATGCCTCAGATACACATCACAACAGCTGTTACTATCAATTATGTAGAATCAACACCCTGCTTGGTACACCTACACACTTGATCCAGTAGGTGTCAGCAGAGTTCCAATCTGCTTCACACAACAATTAGAGGAAAGCATTTAGTCCAAAAATCCAGTACAAAAATTGTAATTCTCCTTAAATTTTGATGAGTAAAAATGCTAAGCTTTTTGTTGTTTTCTGTCTCTCCTGGTTTGGGAGACAGTAAATGTGTGATGTGTTTTTTTCCTTCATATTGAGCAGCTTACTCTAATAATAATGTGGTATTTGTGTAGAATAACATATTGCTAATAATAAAGTGGATGAATTCGGGGCGAGAGAGTATGGAAGGAAATGTTCTTTTTCTGAACTCTAACCCAGGCGACCCGCTTGGAGGACTACTGCCTCCTTACATAGGGCGTGATTTAACAGCTAGGCCATCTGCACCCCATTGCTCGATCTTTTGAGCAATGCTCAGGTGGTACGAAATAACAAGGGCAGTGATGCAGATATACAGTGGAACTAGATGCAATTGAGTTTGCTCAGCAGTTCAGTTCCTGTGCCAAAGGACAATGGGGGGTATGTTTTGTATTAGAACAATATCCTGACTACCAACAAAGGAGCAGCGATGCCAAACTTCTTGTCGTTAATATGAATACAACTCTTTCTTATGTTCATCAAATATTAAGCTACATCTAGCTGTTTAAGGTAACATAGGGCTAAGACTGGAAGTGATCCACCACCCACAACTGCCCCAACTTGTAGTTTTACACGCAGTTATGTTCAGGACAATTTCTTAGCCCATGGCGCAATAACTTTATCTAGATTTCACCTGAAAATGAGCAGAATCTACAGGAAGCTACTTTACACAGTCTGACGAAAAACCCTCCATAACACCCCAAAATGTCATTTGGGGAACTCATGAACTCTAAATTGTTAATTAGTGAGCATAGGAAAGGCTAGCAGTCAAATTTATTATCCTTTGAACCTTTTTTTTTTCTGTTTCTCACCTTTATGCAAAACTAAGCAAATTGCATCTTTTACATTGTTTCACACCACACAGACAGACATGAGACATCCTTTAACGGACTAAAGTTCTGGCTAAGTTTACAAACCTCTACAATGTATTCTTGGGATGACTCCTTCACATTTGTATGGATCAAAAGAATTTGATTGGTGCATCCAATTTATGTTCCCAGAAAGAAAATGGCACCAGATAAAGGCACAGAATCGCTGTGCCCTTTATAGATTTCATGCTGTCCATGACCGCTCCTCCATTAGGAACCAATGATGATTAGAGCAGGGCATGCAAGACCCACTCTGTGAGTTTCAAAGTGCCTGAGGGAAGGGGAACCTTGGCAGACACTCAAAAATTATCTCAGAGTCACCCCTGTGGAAGCCAAGATGCCCCAATACTGCAGACCAGCTTCCTGTCAAGCAGAAGAATAATGCAAACTTTCTCTCTTTCCATCTGAAATGCTGATGAGGAGACTAGCGCACGCCGCAATTCTGCATTGCTTATAATACGGTTTCCTTTTTCATTGTCAAAGCCCTTTCAGCAAGCAGCTGATGATAGTGCAGCTTGCATACAGTGTTTTTCAGCTTTTTAACCCTGTTATTGGATTACTATGTCCTTAATATTACACCTCCCTGCCTATTCAAGTGTATGTTGTTTGTTTGTAGATTAGGAGGAAAGGTGTTGATTAACTGGTAAAAATCACCACTGAATCCTACACCAGATTTCTACACTGGAACTGCAGCATTCCCTCCCTCATCCTGCCGGGAAATTCTCCGACCTCTGAGGCTTGGATTACCTGGCACGGCCTGAGGGAGCAGCATCAGAGCACTTGAGGACAAGACTCTCGCTGCTCTCGATCAATGCTCATCGACTGTGCCTCTTTTTTTTTCTCCTGCTTTTTTTTTTTTTGAACAAGAGTTACATTACCGTAAATGTGTTTGCTTTGCAGTAGTTCTACAAACTGCATTTGCAAATACCTTGTTCCATAGATTAGGAGCTAAAGCTGAGAGGTAGAGGTCTGATCCTCTTCCAATGCCCTCATTTTAGTATGACAATGCAAGTGCAATTTTCCATTGCAACCCTAACTTTAGTTTATGTCTTGCTGCAACATGAGATGAGATGACAGGAAGGGGCAAGATTTATGATATTAATGTGATAGTATATAAAACAGTGGAACAAGTTGAAAATGACACAATAGGATTAAGTATTTCATACCCAAACAGGAAGTCATATGATATGACCAGCAACTATCAGGGACTGTGACAACTTATAAAAGAAAACTCAAACATTAGTTAAAAACAAACCAGTCGTGTACTCATTCATAAAATCTGTTTCCTTTTTTTATGCCCATTTCCAGGCGTCAGTCTGTTACTTGCACTGTCACAAATGTGCCCGTTTTGTATGTCAAACTTTGTGAGTTTTCTTTGTGCTGTCTTTTGGATTGTCCTGTGATTGTTATGTGTGTTAGATTTTTGTGTGTGTTATTAGCTGCCTTTGGACTACAGATGAAATTAAGCTGTTGTACTTATTCTGGCATATTTACATTGATGCATAGGGCTGATATGTTGATTAATGTGCACCTTTCTAAACCCCCCCCCCCCCAAAAAAAATAATTGTACCAAAGAAACGCATAATGAGAATCTGAGCGCTAGAGAAGCGTTGTATATTTTGTATTTTCAGTGTGATAAGCTTAGAAAAGCCCTCACTTTTTATGTAACATCACTGGAACTGCATTTGTATTTGAAATATGTTTTAAATCCTTTTAGTGAAGGGAACCCCAGCCATTTATTATGAACCTGATGACTTGGCCCAGCTCAGTCACAAGACAGAACTCTATTAGCTTCAAGATTAAACAATGTTTTGAGCTATAATTGGTATAGCTCAACGTCATTATTTTAATATGTTAGAGGTGACTTTACATGATTAATATAATTAGAGTTACAAGGTTTTCAAACATAATGATGTGTGTGTATTGAGGAATGAATATCCTGTTTGTTGCTATAAATTATCTCATCTAATTATTGATCCTTCATACATGGAAACATCTGTTTATATTGGTTCATTAAAAAGTGAGATACCTCAACAATAACTATTCTAGTTTTCTAACAAAAATAACAACCACATATTTATTATACATTTTATACCAATTTGATATACATTACAAAAAACATAACTCTGTACAGACAAAGACTTACTTTTATTTAGTGACTTTGCAAAATCATAATAGATGAACCCAAAAGTATTTCTACATGTTTTTTTAATTGTATAAACAGGAGACAGGCTATATGTCATATCAGCTGTAGTCATGATGAGACAGATGTCACCCTGACTGTTACTTAAAAAAATAGATAATTGTTTGATGTACCAGAGCAGCTTTGAGTAACATTATTTTAGGTAGTTATAGATGTTTTAGAACTAAAAGTGCACATGGAGACATAATTCCATATAGAGTGCTCTACACAACACAAATAAACCACAAGTCTCTGTTATCCTTTTTTGTTTTTTACCATCAATCATAAGTGAATACAAAGAAAGTTTTTCAAAGCAGTTCTTCTGTATCTTTCCTGTTTCTATCATCAATCCCAGTAAAACTCAGCCTCACTCCTGATGAGGGCCTCATCCTTCTTGGATGATATAACCTAAGCGTTGTGTCTCCTCACTTTTTGATTGCTCCCTGCAGAGTCTTACGTAAGCCTGTTTATATCACATTAACACTTCTTCTGAGACAACTGTGCTTGATTTGAACAATGCACACTCATACAAGCTATTAATGCTGTTAACGTCTTAGAAAAGTTCCCATCGCAAGGAAACCACTCTGAACTTTCATCAAATTGAAACGTTGAGATGATCTGCACAAGTCTGTGTGAGGTCATTAAGTTTGCTAACTGTGGAGGGAGGGAGGAGGGAGGGAGGGGAGGAGGACAGGGAGGCAGCAGTACTGATGTTTTATTTCTATCTGCTGCAGGTTTTCTTTAAAAGATGACTACAACTGCATGTAACTTGGTCTTTTGATTTCAGGATATGCATATAATAACTTATACTCTACATAACAGAATGTAGTACAGAGTGAGCAAGGAGGAGCCCTACATCTTCTCCTCAAGTTTTTAAGTGACAACACATTACTTAGCAGAACATATGCTACAAGCTGTACGTATACACTTTTTCTGTTTGTAGGGCAGTGCAGCTTTCAGCTGGTGAGCGGCACCAAAAGCTCCCTTCACTGTCCCTTTGGCCCCCCTTACTGCAGAGACACAGAGGTAGAGAGACGGAGAGAGGCAAGGGTGTTCTGATCAGGAGAGGGAGGGGGCAGAGTTTTTGGAAACGGGGAAGCAAGCTGCACTGCAGCAACTGGGCGTTGGCTCTGCCCAAAGAAGAAGGCAGAAAAAGGCAGAGGAGAGGGAAACAGACTGAGAGGTGCAGGGGGAAAGTCTGTAAAATATGTTGTAAGGAGACTTAGGCTGAAGTATACACATGATGTCACTATAAGAAGAAGCTTTTAAGACACAGAATATTAACAAAGTGTGACATTTGTCAAGGTTTGTACTTAGGTTAGAAGTTGTTATACATATTGGATTATAAATAGTTCAATGTTTGAAAATGATAAGCATAAGCCTTGTTAAAAATATATATTTTTATAGCTAAATGTGCAGATCTTTTTTTTTGCAATTCTCTTAACTTTTACTTTATTTTCAGAGTGGAATTCTACAGTTGTTGTTGTTTTTTATTTCACACAAGAACTCATTCTCCAGTGATTAAACATGTGTGAAGCTCAGGGGGATGTAAAAAATAAAACAGGTATAAAAAAAATGCCAATTATGTCAGACAATAACAGCTGTATTGTAAACATCATTGCAGTTAATTATGTTTTTGCAAGAACAGAAACATTGTTGACTTCAGACCAAGGCTCGCATGTTTAAGAACCGTGCAGTATTTGGCCTTGCATCTGTGAAACTGAAACTGCTGAGTCACAGTTTTGCATGTTCACCTGTTGCATCTGCTGCCTACTGTGTATTAGTATATAATATATATATTATTATATATATATAACAATATAATGTATGTGACCAGACTGACCATTCACCTGACTGGATATTTGGTCTCTCTATGCTTACATTTTTTGATGATGCCCTGCAATCAGCCCATACTGGATTCATATTTCATTCTGTGCATGCGTGAGTGCATTAGCTGGGTCAAATGAGGACAAGTCCTGAGCACACAAACACAGCAGGAAATTTCAGCCCAGCTGTCATATTGTTATATAAAGTACACTGTAAAGCCGTTATGTGCAAGAGGCTCCCTTCTTGCCAAACCCACCTTAAGAAAGGCGTTATAATGTTTAATGAGCTAACCTTTTTTTTCTTTTGCCCACCTCTGTCTTTCTCCCCTTTCCTCTGCCACCCTGCTCCATCTGTCTATTTATGACTCTCTCTCTCTCTCTCTATCCGTCAACTTCTCCCTGTGCAGCCACCTCTCCTTCAATCTTTCTTGGCCTTTTCTCTTTCTCACTCGTTTGCTTTTCCCTCTCCGGGCCAGGGAAATGTGCTGTGTCTGCAGGGAGGTTATTTGGTGCAACAGACAGGGAGTAATTGATAATGGTGCTGCTTTCGCTATCAGGAGAGCTGTGTTTGCTTTTAAGGAAAATGAGACAGAGACAGAAAGATGGGGGAATTGCAGGTTAGAGAGGGATAAAAAGGCATGCGTGTGGAAAACAAAACAGAGAAAGACAGCAGCATAGAAAGAAACAAGGAGAGATAGACAGATGTTAAAGTCAGAGGAGGGCAGCAGGAAAAAGATTCATAAGAAAGGATGACACTGACAGTGTTTTTTTTTTTTTTACTTTAATAAACTATTTTAAAGTAATAAATTATTTTGAAGGCATTTTTATTGTTCTAACCAGATTCTATTTTGGTTATTGCATGTCTGATATTCTTATGAAACGTCCACCTGTTTAATTACTCAACCATCAGTTGCTTTAATAATCTTTTAAGTTTCTGTTTGTTACTGCTTGAACTTAGATGAACTCAGAAACATTTCTATCTAACACCACCTCTCGATTTTCAAGTTCAATCAGTACTTGTTTAGACTTGATAAACAGGAATTCTTGCATTTTCTATGAAAACATCGAAGCCCAAATGTTAGATTTTTATTGGATGCGCTCAAGTCAGTAAAATGTCCTGTGATAAATACATTACTTTTGACAATGTTTGCATAGGAAAGAGTGCAAAAGTAGTCTATTATGCTTATACTGGATGATTGCACGAGTAAATAGTAAACTGACTTGAGCTTGTATAACGCTTTTCTAATCTTTTGACGACTCAAAGCACTTTTACATCGCAGGTCACAACTACCCATTCACACACTGATGACAGTAGCTGCTGTGTAAAGTGAACTAATCCATTCATACACATTCACACGCTGCCACGAAGCAGCGGGAGCAACTTGGGGTTAAATGTCTTGCCCAAGGACACATCGGAAATGTGGCTGCAGGAGCTGGGGATCGAACCCCCGACCTTTTGGTTTGGAGACGACCAACCCTACCACTGATCCACAGCTGCCCAAGTGTTTCCATGTAATTAAAGGTAGCATCTAATAACAGGTTGGAGAGGGATAAAAAGGCATGCGTGTGGAAAACAAAACAGAGAAAGACAGCAGCATAGAAAGAAACAAGGAGAGAGAGACAGTTGTTAAAGTCAGAGGAGGGCAGCAGGAAAAAGATTCACAAGAAAGGATGACACTGACAGTGTTTTTTTTTTTACTTTAATAAACTATTTTAAAGTAATAAATTATTTTAAAGGCATTTTTTAGCATCTAATAACAGGTTGGATCAGTAAGAATATCATGCCTTTGTTAAGACCTCCATGACAACATGAAAATTCTTAAATTATAACAACCTTGTGCATTGTTGTCTTCTCTGCTGTGTTATTTAGTGGAATACCAAACACGTAATACTTCAAACAGTCTACTCTGACTTCTAATAGTTGATACTTGCATGCAACAATGTGAGTAAACTATTCAACTTGTATCACTTGTCAGTTATTTTTACTCTTCTGATAACTCTTACTTTGGATAAAGGCAAAGTTATTTTTGTCTGACAAGTTGCTCCAAGGAAAATAAGATTTTCAAATTCAGCACAAGCGTAAAAGAAAAAGCCCCCCCCCCCCCCTTTTTGTGAACTTCTGTTGATGCAGTTGTTTGTAATTCAGGGTTTTTCAGTACTGGTGCCTGTCTGCGTCAGACCTTCTTCTACACTGAATGTGCAACTGAAATATTGATGAGAACTCCCAGGCTAGACCCGGGCTCACTGTGGCCTGGGGTTATATTATAATTAAAATGTTAGACCCATTATGTTACAGTATAAAGGCGACTACCATAAAATACTCACTGAGGGCATGAACTTATGTACTGTAAGTGGTATAGGATCAGGAAACGCACACACATGTCCTGGCACAACCTTATGCATACAATATTCTGACTTGCATTTATTCCCTTGAGGCTAAATAAAGTCAGAATTTGAAGATAAATCTTTAGTCTTGTGTTTTTTTATTGTGTGATGCAGGGTGAGAACCCTTCAACATCTCAGAAACAATTTACTTCAAACCTCTCTTCAATTTCAAAGAGGTAATTCTCAGAAAACAACAACATGTGGGAAGGACAAAAATAACAAAAGCTGCACAAAACAAAAAAGAGTTTTGGGACTCTGCAGAGAAGAAAACTTTATGCACGTCATGCACAGGGGAATATTTGCCACACCCAAAATGCAAAAAAAAAAAAAAAAAAAAACATCCAGCCACGTACACCCCCCACCCCCTCACCCCCTATCCCCCTCTCCTTCTTCAGAGGATATGAGATATGCTGATGAAGCTGGTGGGTCTCCCATGGCTGAAGACGAAGCATTTTGGCACTTCTGAGACATCAGAGTGCGTCAGGAACACTGGAGGGGGAAGAGTGGGGGCTTGTCTGTCAGTCTTTTGTGTTTTAACTGAGTTTGCTTCTCTCTTCCTCATTGAGTATGTTCTTGAAAATGTGATGTGCCTGTTAGAATGATCCTTCTTTTATGCATGTTATATTCTATAAGATTTGAATGTGAAACCTATACATCCTTAATTTTGCTGCTGGAATGCTTTTGGCTGAGTTGGTAAGATCTAAAAATAGCCAACCTTTACAGCAACACTGTAACACTCAGCTAATAGTTGGCGGTTTGACTCTCTTTGGTTTTACTTTCTAAGTATTTCTAGACTGCATTCATCACTGTTGTTGAGTTCATTTCAATCCACTCACAGCCCCGCTGTAAGCCAAAAATGATCAGTCAATAAATAAATGGAGGGCAGAAAAATAAATGGATGAGAAGGTTTGAACAGCTTGTGAGCATGCTGCAGAATGAAAATGTCCCCAAATATCTAACTCAAATATTTGATTAATTTGATCTATAAATCTCTTTCATACAAAGTCTACATGTTAAATCTTTCTTTTTATACTTGTGATTTCATTAAACATTGTTATTGTGCACCAAGGACTGATGACTGAAAATGTTTCCTTAACCTGCACTTTCTCTACACATGCATCTTTTACTTGTATGCAGCAGTTTTTTTTTTCTGCAGACTGTTTCAGTCTCATGAAATATGCAGAGTTACGCTAAGTCGATGCCTTTTACACCCATCAGGGTTGCGTGACTTTGAGCCTTGTGACCCAAACCTAAGAGACAGCTTACTCGACCGTGATACTACTCTACCTTTGTGCAGGCTGACTGCCTCACAGGGCAGTGTGTCGTATGGAATAAGAGGATAGTGGATTTGAGAAGAAAAGAAAACAGACCCATGCTTTGTATTTATTGGAATAACATCAGCATGCCAATGTGTGACAGTGTGTGGATGCAGATATTTCTGCATGAGTTACCTTTGAATGAAACTACCCCAATCTAGGCATCACACGTCAATCCCTACTAATTCACAGACTGCATTTCAGTGGACCTGTTGTGGGTTTGCTTAAAGAGTATGTTGAATGTAAAACAAAGATACCACGGCCACCCTACTTTGGGGGGCGGCAGTATCTCAGTCTGTAGCCGGGTCTTTGTCTGGGGAACCAGAGGGTCACCGGTTCAAGTCCTGGTGTGGACCAAAGTACGGACGCTGGTCTGGTAGCTGGAGAGTTGCCAGTTCACTTCCCCCGATCACTGACGAGGTACTCTTGAGCATGGCACTGAACCCCAAACAGCTGGGGTGCTCTTTCATGTGCAGCCCCTCACCCTGACATCTCTCCATTAGAAACTGACTGTTGGTGCATGTGTGTATTTCAGCCTATGTGTGTAACATGTCTGAATAACAGAGAGTTATTTCCCCTTGTGGGATGACTTAAGTATATAAAAAAAAAATATATATATATATAGGACATTTGTATACCTTACATATCAACAACAAGACATTAATTACATCTACAAGCCGTATTTTGAGAAAACAAAGATGTTTGGCTAATAGAGGGTTGACGTGTTCATAATTATTTTTAGAATTTGTTGTTCCTGGAGGGACTGTACCTCAAGACAAAGCGCAAAGCTGTATAAATTATCATAAAAGATGTACTTTCTATAAGTAACACACGTCTACAAGGTATGACGTGAAATCAGATGATGTGAAGAGGAGTTGTTGTTGCGATTGGGTTAAAGGGAAGTGAGGAGTTGTTCATTTTGGACTCAGGAATTGCAATCTTCTACTTCAAGGATATTCATGTCAGAGTAAGACTCAGACAGGGAGCTGATGTAAGACTCCAACAACCATGAGTCATCTCCATTAGGGAAGCTCCCTCGCTCCCTCCCTTCTCTTCTCCCTTCACCTAGCCTCTATCCTCCCTCTCCCTTAACGTGTCTCGAATCTGGTGATTCTTAACATTTAAAATGGTGTAAAATACAGCAGTTTCAGGAGTAGACCTTAGTAAGTTGCTGCAGTTGTATCTTCTTGCTAAACACATTTTGTTTCTTCTTTTTTAATATCTTAAATGTAGCTCTGGCAATACCTGAGCTGCTTTTTGCAGTATGCATTAAGTTTTTTACAAATTGGTGCATACTGTTTTCATTTATCTACAATATGAGCAGAAGAAGTTTGCAAAAAGAGGCATAAAAAGGAACAGAAATTAAGGCGGGAAATTATAAGGGAAATGAGAAGGAGTGAGGAAGAGAGACACAGAGCTCTAAGAGAATCAGAGACGAGGAGGAACTTTCTGATTTTGACCTTCATCTTTTCGCTTTCAGCAAATTTACCATGGGACAATCTGTCAGTCACTGGCCTTTTTTTTTTTTTTTTTTTAACTCACCTACACACATTTGTGCTTGTGAGTTTGCTCAGTGTTACAAAACATTCCCTATCCCAAAACTTTACCGTTATCTCTGAACCCTACGTCAAGTTTGAGACCTCAAACTGCACTTTGAAGAGGAAAAAAAAAAACAGCAAAATGTACTCACTTTCAAGTCTGAAGCTCAAAGAGGTCCCAAGAATGATAGAAGTAACAAGACGTCATTTAAATTCAGCGTACAAGCTGAACCCCATCACTTCAACGTTATGATATGAACAGAAACATGTGTTGGTACTGGTGATATTGTCTCGCTCTCTTAATCACAGTGTATAAACACACACACTGGATTTCCCTTCTTTTTTGTCACCATGTGTCTCATGTGCTATTGCTCAGCTGACACACACACACACACACACATATCATTCTGGGGGCATACACACTGACTTGAGGGATTACATACTGTCTCTGAATACTAAGTGGTACTTAGCAGGATTGGCTACAGGCGTCCCACGCTGCTGTCGTGTTACTAAACCTATTACTGTCTGTAAATAAATGCAGCCTCCTGTATCCTCCAGCAAGTACCTGAATCACAATTTAATCACAACTTTGATCCCAAAGTTAAAAAAAGAAATGTCAATGAAATTCTCCTGAGGATGTGGGGCAGAGAAGTCTTGACAACTGAAAGGATCACACATCCAAGAGTTAACAAACACACACACTACGGTTCTCTTTTGCAAATTTGTACATTAGGCTATCTTGAATTTTTTCCAAGAAGGCTTATCAAAGGACAGTGGTTCATCTCTGTTGCGACCAATGGCTGTCTCAACAGTACTTCATTTTATTAGTACTACTTAATTCAAACATAGCTGAATGATTTAAACTCATCTTATCAATATTATAAAAGCAAAAGGTTGAATAAAAAGTTGCAATATAAAAAGTTTCAGGTGTAGTGACAAAGCTATAAAATGACCACATTATCCCCTCAGTTCTGAGGAGCATTTTAGTGTCATTTGGTTTTGGTTTTCAGGTCTGCAGCTTCTCTGTGGGGGTTCAATCACACTGCTTCTAAATACTGCATCTTTGTTAGACAAAGCAGATGGCTTTATCCTCCAAAGAATCCAGAAAGTCTTTATAACGCATATGTTGCAAAGTCTTAGTATGAAGTTCTTGATCACTGACTGCAGGCTTTAAGACCCAAAATGGTCTTGATCGCTCCAAGGGGCTGGCTATCTTGTTACCACATGATGGTTGGGTTTGAGAACCACGTTACAAGTTACAACATGCTACAATTCACTTAGCAGATGCTTTTATCCAAAGCGATGTACATCAGAGAGTAAGTACAACAACAATCCAGTCATACACCACCATGAAGCAAAGCAAGTGTCTTGTTCAAGGACACGTTGCCCAGCTGGGGATTGAACCCTCAACCGTTCGGTTGAAAGGCGACGACTGAGCCACAGCCGCCCTAACCTAACTAAGAACCACTGATCTAGAGAGACCCAACACTGTGTGCATGTACTTGGCAAAAGTGGCTGATAAACCATCCTTTTTACAGGCAGAAACCTGAAACAGACTGATCAGTGAACAGCCATCTGCCAGATGGGATGATGAGAAAGTTGGAAAGAGGGAGAAGCATACATATGAGGATGGCTGGAGACAGACAGAAACAAAGAAAGACAGAGAAGCAGATGTAAACACAGCATTTTCACTAATAGTAGAAATGTAGCTAGCAGAAAAAAACCGACTTGCATGCATGAGGACTTGTTGAGTGCAGCATTTTGGAAATTTAGACAGAGAGCGTCTCTTTCACTGCAACAATGATGTATTCATGCTGCAGCAACAGATACCGTTACGTAATGAGTTCAGAATGGATACTGTAGCTAGCATCCCAACAACACACACACACATACACACACACACACACACATACACACTAACTCCCCCCTGTCTAAACCTCAAGGCCCCTGCTCTCACTCCCTTTCTCTCTTTCTCTCTCTTCATGGCCACCCCCTCCCCTCCCCTCCCGCCTCGCTTCCTCCCTCATTCAGCTGTATCATGATTCTGCAGCTCAACCTCTGCAGCATGACTCCACTTTCCACCCTGCGTCTCTGTCTACCTCCCCAGAAGCTCGTTGAAAAGTCAAAGCAGAAATACTGGAATGGCTTCAAATAACTGCAGGTGGAACTATAGTATGCACACACACACACACACACACAAACACACAGACACAAATGCACGCTCACAAACACACACGCACACACACACACACACATGCAAGCTCACATGCACACACACACACATACAGACACACACTGCCTCATATGCTCAAGCACCCGTATGGTGTATGTTGCCTCATACTCCACTCTAGACAAACATGCACAAAAAAACACCACACTAAGTGCTACTTTTACTACCACAGACGGTGTATTTCTTTAAGGATGCAGTCATTCGAGTTTTTATAGACGCCCCTGGACATAAATAAGGCAGGAATAGCAATTAACACACAGCTGTTTGACTGGAGTTTTTACAGAGAAAAAGAAAAGTTAATGCCCTGCAGCAACTCATAAACAATATTTTTTACGCAGTCTCTCTAAAACTTCTATTAAAATTTCATCTCCCTGTGCCGTTATGCTTTGTCTGGATCTAGCAGTGTCACGACTCAAATTAAAAAACATTTCCACTTTTTTATAAAAGTGAAGCCACATAAGAGTTCCTAAAATATATTTTTTTTTTCTAAAGACACACTTTACATGTTCAAGGCTTTATTCAAGGTTTCAGAAAAGTTGCAATGTACTGTAATACTACCATTATTAACTATTAACAAGTATATTTTCAGTTCTAGAAGGAGAAAACAAGAGTCTACAGCCATGCTATCAGCTCTGTGAGGCTGTAACTGAGCTATATGCAAATGTGACGCTAACATGCTGTTAAAAAGTCTAATGCTACATGTTTTGAGATACATCACTTATCTTAAAGTAATATCACTCCGCCAACAGTAACATTGAGTGACTAAACAAAATGCCCCTCATCAAGCCGTTACTGTTGCAATTTCGCAGAGTAAAAAATATTAATATTAATGAAGTTACGATTAAATCAAATAACGAGAATGATGTCAACCTGTCAAAAATAAAGATCTAACAAATTAAACTTCACAAAGATGAATCTCATCAACATCTTAAGCCCTATTCGCACTGGACTAGTATTACCTGGAGACCTCTAGTAATTTGTAATAAATGCGGAGGTTGTCTGTGATCTTAATCGGCAAATCTGCCATGTCTGTTATTTGTAAAGTAAAAATTCCACCACAAATGACCTACCCCATTTCGTCAAACACAGAGGTTATGTAATAATATTAGTCCCGTGCGAATCGGCATCTGTTTTTTGACTTCTCCGTGCCTTTTTTCTACCTTTTTTTTTTTCCTTTTTCCAGGTCGAGTATTATGGAGGCTGCGTTGGCAATTATAAATGAAAGTTTTGACAGCTTATTTGGTGCAAATTCAGAAGGCTCATCTAGCTACACAGCATGGAGACTCATTCGCAGAAAGAACAAGCTCAAATCTATCAGAAGAGCAAAAGCTCGAAAGATGATTAGGTGCTGACCATCCCTAATACAAATTTAGCCCAGCAAAGATATCACCCCACATCCATCTCAAACTCAAGACTCTTTGATGTAAAGTCAGGGGGTGTATTTATGAATTTGAGCTGAATTACAAAACAAAAAAAAATCCAAAGGGTCGTTACATTTTATTCTGGCTGAGTATAAAACTTTCAGCAGATACAGTTATGTTGTTTCATTGATTTAGCTTTTCATTACTTTATTTGATCTCAAACATGTTTCAATTTTCTTTAAAATCTTAGACCTGCTTTGTAAAATTTCTGTAGCATTTATTTAATTTAATAAAATTGTAACATAGAAAACATGCACAGGAGCACACAGGTACTTTACAACAAGTGATGACTCAGTTTGATTCAGGTGAGTCATCACAGTCAAACAGAGACAGCCAGAATAACTTCAACAGTTTCTGTTTCCCACACAAAAAAACTCAATAATGTACACTTAATTTAACTTTTTACTGACATCATTTCCAAAACAGAGTTTTCAAATGTCATGTACTAGCTGCACTGCAAGACAGCCTTGTTTTTTAATGCATCTTATTCATGACTGTGTCTCCTAAAATAATTGACCTATATGGTTTAGCTGACTTGTCAGTATATACTCTCCCACGTCCTGTGTTAATTTCCTCATCCAGCTGCCAATCTTACAATCTCTCTTAAGATTTCAGAAATGTCACTTGAGATGTTCTATTTCTTAGTCTGGGATCATCACTATTTTTCTCTTTGCCTACCCCAAAAATGCATTAAGGTAATTTTCAGAATCAGGAGCTGTGAATAGTCAGACGGCATACAGCATTAAAATGTAGACAAGAAATTGATGGAGGAGGGTTGAGACATAAAAACAGGGACAGTTAATCTGTTTCTGTGTAGGTGGAGACAGCCGAGGAGGGAGGGGGGTTGCAGAAGAAGGAGGGCGATGAGATACTCTAAAGATTAACACTGTCACAGCACTATAGATGGTTCAGGATATTGGAGATAGCTTCATAAAACTCAGGAAATTACACTCACGACTTAAAAAAGCTTATTATTGCCAAAAGAATTGTTTGCTTAGCTGAGTGTCTTGTAGATTAAAACAAGGAATAGATGGACTAATTACTTCCTTCAATAAATTGAGCGAGAACAAAAACACAATCACTGACCTGGCAGTTTTAAAGTCTTGAAACACAGCTGTGTCTCTGAGAGTGGACATTTTTCCCTTCAGGTGAGTTCATTTGCATAGGGCCCATTCTAAGAACAAGGTTGATTGTGTGACTCAGGAAGTTGGAACCCTGGGGCCCCCGGGACCTTAAAGGACATTAAGGCCCACTCACTTAGCGACTTTATTAGTCTCTCTGATGAGTGTTTCTCTTCTTCGAAATTCAATGAGGTCACACAGTTCGTGTTTTCAAAAAAAGAACCCCTCTCTACTCCATGAACACAGTGATTTGTAAACAGAGAGGAGAAAAACAGACACTGATGAAGTAATTAACTAAATAAAGGTCTAACACCGGTCGTCCTCAGTGGAGTAATTCAATTTCATCTTTTTTCCTTCCGCTGATCACTCACTTTCCTCCCTCCGACGAGAAAAGCTGCTGACTACTGCGTTAAAAACTTAAAGACTCATCATGAGGCCAGACCTTGTCAGCATGTGTGACAGAAGCAGAGAGTGAAAAAAGAGACATAAAGACATTCATTCCTGGTGTACTGTGTGTGTATGTGAGTTGGGTGTATGAAAGTGTTTAGCATTACTACAGTATGTGGTCCTCCTTTTTGCTCTGAATGACCTTAAGTACAGGGTTCACAACTGCTTCCTGCAGCAGCAGCAGCACAACTCAAGATCTCCCCCCACAGACATTAAGCTACTAACTAAAACATGTGTAAAGAACTTGTCTCAATGACTTTGGCCCAGGGACATATTGACAACCTACACAGCCACATGATACCTGCTGACAACCAGTGGTTCAGGGACAACAGGGAGGCATGTAGCCACAAAGAGAATGGCACAAAAACGTTAAAGGTAACAGAAAGGGCTTCACAACCAGTGCAAATGTACTTAATAAGGTGAGCATTGTTGTGCTTTTACCATACATTACATTGTATTATTACTGGCCACCATTCCTCAAATAACACCACAATGTTTTGTCCACAAGAAAAAAACATGAATCCTAACTGATTTTTAACTATTAAACCTATTTAGACAGTTGCTTTATCACTGGGTGATAATGCAAGTGCAGGCAGCATGGTTTCCATCATTTGGAATCAAAGTCAGATTATTATTTTTGTTCAATGCTTTACTGTTTGATTCCGGATTTGATTTTCACACAAAACACATGTTGCAGTTTCCATATTTTTTAGCAGACAAGCCGTGTTTCTTAAACATGGGGAAGATCCATTAAAAGACAGCAAAAACAAATCTTTATTAACTTGGTTCATTATCTCTGCAACCAAACTTTTGCATTGTATCGAATACATTTGTTGCTAACTGGTTACATTTTACCGAAACTTGTCGAAACATCCATTCAACTTGCAAACCTTTTGAACTTGAAATCTGAAAGAAAGCTTATATTCAGCTTTAATATTAGCGATGGACAAGCTAAGTAAGTCGTATGGATAAACTAGATAATCTCCATGCTAATTATTCTTCTACCAGCTATGTGTCAATGTATTGCCATGTCTGGAACAAACTACTAAGCTCTCAGGGTAACTGATGAGGATGTGGCTGGAGCTCAGAACAAATATAACCATCAAGCTGAATAAGCAGCCTTATTATCAGATTAGACTTTGCATCATTTATATATAGCAGTGGATGCTGCATTAAGTCCAAACAACAATATAAATCTCTGGTTACTCAACACAAAGTAAGGATTTCCTTTCATCACTGGGAGATAACGAAACAAGTTTAAGTGCGTCTGGACAGGGTGTAGATGTGTGTGTGCCTTGAATTGAGTGTGCATTCACTAATCTAATTTAGCCAACAGATTTAAATCCTGCTTCCAACAACAACTCATGTTTTTCATGCATTATGTCATTAAAAGATGCAACATTGGAACTAATGCTGACATTTTCATGAACAAGAGTTGTCTGTAAGAACAGAGACATTGAAAGTTAGTAACTCCAATAGAAAAATGATGAGAATTTTCACTTTTAAACCTAACTATCTAATATCACTTTTTTTGCCTTTCAGTTTGAGTGTGTGTACGTGTATGTGTGTGTGTGTGTGTGTGTGTGTGTGTGTGTGTGTGTGTGTGTGTGTGTGTGTGTGTGCGTGTGTAGGTGTGTGTGTGTGTGTGTGTGTGTGTGTGTGTGTGTGTGCGTGCGTGTGTAGGTGTGTGTGTCTGT
Source organism: Labrus mixtus (assembly GCF_963584025.1). Classification (NCBI taxonomy): domain Eukaryota; kingdom Metazoa; phylum Chordata; class Actinopteri; order Labriformes; family Labridae; genus Labrus; species Labrus mixtus. The sequence goes on along the minus strand of NC_083628.1, from coordinate 16,055,528 downwards.
GTGTGTGACAAAACTATTTTTTGAGTTTCTGCGAGCTACTTTTCCTGCACAAGGAGAATGTGGAACAGTTTTATTTCCGTCCACATCACGTACAAGAAAGGTGCTGCCACTGCCTGATAAACACACACTGAGAGAGAGAGAGAGAGAGAGAGAGAGAGAGAGAGAGAGAGAGAGAGAGAGAGAGAGAGTTACTGATGCATTGCAGATAAACTGCAGATCCTAGTGCAACTCCTCCTTTTCTCTTTTCATATTCAGCCCCCTCACGCCACTCTTGTTGCTCTTTTTTTTTTCACAGCCACTGTTCATGATATCATCAGCACCTCCAGACCTCCCACTAACATCACCCCATCCACTATCTACTTCCTGTCACACCCTGCCTATACCTCCCCATCCGATCCCCTTCACCTTACACCTTTCACCCCATCCGTCTTTAGAGCCAGCAGAGCTTTGACCTTTGCAGGATGAAGCAACCCTGAAGTCATCCATTACAGATGTGTTGTGAATCTTCACATTTGAAAGGCTAATCAGATACTTGGGCTGTCAGTGTTAATACATTTATCGCAATGCAATTAAGGTCTGAAATGAATGCATTCTTTTTTTTTATGTCATGCTATTTTCTCCCTTTGAGACCACTGTAGATAAGCAAACACAGTGTTTCCCTTAAGTCACAGTGAGGGAAAAGAACGACCCACTTTGAGTGGCTCATTTCACAGAAGAAAACTCTCCCAGACAGCTCAGTTGACAATTCAAGTATTTTTTTTAACTGTTCCCTTGACCTGTTCTCATTTACATTTCTGTGGTTAGGTCAATGCTGCAAGCTTTCATAATGGTGCAATGTCTTTATTTGTATTTCAAAATAAAAGCAGGTTTCTATCCAAACAGGAAGTAAAGTACCCTTAGCTTAAGACAGGGCAAATTTCAAAATAAAAGCATTACAAAAACGGTTTTGCAAAAGAATGAAATTTCAGACGTGGTTAAAAGATGTGATTAATCAAGGCTTCATATCAATGTAGTGATTAATCACGATAAAAAGATTTAAGAATTTTAAGAAAAATTTAAACATTTCTAAAATTGTAACATATTACTCTGCTGTGTATACATGTTTAAACAGATTATCTTCAAAATATGATGGGGTGGAAGTATTACTTTGGATTTGAAAAAAATCTGGTTCAATACAAGTATTTGAAAGCTCTTGGCAACTATAGTTACCATTAGATTATAATTTCTTAAAAGATTTACCAATTTCAAGTAATGTGAGTTGTCAAACTAGAGAAGAATCATTTGCATTGGGGACATAATTATAACGAATATGGTCTGTCGGTTAATTTGCTTCACAAATACTTTGTTCTGATGCCATACATATACGGGGCATATATGGGGCGGCAGTAGCTCAGTCTGTAGGGACTTGGGTTGGGAACCGGAGGGTCGCCGGCTCAAGCCTCGGTGCAGACCAAATATGGAAGTTGGTCTGTTAGCTGGAGAGGTGCCAGATCACCCCCCAAGCACTGCCAAGGTGCCCCCCAGCAAGGCACCAAACCCCCTCCCCACCATCAGCCCAGGAGCACCCACTGTGGGCAGCTCCAGCACCCTGACATCTCTCCAATAGTGCATGTCCATAGGATCCTGTTTGTGTGCATGTGTGTATATACTTCAGCCTATGTGTGTGTTGCATGACTACAGAGTGTAAAAACTGAAATTTCCCCTTGCAGGGATCAATAAAGGTAAACCTTAATATAGTAACTTACTGAACAATTTAAATCTGCAACTGGAAAAAAAAGAAAATTTAATTTTTTAAACTCCAAACTTAGGTTCCTACCTGTTAAAAAAAATGCTTAGTCATTGTTTGGTTGGTCTTTTTTTAAATTTATCAACACCTAACTTTTAAACTACATATTTCTTTGCTGGATGGATTCAAAGTTGCACTGTGCCGTCAATTTAAAAAAAAAACTGAGCAGAACATCTGCAAGTATGCGAGGTGGAGCTACCAGGACATGGCTGAATTAGAATAATGTCACTAATACGGTCAGCATTATGCTTATATTCCTCGTTTCCCATACTCATAGTATTTATGTTTATGCAGGTTACAGTGTAACCATGGGAACTTCTGGGGTCATGTACATCAGGTTTCTACCTTAAGACAACCCTCATGCTTATAGATTTTCTTGCAAAACATTTGCATCAGCAGAGTTGAAAGAACCTCTGGGAAAAAACATCTAAATCAATATACAAGAAAGCTCACATGGGAGCTGAACATGCAATAATTTGAATCCTCCACTGTCAAGGCTCTGAAGTGCACACACATGCACAAAAAAGGTATGTGAGGCCTACAATGTAAAGTCATTGAAATGGTTTATATGCAGTATCACATACAGTATTATTTTAACTTATTTCTTTACTTCATCATTATACATGACTAACTGGTAACACACATGACACGTGCTATGACCTTGTTACCAACATGTTTTTGCATAATATCCTGGAAAGAACATCTCAAGGACAAAGGCTTGTGGTTAAGTAAAGGTCATAGATGTTACAGATGGATGTTTTTGTTGTTCAGGGCAATAAAGCTTTAATGTTAATATTGTGAACAAGAGGCGACAGAGTTTATGGTGGCCGGGAGAGAGTCAACGGGACAGTGAGGTGTAGAAATAGGTAGCATGAGACAGAGAGAGGGAGGCAGTGAAGGAGGGAGGGAGGGAGGGAGGGAGGGAGGGAAGGAAATCGAGAGTGGAGCTGGGGACAGATGAAAAGTGAGGACACGATTGCAATGAAGATGAAAATAGACAGAAGGAGAGAAAGAAAGGAAGAAAACGAGAGGGTAGAAAAAAAGTAAAAACAAACAGAAAGACGGAAAAAAAAAGAAAGCAAACAGAAAGAAAGATAATAAAGTAAATAGGAATAAAAACAATGAGGAAACCCAACAGAGACTGCACTAAAAAAGCAGAGAAGATAAGAACAGAAGTGATAAAGCGGAAGGCGAAGCAGTCACTGCTTTCACCGCTCTCCTGAGCTGCTCAGTATTTATGGCTGAATATGTGTCGAGTCATTCTGTCTGGCGACCTGCATTTTTTCAAAAATGTCCTCTTTGTCTCCCTCAAGCTCAACATGTCCTCATACCTGCACTATACGATAGGATGATTGCCAAAGACTGCTAATAGGATTATATGACCATTAGAAGGCACCAGATGAACAGGTCATACACATAGTCCAATTATGACCAATTATGAAAGGTCACAGGTCTGTTAGATTTAAGCATCAAAACGACTTAGTTACGAAGAGATCATAATATCAGTGAAAACATGAATATTGGAAGTGAAGTTACGTATGTTACTTTACATATAACATGTAAGTTATATACTCTGTAGTCAACATTGACTTAAGGTAGCCAGCTCACGAATACTTCTACTATTACTATAGACATATCGTCTATAAATCTGTATTATATGTCTGTTTGTTTGTCTGTCTGTCTTGTATCTGTGTGTTCCCCATCTGTCTGTCTATACTTCTGTCTGTTTCCCCATCGTCTTGTCTGTCTATGTCTGTTTCCCTGTCTCTCTGTGTTTCATTGTCTTCCTGTTTCCCTGTCTGTCTGTCCGTCCGTCTCTCTCTGGCTGTTTCCTGTTACCCTGTCTGTCTAACCGTCTGCCGTTTGTTACCCCGTCCCTCCATCCCTCTTTCAGTTTTCACACTAATTGCTCCCCCATTCCCTGCTGATCTGGTTACAATGAGTCTGGTTCTGTCAAGGTTTCTAACCTGTTGAAAAATAACATTTTCCTTGCCATTGTTGCTAAGCACTCGCTTGTTGAATAACAAAGAGTAGGGTGTAGGCCTGCTGTTTATGTAAAGTGTCCTGAAAGGACATGTTGGTTATGATTTGGTGCTATAAAATGAAAACTGATTGATTGATCATTTGCTCCAGTTATTAATAATACAGCCACTTGAGGGTGCCACCTAACAATTTCCGTCAAACGTATTGCCCACACATGGCTACACTGACTTAATCTACAGATGCACACTTAAATGCTTACAAGTTAAACTCACTTAGCAGACGTGAAAAAATGAATGGCTTGTCTATGTTGAAATGCCCTGATACTACTGCTTAATTATTATCAAAGGATTCTTTTGGATTATGTGCCTCATCTATCACATTCAAAAATTAATGAACAACTATTGCAACACAGCCACTTATACGTGTTACTCAGCATCAACTGAATTTACGGTCAGCAGGGTCCTTTTATTCTTCGTATCAGCATAAATAACAACATACCGCCGCTCCAGTCCCCTATGGATGCCCATGCAACGACCTCATACAAGGTGAACACATTTCCTTTCAGACTGGTCTCTGCAGGGGTCCTGCCTGGGACACACTGGGCCTGACTGGGATGGGCCTGTATCCTTGCTGGAGCCTTTCTTTCTGCTGCAGTGCCATTTGAACACAATCCAACCCTTCTGCAGTGCGCTGAAGCCCAGAACTGATGTTGAATGACTCCCCTGTTTTTGCCCAACCCATCCACACCTCGCTCTGCTGTGTACATCACACCATGGCTGCACTCGTAAGGCCATCCAAAAGCACGTCAGGGTTCCGAGTGAACAGCCCAACGATAAAATATATGCGCCTTAAGCTCTGCAGCCTGCAGGAAAAGACCGGGACAGAGAAGGCCATGGAGCGGCAGTCAAGGTCACTGTAACGTCAGCAAGTGAGGCCATTGTGGGTGTGGCTACTCGAGTACAAAAAAAATAATTTACGATACATTTTAGTTCTTAAAATAGGCAGACACACACACACACAGAAAGAAAGAGAAAGTCATTGTGACCATCTCTCCCTCCCTTCCTGTCTACATCTCTCTCTGTTTCTCTCTCCGTCTACCTTTTTGTCTCTGGAGCAATCTAAAATTGGCCATGCTTGATGCATTCAGTCTGCTTGACTAGAGCTTGCAGTGGAAAGCCAATGAGGGGGGACGTGAAAATATAGACAGGTGATTAATGGCAAACATCCAAAGTGTTTAAAGCAGAATAAGTTCTCTACACAAACTATACTCACAGTAGAAGCTGCTCTACAATGCCATTCTGAGATACCTGCTACAAAAAGAAAAGCAGTATTATATTTAAGTTGTAGTCATGATAATTGATGTAAATGTTTGTTGTCAGGCTGCAAGACTTACAGTAGACGTGTGCCTGTATAAAAGAGTGTAATAAAGACTTTAACAGGCTTAAATGCATTAAGGAAAGGATGCTGAAAAAGGACCAATGCAGCTGTTTTTGGTGCATCACCCACATTGATTGGTAATCATTTGCATTGACCTGATGTGACCAAGAATTAGAGAGAAGCGTCAAGATTGATAGGAGATCGATGGCCTGTCCGTGGGGCCAAACCCTCAGGACAGGCAGCCACCGATGCTTTACTATTCAGGGAAAAAGGCCTCAGCAAATGCATGATTTACAACATAAATCCCATGAGGCTGTGCACTTACCATAGTGAAGATAGCAGTAGAGATACTCCTTGTATGCCTGTTTGGCCTATACATTTTAGGACTATAAAGTAAAGCTATGCACAGTGTGTGCTCACCCATAAAGTGAGTATATCAAAAATTTGTATCACAAAATACTGCAGGTGAAAACACCAATAAACTGCACAAATGATGCTTAGTAGTTAAGCTTCCATTTTCTGTACAAGCTGAAATAACAAAATGTCTATTTAAAATAATCATTATAGTTTGAAGTGTTGTGAAAATTAAAATTGTAATAGTTTAGTTTTCATCATTTTTTATACATTTATGGTCCATTTAATTAATTGAGTTCTACAGCAATACACATTTTAGAAATACATTCGATTTTTATGTGTGAATGCATACATATTATTTAAGTCATTATTATTAGTACTATCTTCATTTAATTAAAGTTTCAGTTTTTATGTGCATATGCGGTGTTTCTTTCTCTCTCAAATTGAGAAAAAGTAATGTGAGAATATAAATTCAGAATCAGAATAAAACGGGGTTTTTTTTTGTTAAATGAATTATGATGGATGTAAATAGTTCATATCCATTAGTTGTAAATCAATAATCCCAGAGAGAGAGAAAAAAGAAAATAAGAAAATAAAAGCCTGACTGATTATTTGAAAGTCGCTGTCCGTGGTGCTGAAATGACAGAACTGATTCAGCAGTGACTGTTTCAAATTGATGGAGTGATTCACTGATTTTCAATGGTCTAATAAGATTAACTTTTCAAAATATCTGAGACATTTTTTTTAACCGATAAATCGATAAATCCATCTATCTATCTATCTATCTATCTATCTATCTATCTATCTATCTATCTATCTATTTATCTATCTATCTATCTATCTATCTATCTATCTATCTATCTATCTATTCGATATGTATTATGTGTATTTAATCGGACCCACATGTTGCGCCTCCTGACCACGTGCTCCAGACTGAACGGGACTTGGAACCACTAAGAGCCGGTCTGAGGGGCACGCGCCCTCCCCTCCCCTCAATCAATGAACAAAACTGCGTGGACTCGCCTTCTTAGCGGCAGAGCCTCACATATATAAGGAGCAGGCAAAGAAGGGATCAGTCGCTGTGAGAGCCATACACCCCTCACCTGCACACACACACACACATAACACATACACCAACATACACCCTCCACCACCTGCTCGGTCCCCCTTCATTTCTGCTCACACCCCCACGGTGGTCAAACCGGATGAGTTACCCGGCGGACACGATAGGGAGCCCCTTCAGGAGAACTATGGATACTAGGACCAGCTACGGCTACAGCCGCTCCGGCAGCACCCCTTCCAGCGGATTCCGCTCCCAGTCCTGGTCCCGGGCAAGCCCTGGATCTACCATGACCACCTCCTACAAGAGGAGCGTGAACATGCCGGTGTCCCGAGCCTACAGCTCCACGGTGCTCAGCTCCGCCGACAGCGTTGATTATAATCAAACCTCCATCCTGAACGGAGACTACAAGCGATCTAATGAGAAAGAGCAACTTCAAGGGCTCAATGACCGCTTCGTTGTTTACATCGACAAGGTGCACTTCCTGGAGCAGCAGAACAAGCAGATCGAGGCGGAGATCCAGGCTCTGCGTCAGAAGCAGGTGTCCCGCTCCCAGCTGGGAGACCTCTACGACCAGGAGCTGCAGGAGCTGCGCTCCATGCTGGAGCAGATCCACCATGATAAGGCGCAAGTCCAACTTGACACCGACCACATTGAGGAGGACATCCAGCGGCTCAGGGACCGCTTTGAGGAGGAGGCTCGCATCCGGGAGGAGACAGAGGCGATAATCCGCGTCCTGAAGAAGGACACGAGCGACTCGGAGTTGATGAAGTCCGAGTTGGAGAAAAAAGTTCAGTCGCTGCAGGATGAGATCGCCTTCATTCGCAACAACCACGAGGAGGAGGTGAGCGAACTCATCGCCCAGATCCAGGCGTCTCAGGTGACCGTGGAGAGGAAAGACCTCCAGAAGGCGGACATCACCGAGGCTCTGCGGGAGATCCGCTGCGAGCTGGAGGGCCACTCCAACCAGAACCTGCAGCAGGTGGAAGGCTGGTTCATGTGCCGTTACGCCAAGCTCACCGAGGCTGCAGAGCAGAACAAGGACGCCATAAAGTCCGCTCGGGATGAGATAAACGACTACCGCCGCCAGCTGCAATCCAAGACGGTGGAGCTGGAGTCTGTCCGCGGGACGAGAGAGTCTCTTGAGAGGCAGCTGAATGACATCGAGGACCGCCACAACAGCGACCTGGCCAGCCTGCAGGTAAAGAAACAGCTCCGAGGCAGACAGAGCCGTGCGTAATGCCCTGAGAAGACCTTTTAAACGGTATCTGTTTCATTGTAGGAAAGGGGATTTATTTCATGTTGTGCGATTTAACAAACTTTTTAACAAACTACAATTAAAAGGTAATAATCAGGGTTTGAGTTATCATGTAAACGTATTTTAATGTGATTTATGTGTCTTTGAATTATATTTATGTGACGCAGTTTCACTTGAGGGTCTCACATTCACTCAAAAGTTGTGAATATAATTCAAAAAGATCACATTTATATATTTTCTATCGTGTTTGAGGGTCTACAAACAATTTTCTGCTCCCTAATGTTTGCTATGAGCTCATCGTTCAGCATTACTCAGCGCTGCAAGTGTCATGAAATGGTTAAATGGGAGACGCTGCAGCAGTCTCTCTCTCTCTCTCTCTCTCTCTCTTGCTGAGTCAGAGGCCTGGGTCGATGCCTTTATTGGCTGTGTCCTTACATCACACCACTGAGATTCTGGGGTAGGGGCGGGGGTGTATTGATAAGTGTGGAGGCTGTCCTTGAAAAGGAGGCATTCAGAATCTCTAGAATACTGTATTGCGTCAGAATAAATTAAAGCAACAGCTTTTGGTGCACAGACTACAGAGTCTTCAAAATCTGCGCGGATGACTTCGAAGCATTAGTTAACTGCATGAAGCCAATTATGAAAATGAATTGTAAAACTGTTAACCATCGTTGCAAGGGGCCCAGTAATCCATGAGTAGAGATTGAACATCTTCACAAATAAATCTGAAAAAACCTTCACTTGACCTGCACATACTTGTTGTGTTTAATCAACCTTGTATTGCATGTGCTCTGTTTTTCCTCAGGAGACAATTCACCAGCTGGATAATGAGCTCAAGAGCACCAAATGGGAGATGGCTCGTCATCTGCGTGAGTACCAGGACCTGCTCAATGTCAAGATGGCCTTGGACATTGAGATTGCTGCATACAGGTACATACTTTCATTCATTTTATATTTTAAAAGTAGCTACAAAAATCACCTACAGTAATTTTCCTCGTCCTTTTAAATTCTCAATGACAAATGTGTCACATTTATCCTGCCAGGAAACTCCTTGAAGGTGAAGAGACCCACTTCAGCACTTTCCCCTATCGCCAGGCCACCAAAATCTCAAAGTCTAAATCAGACGCTCCCAAGCTGAAGGTGCAGCACAAGTTTGTGGAGGAGATCATTGAAGAGACAAGGGTGGAGGATGACAAAACCGACATCGACGAGGCCCTGGCGGAGATAGCGCAAGAGCTGTCTGCCAAACTCGGAGATGGAGGAGATGAGGCGGAGGAAGAGGAAGGGGATGAGGAAGGCGAGGGAGAGGAGGCAGAGGGCGAGGCAGGTGAGGGAGAGGGGGAGGGGGAGGTTGAGGAGGAGGAAGTTGTAGCCGCCACCGAAGCCAAAGTTAGCTCAAGCGCACCCGCAAAGGACGAAGAGGAGGATGACGAGGACGGAAAAGGTGATGAGGAAGATGAGGAGGAGGGTGAAGGTGAAGAGGAGGGAGAAAAGGAAGAAGAAGGCGAGGGGGATGATGAGGGAGAAAAGGGAGGTGATGCTGAGGGAGGCGATGAAGGAGAAGAGGGAGGAGAGGAGGAGGAGGAAGTTGAGGAGACAGTGCTGTGCTCCAAAACTCCAGAGTCTAAAGCCTCTCCTGACAAAGAGAAGGCCGAAGACAAGGAGGCCAGCGGCGGAGAGGAAGACGCTGGTGCTGAGGCAGAGGGTGGAGATCAGGATGAAGATGCAGGAAGTGATAAAGCATCCAAAAGTGACGATGAGAAAGAGGACAAAGAGGATGCAGACAAAGGAAAGAAAGAGGAAAAAGATGAGAAGAAAGTAAAAGAAGAGAAATCTGATGAAGTCATAGCTAAGGCAGAAGCTCCGAAAACAGAATCTGCTAAATCTGAGGCCCAGAAGGAAGAGCCTGCCAAGAAGGAAGAGCCTGCCAAGAAGGAAGTTTCAAAACCCACATCTCTAAAGCCTGAATCTCCTAAGCCTGCATCCCCCAAGTCTGAATCACCTAAACCTGAGTCTCCTAAATCAGAATCCCCGAAACCTTCATCTCCAAAGCCTGATTCCCCCAAAGAAGACTCCCCCAAAACTGGATCCCCAAAACCAAGCTCTCCGAAATCTGAGTCGCCTAAATCCGAATCCCCAAAACCTGGATCTCCAAAAGCTGAATCCCCAAAACCTGGATCTCCAAAAGCTGAATCCCCAAAGAAAGAGACTGCCAATCCTGAGGCTCCGAAGGCTGCTGAAGAGAAATCAGAGAAAACGAGCGACTCCGCAGAAGACAAGAAGGTAGAAAAGAAGGATGTTGCTATGAATGGCGATGTCGACAAGAGCAGCCCAGAGGAGAAGGGGAAGAAAGATGAGGATAAAGAATCAGACGTAATCGCTAATGGTGTGGACGAGAGCCCAGTCAAGGATGACGGCAGCCAGAAGGTGGTGATCACCAAAACTGTGGAGACCATCACCACAGGAGAGGACGGATCCAAGCACGTCACCAAATCCATCACTGTGACCGAGACAATGAAGGAGGTGGAAGAAGTTGAGGAGGTGGTGCAGGAGAAGCTTGTCACCAGCAAGAAGACGGAGAAGCACTCCACCCAGTCTGTCAAGCAGGTGACCGAGGCTGACTGAGCAGCGACCAGGCGGCTGATCCAGCAGGAGAGGGCCGGAGGAGAAGACCCGAAGATAAGCAATCAACCCAGAACTAACATAACAAAGAAAATCATACAGCTAGAGCGACGTAATAAAGTTAACCACTCTCAAACATACAAAACAAAGCATAGAGAGAAGCCAAAACCTTAATGCTTCCAACTTCAAAAAATGCATGTTGAGTGACAGCTTTAAATGGGCTTCGCTGCAAACGCGGTCAGGAGCAAGCGACTGAGACATTTTATCCTCTTTTTGTTTCGTTCTGCAGTTCACGGGAGATATTACAGCGAGGGAGGGAAGGGGGTCTCTGCATGCTAGCTCAGGAGAGGGGAAGATTTTCCTCTCGTATCAGTATGTATGGTAGAAATACACTGTAAAAAGAATACATATGTTAAAGGAAACACATGTTATTTGGGTGGGAGAGTGAGAGAATTGTTATTAGAGTTGAGAAGTATTTTGAGTTTTAAGTAACAGGAAGGGGAAAGACAGGTGGGAGGGTCTTACTGAAGAAGCCTTACTTGACATGGTAAGATACCAACTGAGCCAAAAAGAAACTGACAACAAATACACAACATACAGTCAAGAAAGAGACGGTCAGGGATATGATAAACACAGGACCATATACATCCAGTAACTGAAGCAGTTCAAGCTTAACGAAACCTGAAGAAACTCCTAGCCTTAAACATGCTTTTTATCCGTGTCTGTTATGTTAACCTGAGTGCAACTGAAAAATAAAAATGTAAATGCGCACATACATGCATTCTTGTATGCATAGGATGGACTTGAATTTAAATACAGAAATAAATGAGGTGCTACTGTTTGCAATCCCATGACTTTACTCATCATGAACGATTTCCCAGCAGCATTTGCTCAATAAATGTCATAACGATGAAAACAAAAAAACGGTGTCTTGTCATTTTATGTGTATAAAAGCATGCTTTACAATCCCATACAGGAGTCAATGACGATATTAGAGTAAGTTACATATGGTACAATGACTTATAGCCATGAAATGAATGGCTTTATATTTAAGCTTAAATTACGGAATATTTCCCAACTTTTTAAATACACTTGCCACTTGTCACCAAACAATGTAGACAGCTTACAATAAACATAAGTTACATTTGATTTATAAAAAAAAAGATCAGTGCCTATAATCCAATCCATCCCTCTCCATTGATAGCCCACATGTATCATATAATTAATTAATTAATTGTATATAATTTTGCTTTAATTCTCTAGCAGATTCACTTCTTGTGGTCACATTATTGCATGCCTAATCAATACTGAGGGATAGTATTCAGACGACAATGATCTTTTTCAGACAGGTTTTAAGTATTTATATATTTATAATGTTATCTATTCATATAAAGTTCTTCCTGGCTGTAGATTGGAATCATGCCATTAATCATTGAAGTGGATATTTTAAATTAAGAAAACCCTGTGAGATGACATTTCACTGGCCATGCTGAAAGGATGGGCAGAGATTTATTTCCCTGCATAACGGCTAATGTGTAGCTGAGAGCTTTTTCTCCGGCTCCAGATTTGATCGATGATCTGCCTAACTTTCTTACCAAGAGGTTTTAAAAATGTGACTCTGTTTTTTTGTCAACATCATAAAGCACGAGAAGTGATGGGAGATGATAGTGCTGACTGGTTTGGGTGCAAATAAGTATCCGCAACAGTGTCTAAGGAAGTTTTTTAACGGCACCATCAGTGTGGTGTGCTCCATAACTGCTGCTGCAGAGTGTCTAATGTTTAAACAGTTTATGTCTACACAGCAGAGTAAAACAACAGAGCAGCTGATGGGTGCAAGATGTCAGAGGACAATGTGTAGCAGCATTTGGAGGGGATCTTGTGCCATTAGGGGAGACTATAGATGTAGAATAGAAAGTATACTGTTAATACAAGCCCCTCTGTAAAAGAAGGCAACAACTTTATCATGTTTTTAGATGTGATAAGTATAACCTTCAGTTTATTAATTCCACATGGAAGTATTCATTATCATGTGTCTTAGTGTATTTGTAAAATCGTGCAAGTATCCAATGGCTCTAATAGACATGGCATAATCTGTCTCTATTCTCAGACATATTACCTGAGAAACAGGTTTGTCATCCCAGACAAACACAGCACACCTGGAGGGTTCCAGAAGCTCTGTGTTCTGTCCTTTGCTCCACCCCTTCTTCATGTTAATCTTACGGTGGAGAACAAGCTTTAGAAAGCCAAATTCAAAACGCACAATAGCTCAATTATGTACTCAACTTCTTCTGGTATGATAAGAAACTTATGGTTGCTATTGGTTAGCTATTAAGTGAACTTGTAATTAAATATGTGCCATAGTTTACATGTTTGAGTCACTGACTTCCTAAATATTCCCTTAAATATATGCACACTCCTATGCAGGGGCGTGTCCAGACTGTTTTGACTGGGGTGGCCTAACTGCGACTTAAGCAGGGGAGGCCTGAAGTGTGATGTGGACCCACACACATGCATATCAATTATTTACCCTTTCTAACTTCAACAATCATAGCTACATTATAACACAAGATAATGGAAACATATACATCAACTTAGCTAGCTAATTCATGAAGGACACAAAAAGAACATGTTTGTGCAAATTCACAATTTAAAGTACTTAAGAAATGCTTGCAAACTCCTGTACACTGTCTTAAGTAAAAACACCAAAAAATGGCAGTTAATTATGTGTAAGACAGCATGCATTACTTTCCAATAAAACAAGTACGTTTTATGAAATAGATGTGTATTTATATGTGTAAAGTATTATATGTCAAATACAAGCAAAAAAATAAGAAACCTAACAGTAGCCATTTGCAAAAAACCCAACAGAAAAGTCACATTTGACAAGGCAAATAGCCAATCACAGTTGTCTTTTTTTGGGGTGGCATCTGGGGTGACCAATCAGATTTCAAGGGTGAACCATGCCAACCCTCTGCCAACCCATGCCAACCCTCTGGACACGCCTCTGCTCCTATGATATATAATACACATCTTCTTATTGTCACTTGTGGCTTTTAGCTTCTTTTATCAAGTAACTTGTTACATGCTGGACTTTTATTTGTTCCACAAAGACAAACTGTGACTATTTGTTGAAAACACATTCATAAAGATTTCTGCAGGGTCATTTTTTTTTTACATCAGTCCTGTTAGAGAAAAGAGGTAAAAGTAAAAGTACCATTACCACTTGTCTAACATTGGTAATAAAATCCTTTGTATGTTTTTGTGTTTTGTCAAAGTTATAACTCAGTGACATTTTAAAACAAACAGGATATTGATAGCTGTCATTTGTGACATAACCTTTATAAAAACATAATACTGTATATATTAATTTAAAAAAAAAACATTATCAAAGACTAGCAAAATGTATTAAATTAAATCTATTAGCCTATCAGTAAGTTCGGACTATAATTAATCAGTCAATCAATTTGCCAAATTTTAAACAAGAATATGCAATAAATGCATTCCAATATCTTCCTTCCTGTTTACATCCATCTACATACTATGTGAAATTAGGTCAAGAAATAAAGCACAACAAAAACTTTCACACCCTAATAGTAAAAGGGGTGACAAAAAGGTGTGTTTTTTTTAGTGTTGCATCAATAAATAAAATTAACAAGTTTGAACATTTCCTAGCATCATTGTTAACGGGGGGTTGTTTGAAAACCATTGGACTACAAGTTAAATACTGCCTTACACATATACAGATGAAGAAGCATCATCATAAGAGGAAAGTCGCTTGTTTCTAACCTCCTGTTTGGCTTCAAAATGTAGAATTGACCCAAGCTCACAATTCTCCAAAGGCTTCATGCTTATAGGTTGGATGAGAATCAGAAAAGCGGTTTATTGCTAAGTAAGTTCACAGATACAAATAATTTGATTAGTTATTTGGTGCAAGATGATGCAACTTTAACATTTATGTTCTCTATCTGTCAGGCCTTTATCTTTTTATTCCACCACATTAAAAATCAGAGACACACATGGCTTTAGGAGGTGTTTTATTTAACCACCAAAACCTCTCACACCCACCTATACATTCAGCATCTATACATCTTAGAATCATAATTGTGCAACCAGAACTATACAGAATATTCTGGATATTTGCAAGCAGTTAACCTTGATTTGTTGCTGTAAATGGCTGGACTGTTTTATTGAGCACCATGTTAACAAGCAGTACTGACAGGACAGTGTAGATGCTGCTACTGGTTATTGAGCTAATGGACAGACTTGACTGAAGTTGGCTGGTGCTAAAGGCTTACTTTTTAGCCTTTGTGCTCTTTTCTTCAGCAGCTTTAGGTTCAGCAGCCTTCTCCTCCTCTTTCTCCTTTTTGGTGTCAGCTTTGTCTTCTGCTTTCGGAGTAGCTTTGGCTTTGTCAGATTTGGCGTCATCTTTGCTGTCTTTCTTGGCATCAGCTTTTTCTTCTTTCGCGTCGCTCTTTTTCGCTTCTTCCTTCTCCTGTTTTTCTTCTACTTTTGCTTCTTCGTCTTTGTCCTCTGCCTCTTCAGTTTTCACCTCTTCTTGTGCTTCGTCTTGTTCTTCAGACTCGCCTTTATCTCCTCCTTTGTCGTCTTTCTCGCCCTCGTCTTCAGCTGCCTCGGTCACTTCCTCTTTTTGCTCCTCCTCATCGCCACCTGTATCAAAAGGTGAACAAATTCATATGATATGTCGTCATGGCCAATAATATTTGAATAATATTGATCAACTAAAGATTAGAGATAAATAACATCGCACTAACCCTCTTCTCCCTCTTTTGCCTCCTCCTCTTCTTTAGTCTCCCCCTCTTCTTCTTCGCCCTTGTCACCCTCCTCCTCTCCTCCCTCTTCCTCCTCCTTTTCTTCTTCCTCCTTTGCCTCCTCTGTCTCCTCTCCTCCCTCCTCTTCCTTTTCCTCCTTTTCCTCCTCTACCTCTTCTTCCTTTATTTCTTCCTCCTCCTCTTCCTCCTTCTCCTTCTCCTCCTCTTCCTCTGCCGGTGGGCTGGCTTCCGCCTGCTGGGCGTGGCTGGCAGAAATGGTGCCCTCGGTGGTGCTGACGCTGGAGCTGAACAGGCGTGATGTCATCAGGTAGGAGGTGCCAGAGCTCAGGCTGGAGAGGACAGGTCGGGTGAAGGAGGGTGCTGAGAAACTGTGGCTGTATAGAGAGGACACGCCCCCAACATTGAAGCGGGACTCCTCCCCCTCGAGCAGCTTCCTGTACAGGTTGGACAGATCAGTGAAACAGATTAATTGTTCAATTAATGGTCAATTTAAACTGATTTCCTTAAGTTGTGAGGAAAGCTAATCATGTGTTTGATAAAAACACTTTTTCTCCCTTTCTACCCTATGCTAAGAAAAAAAAAAAGTTGCTAATGCACTCTGACCTACAACTTGGTCCCTGGTAAATGAATGTAAACTAATCATGTCTTAAATGCCCATGTTAATGAACCTCTTCAACACTCTAACATGTGGGTCCCACCATTTATACAAATCCTGTAACTACTTCAACATTAAACATAAAATCAAAACTACTAAAGAATGCAATCTCTATGATTCTTTACATTTTTCAGAAATCTATTACGATTGCCCCTCGTCACTCTACTGTCACCTGTATGCAGCAATCTCAATATCCAGAGCCATCTTGACATTCAGGAGGTCCTGGTACTCTTTCAGGTAGTGAGCCATCTCCTGTTTGGTGCCCCCCAGCTCTGACTCCAACTCTCCAATGGTGTCCTAAATGGGAAAAAAAAAAAGTCAAGTCTTTGATATGTCACACATGCAAGGACATATAACATGTAAAGTAAACCTTGAATTTGTAAGATTAATGCCACATAAAGGCAAAGTTCTGAATATTAAATAACATATATCAGATAACACCTGCAGCCCCTTCTGACCTGCATAGCAGCGATCTCTGCACTATGTTTCTCCTCCATCTCATTTAGCTGCTTCTCCAGGGATTCATTGAGGCCTCTACAGGCATCGATCTCCAGCAGGCGGGTCTGGAGCTGGCGTCGGTACTCTCCTGCTTCGTCCTTGGAGCTTCTCACTGCGTCACTGTGCTGGGCCACCGTCTCAGTCATGGATCCCACTTTCCCTCTGAACCACTCTTCTGCTGCCTGCATGTTCCTGGATGCCAGCCTTTCGTACTGGGACCTGATGTCCCTTAGAGCTCCGGAGAGGTCAGGGGTCGCGGCCTCAGATTCCACCGCCACCTGGACACCCAGCTGGACCTGGGCCTGAAGCTCAGCCACCTCACTCTCATGGATCCTCTTGAGGAAGGCCAGCTCCTCCAGCAGAGTTTCGATGCTCTTCTCCAGCTCTGCCTTGGCCAAAGAAGCTTGATCAGCCTGACCGCGCACGTCCATCAGCCTGCCCTCAGCAGCCTCACGAGCCAGCACCTCCTCCTCATATCGACCCTGCAGGGCAGTCAGGGTTTGCTCCAACCGCTCTCTCTGCCCAAGGGCAGCCTGTTGTTCCGCCCTGGCCTCATCGACAGCTGCCCTCAGGGCCCGGGCCTCCTGCTCGTACAGAGCTCTCAGACGGGATGGCTCAGCGTGCCTCTGCCTGAGCAGCATCAGCTCTGCTTCCAGAGCCCGGTTTTGCTGCTCCAGGTCACGCACCCTTTCGATGAAGCCAGCAAAGCGGTCATTGAGATCCTGAAGCTGGCCACGCTCCTGGGTGCGAACAGCACGGAATTCTGAGCTGATCTGTGCCGCCTGGCTGAGCTCCAGCTCCAGGGAAGCGGCCCGGGAGGAGGACGAGAGCTGCACCCGGCCAGGAGAGGAGTACTGCAGACGGGAGGAGGATAGCGGCGAGGCATGGGAAGAGTAGACAGAGTGAGTCCTCCCTCTTGTCATCATAACACGTTGGGGAGCCTCGACATACCAACGTCGGTATGACGAGGGGGAGTAGTAGGGGTCATATCCAATGCTACTCATGGCTGTTTGTTTGGAGGGCAGGCTGCTCTCCCTCTCCTCTCTGTGTATGTGTGTGTGTGTGTGTGTGTGTGTGTGTGTGGAGGTGTATGAAGGGCTCAGGTTAAAGCCTCGACTGCCTTCTGCTGCAGCAGCCCGGGCTTTTATAGCAGGACGGTGAGCTATGACGCAAGCGCTTTCCTCCAAACTCTGACAACGCAGGCTCTATAGGCTTACACTGCACCGGCGAGAAAAGAGACGGAGAGGGACCATGGGAATATGTGTAGGAGGGAAAAGAGTCCAAACAGAAAGATGTAAAGACATTGGGGGAAGAGATTGCAAAGCTACACATTTGTCTTGCCCTGATTGGCATTTAAAGTATTTTCCAACCCAGCTTAGCTGCTATTTGACATTGTAAAAAGATACAAACAGACAAACAAAACAAAACAAGTAGATCAGAAAACATTATGTACAGAAAGACAAATTGAGAAATAAAATTGTTAACTGATACAATGTCCAAAGAAAAACTGCAAATTAATGTGATGGATATAGATTTATTTTTATGTATCATGTGGGGAAATTTCATACATACTAAACCATACTTGCTGTGGTTTTCTCACTGCAGGAGAGAGAGCGAGAGAGGGAGGGGGAGGTGTGTCCTGATTTAACAATTGTGACACAGCAACTCTCCGTCTGGTGGCGAGCAGAACTGCAGGCACGACCTCAAAAGACCTGCAGTGATTAAAAAACAAAACACCACCCGAACAGAAAGGTAAGAGGTTAGAGACATGGGTAAACTATCAAACTTATGAAATGAAATACTGCTAAATCTGCAAATCTACTGCAAATATAAATTCTATATTTTCTTATATTTTCATCAATAAGGCCCACCTTGATGATGTGGTGTTTGTAAATGAATTTAATAGATTCCATTTGTGTTTGTTGCTTAAGCTATTTCAATTTTTTTTTATTTCCTTTTAAATGACACATTCACAACTTTGTTGTTGTCTGACTTCTTCTGGCTCTGCATAAGGACCTTATGAAAACTAACAGTAAATATACAGGCAGGCAGAAACACAGGCAGAAATGGAAGTGTTTGGTTTTTCCATGTCCTGAACCCTTCAGTAATTTAGTAGGGATTTATCATCCTGAATTATAACTACATTGAATTAACTGTACCAATGAAATAAGACACATGAAATGTGTTGCTATGAGTTTTTTTTTGTGTGACATGTTTAAAATAATATTGATTCATAATTAAAAAGAAAATGGGTCTATTTTTTTTTTTTTTGCGTGAAAGAAGATGTTTTAGTTTAGTATTTCAGTTGTGTAAAGGCGAACAGTACCTCTCCTCTGCAGCTCAGATACCCTGGCAGGTCTTTTACACCAAGTTGCTGACATGCATTTTTATTCTTTGTGTGTCAGGTGTGTGCGTGTGTGTGTGTGTGTGTGTGTGTGTGTGTGTGTGTGTGTGTGTGTGTGTGTGTGCAGGGATGGAGTAGAGTTAATGGTAAGAAATTCACCTTGTTAAAGAAGCATGTTTAACAGAAGTGTATTGCAGCGTTTTGCAGCAGTGTCTCTTTTTCTCTCTGTTTTGTGCATTTGCATGATTCATATAATCATTTGCATATGCAGCAATGGCCCTCTGTGATCACAGACAGTGCTGTGCCTGAACAGAGGGGAGGCAGGCAATGAAAGGTGGGGGACTGGAGGAGGATCTGCATGGACTCTGCTGCAGCCTGAGTCATCGTAACATTTGTGATCACACAAACTCCCCTGTGCACTCATTCCCACCCTCACAGCAGTCCCACATTCTGCATTTTGTCTGCATCTTGGCAGACAAGATGCTTACAGGACCTGGGGAAATGAAAGAAAGTCGATAATGAACATCGCTTCACAAGCTCATTTGCTCACTTAAAGTGATGATTTAAAGGTTGTTGCTTTGTTAATGACTTAATTCCTGCTTTTAAAAATCCTTGTTCCTCAGGCCAAAAAGAAACCTTGTTGTGCATGAATTCCAAAGCCTCCAAACTCAAAATAAAATCCACTATTCATCCTTTTCTGTAGTGTAAGATACAGCTCTGCTTACTGAACTTATATAACTCTAAGTCTGCACAAAGGAAAAGTGTAAAATTACATGTCATTTTACAGTAATAATGTTCTATACTGTTTGACCTCAAAGGCATATTCTTACCTTTTGCCACTAGGGGCACACAAACTTAAATACAGACACACACGAACACACTGTATACTGTATATATGCTGTATGTTCCTTCACACATTCTGACTAAAAGCTTGAATATGGTGAATTAGGGTTTGTGTTAGGAGCAGCATGTCAGATGTGCTCACAGTCAGCACTGGCTGCCAAAGGCTGTGTTCTTTCCCCTGTGTCATTTTCTCTATTTACAAATGAATTTAAGATCAATGGAAAAAAAATTCACCTCATTTAAACACGCAGATGATATGACCCTTGTAGGCCTGTTACAGAAAAACAAGGCTTCTGGTGAAGCTGCGTATTCACTCCGCATAAAGGCCCTGGAGACATGGTGTCACACCAGCCGGCTGTAGCCAAGACAAACGAATGAATTATCTGCACTTAACAAGATATATAAGCTGAGCCAGTTTCACTTGACAGCCAATTTGTTGAAACTGTGGAATACTTGAGTATACCTTGGCACAGTTTAGAACTGCCAGCTGAGCTTCCCTGAAAATACAGAGTATATCTTCAATAAAAGCTCACAGCAAATGTATCTCCTTTGTCTGAAAGTGTGGAAGAAAGAAAGAAAGAAAGAAAGAAAGAAAGTAAGTGGCCTTGGTGTCAGTCAGCACATTTAAAACTGGTGTACACGTCTAACTCAAGAAGAAACTCTCTAAGATTGTGTCAATAGAGTGAGCAAACCACAAAAACCTCTGTCTCAACTATTCAATGAAAGGAGAAGGAAGAAAGCGAGGAGTATCCTAGAAGATAATTCACATTCTCTAATTTGCCAGTTTGAGCCTCTGAGCTCTGGGAGGAGTTATAGATTCCCTCTGGCAACTAAAAATATACTTAAGAAGTAATTTATCCCAAGTGCAGTAAACAGCCTTACTCTTACAACATGACAGATGAGATCTGAACCATGATATGAATTGCTTTTAAAGTGTAAATCTAGCTGCAATGTTGTCTGTGTTATTGACTTACTGAGAGTTTTTATATTGTTTTATCATGTATCTGGAGAGCCTGAAGCAAATATCCACCTCTAGTGGACAATCAAGATTCTCTTCTATTCCGTTGCTTATCTTCATTCTCAATGCCAGATCCATGTTTACAGCTCCTCAGATGAATACAATGCACCAGAACCATGTGAGACATGACCGCTGACTTCTGAGGGCTTACTCTTTCTACTCTTTTCTTTACCCTTTTCTTCACCAGAGGTTTATACAGTCTTTTGTTAGGAAATGCTTTTTTACTAGGGTTTGCAAGACTCAAGAAAATTGAGATATGCAATTAAACAAAAACTAAGCACTTAAAGAGCTTAGAGGCTTCGGGGTTCTGTATAGCACACAGCTATGGCTTCTGATGCTCTGTTATCTCAACATTGATAGCAATGCTTTCTTACTCATTTTATTAACATGAGTACCACATATAGAACTGCATCATAAAGGCCACCAGCATCATCCTATGTACATCACAAATATCTGATTATTTTCTTTGATCACAAGGTATAGCTTGGGCCCTTCGCCTGGTTATTTATTAATAATGTGCAGACTATTCTATTTCTTCTCTTTTTCTATATATAGATCATAATTTGATTGGCAGTGACAGGAGACATCGACTTTGCCTGATGGTACAGCTCTGGATGGCTTTGCTTTCAAAGCTTAATCAGCACTTTTATCTCTGTCCTCTAGGTTTGAGTGCACCACTGCTTCCCAGCATAGCATATCATCAATGGTACTGGATAATATATGGCTTTCATTATTTTTATTATCATGTGCAATTATTTATGTTAAGTGTATTCTTAAAGTAACAGTTACCGATGCAAAAAAAGTAACATTTAGAAATGTTGGTTGAATAACAATGGGGCTGATTGAAATTGTACTTACTTTGTAGATCATATCTGAAGGAAATGTGAACCTGATGTGAAAAATTACAAAAAGAAAGACAACATTTGAACATTCCTTCCTTAAATGCCCCATAAGAGTTTACTCAGTCATGCCAACTTGCGATATATGGACTGTGAACTGATGCCATACTGTTTCCAACATTCTGTCTTCTGATGCAAGTTGCTCTTTTAAACTTCATGGCATCCTATGAGGCTTAGCATGATAGATAGCAGAAGTGCTAGACAGCTGAAACCAATCCATTCAAGACAAAGAATGAACCTGCTCTCTTTTGCACTGTCAAATTTCAGTAACAGAAATGCCATTCTTATTTGCCGACTCATATGCAGTTGGGAATTAATACATTAAACTATTCTGCAAGTTCGACCTCAAGAAATCTCAGAAATCTGATGCGTTTTTGCAAGTCTGGAATGATGTATTATTTTATCTTGACCTTTGATCTTGACCTTTGTTTCACACAATGACTCAGATCCATAATTAATTAGTTTATTGTCTTGATTAGCCCGGTGCAGTCTAGGCCTGTGAAGTCTGTTCCGGCCTGAAGATTTCTGTCTTTTAATAAGGCCGTTTTTTTCTTATCAATGTAACTTTTGCTGCTTTGCTAAAGTGCTTATGATGTATTAAGCCGGGTCTTTGTAATATAGCATTAAGTAAGGTCTTTTACCTGCTTTTTCTAACATAACGATGAGTCTTACCTGCTCTTTTGTAGTGTCTTTCCTACACATTCTGACACCTTAAAAAAGATTGAGGGCCATGCAGTCTGTCTTGGTTTTGCTTGATATGGAGTGACTTGTTGCTTTATGCATGTAGAATCAATGGTTGTAAATGATATTACAGTGACTCCCAGAGGTGATGTAAAGAAATGACACGTTGTACAGTCCTCTTCCTGCCAAGGATTTTACATAAACTGACAGATTGTTTGTTTAGATGATTTTACAAGTTGAACAAGGTCATGAAATTGCTTGAGATCTTAGGAGAAGTTATAACTTTTAATCACTCCTGTTAATGGCTACTGATGTTCTTTTAGCCTTACCTTGCTAAACTTTTAGTCTCAATTGTATTAACCATAACTGTTACACATAGCAGTAACACTGGTGAGAAAAGAAGCTGCATCATATTTATTGTATTTATTAAACTTTTTATTTGACATGGGCATACAGTAACATTGGCGCTG
This sequence comes from Labrus mixtus, assembly GCF_963584025.1. Taxonomy (NCBI): domain Eukaryota; kingdom Metazoa; phylum Chordata; class Actinopteri; order Labriformes; family Labridae; genus Labrus; species Labrus mixtus. Next base: position 16,032,890 of record NC_083628.1, on the reverse strand, counting down.
TGACATTTAACAATGCACATACTGTATGTTCAGCTTTGTTTTGGCAACATGTTGCACAGAGTTTCTCCCCCCAACACACCGTTGAATCTCATTGTCATTGTTACACACTCAACTAATGCCCTGTGAGCAAACTTACTGACACTTTCACTTGACTTTCCTAAACATACAAACTCCTAATAAGCTCCAGTTTCTCTCTCAGTGATGGACCTGTTCATCTCAGGCTGGAGGGTGCCTCTCTGATCTTTACACTTTTGTTCCACAGATCTCAGTTTAAAAGTCATGTTGCTATTTTGGCTTTATGTCTGACCTCTGGCCTTCCCAGCCACCACATGTCCCAGCAGCCCAGCAGAGGACTGAGTATTGGCTGGGCTTGTATGTCCATCAGAGTGTGACAGCCTCTCACAGGTGGAATGTAACAGAGGCCTGTCACTATAAAAACAGTTTGGTATGCCGGCTCTGGCTCACTGTTGGTCAGTCAGTGTGTCTGTGTGCACAACTTAGAAGGGCTGAGGGTACTGTGTTTGGTTTGAAGTATACCAAGAAGACACACTGTAAGCATGGCTGCTGCACATCGTTTGGTTATTGTCCGCCATGGTGAGAGCGCCTGGAACCAGGAGAACCGTTTCTGCGGCTGGTTTGATGCTGACCTCAGTGAGAAGGGTATGGAGGAGGCCAAGCGCGGGGCCCTGGCTATCAAGGAGGCCGGCCTCAAGTTTGATGTGTGCTACACCTCGGTACTGAAACGTGCTGTCAAGACCCTGTGGACCATAATGGAAGGCACGGACCAGATGTGGCTGCCTGTGATTCGTACCTGGCGTCTGAATGAGCGTCACTATGGAGGCCTCACTGGTCTTAACAAAGCCGAGACGGCTGAAAAGCACGGAGAGGAGCAGGTGAAGATCTGGCGCCGTTCCTTTGACACCCCACCTCCACCCATGGACAAGGACCACGCTTACAACAAAATCATCAGTGAGGTGAGTCTATGCCGAACTTACACAGTGTAAGGTATTCCATAATTGAGTTTGAGCAATTACTATGACTACTCTCACAAATGAATCTAATTGAAAGAGCAGTTTCCAATTCATTAAAATGAATTAGATGATGATTAGTGCTCCAGTGTTTGTTCACCAGCCTTAATGATAAGTTGTATGTTGTTGTATTGTACTTGTAGTAAGCCATCTACTGATTGTTTCTTCCTACAGTCCCGTCGCTACAAGAATCTGAAGCCTGGTGAGCTCCCAACATGTGAATCATTAAAGGACACCATCGCCCGTGCCTTGCCTTTCTGGAACGATGTCATTGCCCCTGAAATCAAGGCGGGAAAGAATGTCATCATCGCTGCCCATGGCAACAGTCTCCGTGGCATTGTCAAGCACTTAGAAGGTGAGCATTCCTGTCTGTGGCTGGACAAAGCTTAAAAAAAAACCTGATGAAGAAGGGCTTCAAGAAGAGTCGAACACTAACATCAAATATTTAACATCACCCAATGACAAATAGCAAGCAAAAATAACTTTGTCTGGATTTGCATACAAGGCCAGGTCTTAAATAGCTGCAGACACTCACACACACACAAACACAGTTGTGGGTTACAGTGTCTAAAAATAGCATGCTGGGACTGTCAGAGCTCAGGGACGGGGGAAGAGGGTCAGGAGCCTGGTTCTCGTTACAGTCACGACCTTTATGTAGAAAGGTTGTACTTTTTCAAGGAGTGGCCAGACATGGATAAGGGACTTAAACATCCAGAGAGACTCAAGGGCAAAAGTAAACGTCAGATAACAATAATACTAGATGTCCTAGAGATGAAGAAGTAGATTGAATTTCTTAGGGAATCAAAATGACTTTAAATAGTCACACATAAAAAAAACCTGCCCCATGCTCTGCTTTTATTACATAAGATCATTGTCCTTTCTGTCTAGCTAGGCCCCAGACAGCCTGTTATAGTATCAGTTACATCCCCTCTGTACTGCCTGCTGATCTGCATGTCCATCTCCACCCGTCTGTCCAGGTATGTCTGATGCAGCCATCATGGAGCTGAACCTGCCAACAGGAATCCCAATTGTGTACGAGCTGGATGCAGACCTGAAGCCCATTAAGCCAATGTCCTTCCTCGGTGATGAGGAAACAGTAAAGAAGGCCATGGAGGCTGTGGCGGCCCAGGGAAAAGCCAAGAAGTAAGCCTGCTCCATGAGTAGGCAGAAAAAACAGACTGTTCCCCCCCTCATCCTTTAAGCTCTCCTGCCATCCATTGGTCCCTCTTTGTAGTCCATTCCAACAGGGGAAATGTTTATGGTTTTTTGGTACACAGGCCGATTTCAGCACATTAGCCCTTTTTGTTTAAATTAGACACACATAGGGATGACCTGTTAATTAAAGCAGACAGCTGGACCCCTGTCTTTACAGCCACACGCCACTCAGCCCTTTTAAAATTGTGGTCAAGTCCAAATGTTGAAGGCTCAAAATCGTGGCACCACCAATAAAGAGAAACCTTGTTTTTATGTAAATCTGTGTCTGTTCATTTTTGTCTTATCTGCTCATGTCTCTTCCCACCCTGTCTTTCTTCAAATTACATTGTCATCCTTATCTATTCCTCCTTCAGTTTCCAATTTGGAAATTACTTGTTTCAGCAAAGAGCAAAGGTGCTGTGAAATCTAATCCAGGAGGAAGAGAGAGAGAGGGAGAGAGAGAGAGAGAGGGAGAGGAGAGAGAGAGAGAGAGAGAGAGAGAGAGAGAGAGAGAGAGAGAGAGAGAGAGAGAGAGAGAGAGAAGTCAGTGGGTTCATCTTGGCAGCATTCCCATGATGCAGGAAAAATCTTTTACCTTTCCTCGACTATACAGTTATATCAACAGAATTGCAAATGCCAATAATTATTTTTAAGCAGTAAAATATTGCTATCAGTCTGTTTGACCTACAAACAGGTGACAAAAAACACTTTGTTGTCCTTTTAATTTCCAACCCATCTGTATGTATACTAGTATTTAACTACATGTAGTACTGTTTTTTTTTTTTTTTTTAATTTATGTTTTTTTTTTTTTTAAACATTGCATCTTTTGGCAATCATGCTGTTTTCATGTGGACATGTTTCTTATGATGTATACTTAAGTTTAAGCATTTTAGACTAAATGGTCTGAAGCTATATTTATAGACTTTTGAACATTGTAATTTTTCCACTAAATTCTGTCAGTTCACTTCATTGCTCAAAGAAATGATGTTAAAGACCTGATGTTGTGCAAGAAATTGTTAACTATGTGTTAGTGATAAAGCATAATAGCATGCAGACATTACTAATTAGACACATCAATAAACACAAAACACAATTTAGGATGATGTTAGTCTTATTAGGTTCTTGGGGAGCGACACAATATTTGCATTGGATAGAATCCTTAATAACAGGTAATATAATTGAACTTTACTCAATAGTTTCTAAAGCTATTACAGACAAAGTGGTGGACTGACACCACAATGCATCTATGTGGCAAAAACCATTGAGTCTGGAGCAGCTATAGAATTTGATATCAATGTTTTTGAATGTGTCATATGATTGTTCCATTTGTAGTCACCAAATCCTCTCCCCTCTCTCATTTTCCAGTTACAATAAAGCACATTGTGTACAGTAGTATTACCACACAGGTTTATTTGGGGATTTTTATCAGCCTTAATTTATCGAAAAACATGTCAGACAACATAAACACAATACATTGTATAAGTATAAAACAAAAGATTTAGACTAAAACACAAATATCACAGTTCAGGAAGAATGTGAAATGAGCCTTGTTTACAGTCTCTTTTCTAATGTTGTCATGCCCCCTATTGGCCACTGAGAGGAACATCGGCTACCTCTGAGAATGAACTGAGGAACAGATTAAAACAGAAGGAGATTTGGAGAATTGTTTGAACAAATACAATTCTTGATATGACAATGGAATAAGCTTTAATCTGAGGATTTAACTCAGTGAACAGTGAATAACAAACTAATTTATTATAGGTTTCACACTTTGATCCTTAGGTTTCCTCATTTTAAGGCTTGTCCTAAACATCTAAACACTTTCATTTGATTGGTCATTAACACAAGCGTCCTAATCACCATTTAAAAATTCCAAAAAACAGGCTCCACAGTATCCTTGAGGAAAAAATGCATCTGAGGCGGCAGACAGGTACTGCGCCTTATATCAGATGAAAAGTGTTTTTTCCATCAGGCACAGGCTTTGATGTGGATTGTGATACTTGGTGCAGTCTCTCTTCAAACCGGTTCAGGAGCTGAGTCATGGTTTGCCTCTGAGGTTTTCTGATCGTTTGCCGTTTTAGTGCTTGCTTGCCTCTTGAAGGTTTTCAAGAAGCTCGGCATTGATGCTATCTTGTATGGGTTTTTCTTGTACGAGACTGCTTTATAGGTTTCTGCTTTTGACACGTCTACATATTCTGCAGCACTTGTCACATTCTTTTCAATGTTGTTGATCAACTCCCCCTGATTCAAGAAAAACACAATTAATAAGAGTCATGGCATCAGTACACCTTTGTATTACTAGGCATTAGTATTAGAGATATACAACAGCTTGATCAATACAAATGAAAATGAGGTTCATGGTAGGAAAGTGGAATAATGGGGAAATACTATCAAGGTGAAATGTTGTTTTTGAGTGTTTCATTTTACAATAAGAATATGTGTGAATACTCAAATGTTAAGTTTCAAGATTACAAACTTTATAAGTTACACTGTGTCCAAACAGAACACGCTGCGTGGCTCAGGAGCAGTTAGAACACTCCAATAGGAAATAATAGAATCAAGCTGATTTAGTCTCTGCCGCGCACTCAGGTCACGTGCTGTTAGGAAAGGCTGTGAGACAATGACCTAGATCCACTTCTATTAGAATATTCCTATGGATTTTAAATATTATTAGTGTAAAGGGTTATGAAATGTTTCGGCAAAAAGGTCAAATAAAAGGGGAGGGGGGTGTTAAACTCTGATTTAAAATGTAGGTAATTGGTGATATGACAACTTTTATTGACAATGTGGTGGAGTGTGTAAGTGAAATCAAAGTTAGAATCACTAAATAAAGAAAAAAATAAATGTATGGTGTTTGGTGGTGATAAGGCTGAGTTTGAAGTAAATTGAAATTAAATGGGAGTTGAAATAGAGTCTATGAAACAACATCTCTAGGAGTGATCACAGATCAAACTCTTTACAAAATAAAGGACCTATTAAATAAGAATATTGCTCGCTTATTATGCCATATATGACAAACTGTTGAGGTCTTAGGAAATGTGTATAAAACAAACATGGATCCCTTAATTAAGCTCCAGAAAAGAGCTGTTAGTCATAAATAAAGCTAATACTACATCCATAAAATCTTGCACTCTAAAATGTATTTTGCTTGTAAAGCGAGAACCTACAGGACATAATAACACATAACACATAACAGTCACTAACCACCTACTTTCCTGGGAGCTCTTGAGCTCTCCTAGGCTCCTCAAGATCGTCGGTTGACGGCTTGCCAGAACAACCCCCACCCCACCACTACCCCCTCCCCACCGGATCGTGGGTTGGCGGCCTGCCAGAACAACCCCCCACACCCCCTCCCCTCCCCACCGGATTGCTGATGGACGGTCTACCTCCCCCCACCCCCTTGCTCTCTATCCCTCTTCCTGCATCTTATCCCATCTCTCCCCCTATCCCTTTCCAAGCCCGGCGCAGTCTAGGCCTGTGAAGACTGTTTCGTCATGAGCCGGGGATCCGGCCGAAGATTTCTGCCTTTTAATAAGGCAGTTTTTTCTTACCACTGTAACTTTTGCTGCTTTGCTAAAGTGCTCATGATGGATAGGCCGGATCTTTGTAACATAGCAATAAGTAAGGTCTTTTACCTGCTTTTTGTAACATAACAATGAGTAAGGTCTTTTTACCTGCTCTTTTGTAATGTTAACAGACAATGAGTAAGGTATTTTACCTGCTTCTTGTAAAGTGTCTCGAGATAACACTTGTTATGAGTTGACGCTATACAAATAAAAGTTGATTGATTGAAGTTGACATAACACAATATAGATGGGATTCAGTTTTTGGGGTGAAACTACAGAACAGCCTGAGTGATGAGTTAATTGTGCAGTTATCTGCAGAGTTTAAAAAAAAACTGAACTTCAGAGTTTATCTCCTTTTGTGCTTTCATTGTTGTATTGCTATATTGTTCTGGGATATATTATTGATTGTCTTGTATAAGATAGGCAGAAATAAGGCAGGCAGAAATAAGGCTTGAGCTTCAGCCGGTTCCATTCTTAGGTCAGGTAGGTTAGGTTTTTTTAAATTTTCTTTTGTGAAATGGAGCAGTGTACATGATTTTCTTTTGTTTCTGTATGTGGAATATTTAATTTTTTTTATTCTTCTTATATTTTAATGAATGATCAGAATAAAAACATATTCATTCATACACTCATTTTGAGGCAGCTGTCTTACCTGAATCTCCAACAGCATGGCCATGTCAGCAAACACCTCGTGCAGCTCTTTCATGCTGGACTCCAGGCAGATGATGTCCTGATGGCGAGATTCAATCTCACTCAGAGCCTCGCTTGAAACTTGACGATTAGAGTTGATCTGTGACAGACAGAAGTTGATTTATAATCATTATCTTATTAGCTTCACTGTCTATTGCAGCAACATCAAAAACATTCCTTAAGTAGATTTTTCTTATTATTGGACAGTTGTTATTATGAAAAGACACTATTGAAGTGCAAGACTTTCACTATAAAGGTTTTTTTTGTCACTTATTCTTCTTTACATAGCCATGTTTTGTGTTTTTTTCTGAATAAAAAAATGATCCTCTTACATTAGATATAAAGATGGTAAGATTGTCACGGTGCAGCATGTCCTCCAACTCTGCATCTGTTGTCACTTTATCAACTGAAATAAACAGAAAGCAATCATAAATACCATGACATCATTTTAGAGGGATGTGTGCAGGCTTAAGTTCCCCATCAAAAAATGCATATTCATGTCTCATTTAGAAAAGGGAGACATTGGCAGTGACAGATTCCATCGTCAGGCGTTGAGTCTTCACAAAAAAACAACCAAGAAGTGTGTGCTGACAAGGCAGAAAGTATCCAATGTAACGTGTTTTTGGATGTTCACCACAAGATGGTGTAATTACACCTAGGCTCTTCTCTGCTGCTGTTCTATTTTCTCCAATCCAAAATCAAAAAGGTACAGTATGGTGTTGATTTAAACAGCAGTGTGTGTGGGATCTGAAGAGGAAAATGTTTGATACATGATACAATGACACAAAAAATGTGTATGCAATAAATAGCGAGAGGGAGGGCAGGGGCTCCTTCCTCCCTGAAATACAATAACTTCACTAGTCTGATAAGATTTTGGTTTGTGATATGTACTCTGCTGACACAAGAAGGGAGGAGAAACAAGTCTTTATATTTTTGGCAACTCACCAATCTCCAGCTGTCTCTGAATCCGTGCCTTGCATTTCTCTCTGAAGGAGATTTGAGCCCTGTGGTAGCGTCTCATGACGTCTGCAAACCACCGAGTCAGATGAGAGTGCTGGTGAAAGGAAGTCGACAGAATTTTATATCACTTTATGGAACCAGTATTTAAAAAGCAAATAAATGAACGCAAGAGGTTGGAGCCTCTTTGAAATGATGGCTGGGATGGAATGGGATAACTTTAGCGCTGACTTGTCTATATACACCCGGCTGATCAGAGGAAATAAAAATGTGACAGGACCTGGTTGTTGTGAATCCGCTGGATCACTGAAGTACTTCTACTGTTCTCATCGACAGGTGAATCTTTCTGCATTGCTAGAAAAACACATAAGACAGAAATAATATGAAACAAACATAGAATCATCATTCAACTGTGTATGAAACAACTTAATGAAATTTATTCACCCTTGCTCATTGGCTACACTAATTATTATTAGTATAGGCACACAATTATGGTTAAATGTTGTGTCTTAAGCGGGGTACACACTACAAGACAACCAGGCCAGTTTTGGGACTGATTCCCCCTTCCGACCAAAGTCAGCAAAGGCCCGACTATCTGATGCATACAAAGATTATCTTGCCAGATTCTCCTGTGGTGTGAGGTTTGTTAAGAGTGATTTTAACCTAAGACAATCAGGGCCTCCCCGATTTGAAATCGTAAATATTAAATGTGTTTAATATTTTAGTTGTGTGGGGAGAACACCAAGGATGGCCAAGCAGAGACTCTGTGAATTGTCACGTGGAACGGTACAATAGCCAAAAAGGGAAGCAAGCTGACTGAAGCAGGAAGCACAACGAACATTACCATGGCAACAACAGCAAATGCAAAGCATAAAGTTAGATGGTGTCATAAATTCAGGACCAACTTGTTGATTTTGTTGCTGATTTAAAATAGCACAGAGGACGGGACAGATTTAAGGGGTTGGTCCTTAATGCTGCCTAGGATTCATGAGTGTCTCCACTACCAAACCAGCCTGGGTCTGCTGCGGTCTGAGGTGTCAGATTTGAATTAGTCCTCAGGATGCATTTGGGGTACATTCCCGCCTTGCAGGCTATCCACTTGATCACCCATAATTGATGTTAATGCAAAGTATAAACGTTAGCAGCAATGCTAGTTAAGGACTTGGAGAAGCAGTGCAGGCAAAGAGGCATTTAACCAGTAAACCAGAGCCATGTTATCCACATTCAGCACAGGCATGTGGACATAACCAGCAAAGAGGGCTGAAGGACAGGGGTCCAGCACTGCTAACGTTAGCCACTTGTGTCAAACCAATTTCACATCGTTTACCTGCCAAGTAATGCACATCCAAAAGTACTGCACATTTCTGCATCATTTTAAGATAACCAATTATTTATTTGGTTACAAATATGTGATGAATGGTTTCAAATATCAATTAAACAGGCTTCATATACTATGGTTTAGGACTTTGTTTAGGACTGTATTATTTAGTTATGTTTTTTTATGTTTTCTGACCATCAGACACTCTGTTTAGGAAACAACAGGGAAATTAGCTGTCAGGAACATCCCAAGCTTTGTTTTGCTCACAGCATCTACGGAAAATTCCTGGCAGTCACAGGCAGTTTTCTGTGTTGACTGTGAATTTTTGTTAATTTTTGGTAACTTCAGTGTTTGCCCTAGGTTTACAGCGTTGGGGGGGTGGGGACAAGCCGACATGACGACACGACGACACAAACACTTGAAGGAATCTGGGTGTACATGCGTTACTTTTAATGACAGATGTCCTTTTCTATCGGAAAGGTATCCTTAAATAACTTCTTTCCCTGATTTCCGACTCCATCCACTATCCTATCCCTACAATAAAGCCACAAAAAGCACAAAAAAAATCTTTAAAAAAAAAATATCTTTTTTTTTTTTTTTTTGCTTGTCCTTGGGGGGGGCAATATAATGGTAGGGGAAACACTGAACTTCCACAGCAATTTACAGTGACAATGACTGCAGGAAATCGCACTTTTCATGCAGAAATAAAGTGCATGTAGTCAAAGACAACACAAGAGAATATGTTACAGAAAGTTCTTATTGAATTCTGCATGCCACTACAGTTTGGGTTTTAGTATTCACTCTTTAGAGTCGACTACAGAAGCCTTTAAAATTTAATTTAAATACATTTGCAAGTCAAATCCCATGCTATGAGCTGGGTTAGCCTTAGCACTAGAGAGGACGTGATAATGTTGTAAGTTCTTCCTCATTGTCCCGAACAATGATAAACAGCCACATACAGATAAAAAAAAAAATTGTACAATGACAACTTTAGCGCCACGACTGGTTGTGTTATGTCCCATCTGCTGTCTGAGACAAATCCAAATCCACTGTGCAGAAAGTGTTTTGGCTGAAATTCAAGAAATATAGAGTATCGCCTCCTCACTTACATTTTAACTTGGATCGGACCAGGTTGGCATTCTTCTTTGTCTCACTGTTCAGCAGCTCCAGTTCCTCTTTTTTTCCTGAGCACAACATATCAATTTCACTTCACTGAAGAAATAATTTGACATAATGAAATGCATTTCATCATCATACTTGGGTTTTAAATGTATTGTGCGTTCAACTGATTAATGGCGTTAACAAGTTTATTCTAAGACTGATACGGATACTTAGCTGATGATCAGACCAACACTCTTAAGTTACTTAAAGACTGGAGAGCATCTTTAATCCAAATTGGAATTGTGGCTGTAACAGTGTTATTGTTACTATGTTGATAGGCTGTTTTAGGTACAACTATGTAATAAATCATATTAGAATTCTGGGTTTCAACTCAAGTTTAGTCCTAAAAATAGCTACATTAAGTGCTTGGTATAAGACTTATTTCATTGCATTACCCAAAAAACGTGTGTTGTGCTCTACAAAATAAATAAAAATGTGTTTGTCAAAGGCTGTTTAGTTTTCCCCCCTTAGTTTTTGTTGCTCTGTTTGTCTTCTCAGTGTTGTTTACCCTGAAGCAGGATATAGATCTCTGAAAGAATTGGCACGATTGAAGGCATCAAGTATCTGCTTTACTGTCAATTGAACATATGTTTGGATCGTGGTTAAGCTACTGTAAAACCAGGTATGCACAATGTATTCTCGTTATGGCGCTCTGTTATACTTACTATTGTCTTGGTTTTGGTTTGAAAGGATTGCTCCATGTCTTCTCTCCAGCTCATCTGCTTGACAGGAGAGCTTTTCGATGAGGCTTCTGACCTCCCCCACCTACACACACAGGAGCGAGGTATAAACACTGAGCTGCTGGAGATGACGTGAGTCAATACAAAGACGAAGTTTACCTTTGTGAAAAAATCCTCCATGTTGATAGTGCTCTGTGCTGCAGCTGTCATATCACCCCGCCGCAGCTGTTAAACAGAAAACAGGGAATAATCAGACCTCACCTGTTGCTTCAACAGTCAACTGAACGTTCAAAGCACCTGCTACGATATCAACTATTTAAATGGCATAATATCCGCTTTAATGTGACGCTACAATAAGCAACACTAGCTGTGAGTCTTTAAGGCTCGCGGTATGAAGTCTTTCAATTAACTCAAAATGTTGAGTGATAAAAAAAAAAAAACAGACTTACGCCCGCCATGCTTTCTCATAACAACAGAAAGGAGTAAACGTACATCTTTGATATTTCTGTTACTTTCGGTATTGACGTCAAACTTCGACCTCTACCTGTGCGTCCTCATGTCCTGAACTGAGCTCACCTGTGTGTGTAATAAAGGGCGCGTGCACGCAGGCGCGTATCCGTCACAGCAAGCAAACAAAGAAGCTAACTGCCTACCTGTCTGTTCAAGCCCGTAAAGCCAGGTAGGCTACACAGCAGGAAGGCTACAAGGTCTGCTTTTTGTGTCAGAAAATAAGGCAGTTGAGGCGTTTACCGTATTGCAACTCCAGGCTGTGTACGGGTGTCAAATATAGGTCTACTGTTTATGAGCCGGTTAATAGGAATATCAACACGCCTTCCTACACCCTTCACTATTGGTCAACCCCTGAAGCTAAGCTAATTGTTCCCAGTAGGCCCCTCTTTCATTTAGTTTAAAAATACTCATGTCTTGGTTCCAATTAACTGCAATGTATCGTTATGTTATGCCTGCTGGGTCACTGTCACCTTAAACGAATTAAACAGGGTTTTGTTGTATTTTGTATTACTTTTACTTTTTCTTTCTGTGACATTTCAGAATAGAAAAAAGGAGCATTTCCAGGAGTTAATTTGTAAAGTAGGCTGTGGTGTCAGCATAGTAATGTGCAGATAAGATCTAGCCCTGCAAATCGACATTGTCCCTCATAGATAGCCTAAATAAGGGAAGTATACAACTGAATAAGAGCAAAGTTAACCCATTATCTGTGGTAGCCCATTTGAACAAAATCTCTCTACCTTTACATGACAAGATAAATCTTACAAACCAAGCTGCCAGCCATTACTTTAAAATCAAAGTCAACGTTCCTTACTGCTATGCTGTAGCCTCTTGAACTATGTGGAAACTCCAGGGCTACTTTATTGCAGTTTGCACTGGTGCAGCTGAATACAATCATTGGTGGCTGCTTCATTTGGCAAACTGAGAGGACATTTTCATTATGGATATGCATATAACAGATACACTTTTAAAACATGTTGCACATAAATACTGTGATCTGGGTATTACGCTTAGGTTAAAAGACCGTCACTTATAATTACATATTTTTGCTTTAAAGCAAATGTTTCCTTCCAGTGTTCAATCCAAGGTCTGTACATGGCACTGAAAGGTCATATTGATTCAAAACCATGCCATTATGCAACTGTAAAATCTGAGCATTGAGTTCTTTCTTCATGAACATTTAGGCTACTATTACTAACATTCAACATAACTGTCACTGCAGGGTGGACACAGCTGAAAACAATAAAATACTTTACCCCATGTGACCAAAATGACATGCATAATTGATATTGATAAGTCACTTGCTATCTAAATCAAAAGTAAAACCTTAAAATCTATTTGTATTTTTGAGGAAAGGTAGAATGTCATGATCATATAAATTCAGTTTTTTGAAGGGCATTGTTCTATGAATGTCTTGCCACATTTTGTGTTTTTAACAGTGCTCTGCCTTGTGTCTTCCTCTGTCTCTTTTTACAAAAGTGAAAATGACTTGTGTGCATGGAGACATGGACAGATCACTGCATCTGCATTTCTTATCAGACACAGATTCAGCAGAGAATCATCTGAAATAACAAACCCTTCCCTGGCCTTTTTTTTTTTACATGAGTGACACACACACAGCCCAAAGCTTCAGTCTCAAATCAGAAGCACTGCTTTTCATAAATAATGCAGTGTGTGCTTGTGGGTACTAAAGAGGTTCTCGGTTTCTCACTGCACGGTACAATACCTTCTTTTATCTTCGCAGTGGCCTTGAGCTAAGAAAGATTTGGTCAAGATGTTGCTCTTTTAAATATGCTGCGTTTGATATTCATAGACAAAATGCATGATCTCATTTTGAATTTAATGAAAAGCACTTATTTTAAAAGTCATATCTCAGAACCATCCTGAAGCCAGAGGATAGTAACAGTTATCAGGGTGTGGCAGGATGTTTGCTCTGTCAACAGCAGTAAATAATTTTGTAGTCAAACACCTGTTCAAACACTTGAACTTCTTTATCACCCTGTGAAAGTGTAAGATTGGTGCAAAGTGCAAACTGTAAGGACATTAATTAAGTTTTCATATGTCACATTTTAAAAGAAGCTTCAAACAATACCACTATATGTCATTTTGATACTTCATACATTTTATAAATCCCCATTTTTGTATACCCCTTTTTTTTGCATTCAATACCTTGGCAGATGCAATGATTCTGTTTCATACGAACAATAGGAAATATGGAAATACTGACCTTTCAAATACACCATTCCACCGGGAGGTGATATATCTGAGACAAACATATTCAGAGTACAACACCTCCTCTGACTAATGCATGATGCTTGGACTCAGATGTGAACACTTGTCCAGGTACATGACTTTTTCACGGGGGCTTGAGCACATATATTCAGCATTAAAACAACTCTGCACTCACCACGCCTCTGAGCGTGCTGCCCTTCAGACTACAGCTTCATATGTAATATTTATCCAGGAAAGACCTGGAAACATTTCCCTCCAGAGGAAGCAGAAGCACTTTAGTATCTCTTGGATTTTATATATTTTTGATAACAATTAAATTTTTATTTCAATTTATTAATTGATGCATTTCTGTCTTCCCACCACTAGAGGTAGCTTTAACACTAGAATAAGGGGAATGTCCCTTTTCTTTTTGGCCTTAAAGTATGATAATCCATTTCTGAATCAGCACTTTAGTATAATTCAATATAGTGGGACTCTGAGGGCTCCACCTTTTATAACGAGTAAGGGATATTTTTTGACAACAGACATGTTGTGTGCAACTTAAACAGGTCGGAAAAAATAAATTATAGTATCTGCTGGCTGCAAATTATGGGGTGAACTGTGTTTTCAGAGTCAGCAAAAGATCTATTGATTTTTTTCTGTGATATTGATGATGTATAAAATGACAAATAACAAGGTTTGTAGTCCCTAATGAAAATATGTAGGAGGATCAAACTATACAAACAAGAAAGTCTCAAGTGTTTTTGTACATACGTGGCCACAATTAACATTCTGCAACAGTCTCTGGATCAGCAACACCTGCAGTGCTTTGCATAGATAATTCTGTCATTTTTGGCTAGCATCCTGTCCAGGCAATAATGAGCTGCTAATTACTAATTAGCAGTTGGTTCAGTCCATAAAGCTAAAACAGATGTGCCGGCCTGCTCTCTCTTAATCGAACATTTTTCCTCAAAAGATGTACATCCATAACAGTATGCCTCTGCAGGAAAACAGGGATGGATGTAACAAGCCATTGTAATGCATGAGTTAGGGGAACTCCTTCACAGTGCAAACCTCTTGTAGTGTCATCCTGAATTAGCTCAGGCAGCAGAGTTGGGCGAGCAGAGCCAAGAGGCTTTGAGTCCCATAAAAGGCAGGAGGAAAGAAGCTGGAATCAAAACTTATTTTCTGTCAGAGATGTAAAAATAAAATCATTCAAGGGCTTTGCATTTCATCAGTTTACAAACTGTATTGTGTTACATCATTGATCTTTGAAATGTGATTTGCACACACAATTTACCATTTGTACTTACTCTCCTCACAATATTTCTTTTCATTTTAAGACAAGCATTTTGTGTTAATGAACAACCCAAGAAGCAATAAATACACATAACCCGGGAGGCGTGGTTAATTAGTAAGTTTGTGCGCCACTTGTACTGAGGTGTCATGATTTGGTCTTGTTTTTTATTTTGTATATTTGCGGAGTTTAGACTTCCTGTCTTGTTTTATTTTGTCTCATTCATCCCTGTGGTGTTGCTTGTTTTCCTTGTGTGCTTCTTTATTTTAATGTTTCCTAGTTTAGTCTGTTTCCTGTTTTATTTTGTAATTTCTTATCCTTGTCTTTCTCTATGTCGTAGTGTGTATTTTTCTGTTGATTATCCTGAGTTTAGTTTTCAGTGTTTCCTGATTTATTTTGTAGTTCTTGCCCCTGTGTGTCTGGCCTTACATCCTCTCCTTGTGTGTTTTCATTCTTTTTTGATTGCCTTCATCAGTTTCACCTGTGTCTGCTCCCTGTATTTAGTGTTTCTTTCCTTCTGTGTCAGTTCATTGTCAGTCGTCTACACTACTGTTTATGACCCTGTGGTCCTGTTACATCTGCTTTTCTTTTTCTGGCTCCCTGAGGTTTGTTTTTTCCCTTTTTGGGGAATTTTTGGATTTTGGTTTACTTGTCAAAATAAGCTTGATGACTTTTGTTAAATAAATGATTTTGGATTTCTGCAATTGGTTCCACCTCTTTGTTTTTTTCAATGAACATGACACTGGTGTTGTTGCCCTTGAAGTTGGCGGCCCAGGTTCGAATGCTGGACAGTGACTAGAGTTGACATCAGGGAAAGAGAGAGAGAGAGAGTGGGGAATAACATGAAGGAAAGGAGCCACAAGTTTCTCCTATAAAGCTGAAAAATACATCTTTATAAAACAAACCAGGATGTAACCTTATTTTAATCTCCATAATTTATTTTCAAACTGTATCAAATGACATAATAAAATCATATATGGTAGATATAAGGATGTTTTAATGCTTTTCGGGTCTTTTTTTAACTGTTTTTATAAAACACATGTAACTGATTTTTGAATATTTATTATAAGTTTTGATAACATAACATTGTAATCTGATACTGAGCTGTTTTCATGAGTTTAAATCCATCTATGAATCCGTCAAAATATAATTTCTATAGCTTTTCTTGGATTTAATTAATCACGATGCATCATTTTTAACGCTTCAAGGGTACAAGGATTGAAAATAAAATATTAAAATGTATGTATATCAGTTTATATGTATTGAGAAGGTTATCATGCTCAATAAAACCCAATTAGAAAACCTGATTGTTATGTTAGAAATAGTAAGCAGTGGTTACAGAGGGAATGTAACCCATGAATCTGTCAGTTTTGAATCTGTGATCTGTCTGTGAAGAAGTGCAGGACCCTGCTTTTACTTGTTAACAGTTTTAAAAAATGAATCAATAATGCATGATTGCTGGCAGGCTCAGCAGTGCTTAACAGTGATTTCACAGATCAGTACACCCAGGAGTCAGCAGGCGGGCAGCTGGGGAGCAATTTTACTCCAACGCTGATGATGACTCCCTCTGTGAAACCCCAACGGGACACCGGTAGTGCAACACCCAGCTGTCATGGGAGCCTGGCTTTACCTCTTTGGTTTTGTCAAAGCTTGAGATCAAGATATATGAAATATAAAATATACTATGAACTATCAGCTGGCTGAATGTGCATAGAAGTGGATTGAGGAAAGGGGTTATAACATCTGCAATCATTTTCACAACGTCCTTCAGGGGCCCATTTAATTTTTTCATTGTTGGTTTATGCTTTTAAAACAATAAGATTGTCTATAATTTTCTCTCTCTCTCTCTCTCTCTCTCTCACGCACACACTTATGAATACACAATTTAGCATTTCAACAACTCTGCTGCTCCTACTCCTTGCATCAGTCTGACCCCTTTTCACTTTTGAAAACAAGTCATTTCATTAGCTGTTAAAAACTCCATCAGATGACATACATGAGGATTTGGGCCGTGACTCCAGTTAACTGTGGGGTAAATATAAGCCACTCCACATGAACCACCTAATTAACCAAGCGGGCAGGGGTAGAGGTTTATGCTCAGTGCAATCCGGCTTAATTGCGTTTTCACTTTGATGATTAAAAGCTGGATCTGATATTATCATGTAATGCTCAGTGGGTGGAATACGGCACTAACAGTGCTTGGGTGAATCGCTGTGGGCCAATCCAATAACCTCCAACAAGGCTTAACAGTAAAGTCTTCCACTGGTAAATATCATAAATCAGAAATGTTGAGAGTATTGCAGAGCCGTTTGTGATAAGGTGCGGTAATATAAGTTTATGTTTTGTCCACTTTATCTTGTCTACTTTTATCACGGGTATCGACTTCCCATATTTGCCAAAATGACCCCCAGCAACTCAAAAACAACCCTGCCAGACAAAGGAGCAACAGTTACAGTCAAGATAAAGCACATCGGTCCCCTAAAAGGAACAGAACACCTGCAATGCATTATTGATGAAAAGTTAGATATATCTGTTTCCTTTATTATGAATTTTTCTCAGTGTGTGATCCTGAAATGGCAGCAAAGAAATATCAACAACAAAATATAGTAAAAAAGGCATCAAGAATGTTCACTGCATACTCTGCACCAAGCTAAGGGGCCAGTCTGTCCCTTTAAAACAGCGTATATGAAGCTCTAGCTATATAACTATATAACTGCCTTCACGATCGGGTCTTTCTCATTCATCTTTTTTGCACGCTTACTCTCGTTTCCGCTGTCATTCTTGAGCTGTCATCTTCTGGTGGCTGTCATTGGTTAATCAGCTGTCTCGTCAGCGGTGCTCATCTAACCAATGGCATGGTGTTCCGCCCTTATCCTATCATCGTACTGCTCCCCTTTTAAATATGATTCTTTCTCTCCCTTAGTCCCTTCATGCTGATGTTTCGTGCGCCCCTCCTCCTCCCCAACATCGCCATCTCGCAGAATCATCATCCATCATGTCTCATCCCATCTGGTTTCATCAAGTCATCAGCTTCACCACCACCAGTGTCTGGACTCCATGGGGGGGATCTATTCTGACGTTGCTAAGAATTGTCACTCTACACATCGCCCACCCCATAGAGTCCAAGCGCCAAAATGATTTCTGTCAAGGAACATTTCCATATCTCATTGTAATAAATAATTGTCTTTAATCAATTGTCTCTCTTGATTGAAATACCATAATCCAACTTGAAAAACAACATTTCTGGTACTTATCTCTATTTCAATTTGTCATACTTTGAACTGTTAACATTAAACAAATTATAACTTTTGCGTAATGAGTTGCACAGTCCTGCTTAAATAACGACTGTATTGGGAATAAGTACATAATTTAACTAATATTCAACCAGAAAAAATAAGAAATTCATACAATTAAAAACAATCCTGTAACACCACCCTTTAGTTTTTTGTCCTGTCATAAACATTAAATATTTCCTCATCTTGTCCTGACAGGGTTTTAAAGGATTGAAAAATGGGGATTTACCCTTCCTTCTTAAATGTATGCCATGTTGGACAACCATTAGCATGCTACATTTCACAAAACTATTAAACAAAACTCTTTGCTTGCCGTTAACACTTAACAGATTTACCCTTGGGAGTCCTTCAGTGGAGCACAACACTGTTCATTAATGTCGCTGTCACTCTTATAATTATGTGTTTTGTGGATTGAATTGTGTGCACGGCAGTGCAGAAAATCACTGACATGCGGGAAATTGAGGTTGAGAACAAGCACAAAAGACACACACATGCAAGTGTGAAAATTGTCACACAGGATGCATTATAAAAATAAATAATAGTGATGTCCAGTTTAACCTCAATCTGCTCCCCTTTTCATCCGGGTCAGCTCCATCACCCCATACAGGTAAACATTGTGTACAACAGCTGGGAGATTCCTCTCCACCTTTTAACTGTGCGAATGAAGTTTTCTCAAGATTCCTTTCACCTTAACTGAAGAACTCTTCAAGCAGAAAATAAAGCACTGCTGCTCATTCAGCCAAAACAAATGTTAGGGGCACTTTTATTCAGACTGCAAAGCTCATTCAGCGTAGAAGGGGAAATGAATCAATGATAGCCTACTACTTTTTAATTCTGCTCGTTCCACATGAATTATAATAGTTTCCTTCATAATCAGCAACAAAACGACTTAATAAATTCTAAGATGTAGTTGTTTTTGTTTCCTGTTAAAGTAGATACACATCCTAAATTGCAAATGCAAGGCCACAAGGTCTCTGTATCTGCTACCCAGTGGTGTGATGGGAATTTTCAATCAGTCTGGCTGTGAGTTGTACTGTCAAATGCAACCTGGGATTCTGTGTACAGAAATATAAATCAGTAAAATGTTGTATTGGTTTGAGTCTCCCAGCTAGGCCTGAGGTGCAAAGGCTTATAAACAGCTCTGATGTTTACCTGTCAGACCAAGATGAGGAATCTGCTACTTATTCATTTGTTATCTCAATCTATTTCACTTGTCGTGGCTGATAGTTTTCTCAATTGTTTTTTAAGAGCATAATCAAAATAATGTATTTGTAAAAGAATATCTACTTGAATCAATAACTAAAATAAATGTCAGTTGTGGCAACTTCAATTGAGGTTCCTCTTTTTGATGTCTGACACTAAATATTAAAACTAAAACTACAATTATCACTAATCTGATAATGTTTTTCTTTTGTTTCTGGCTGCTTCTGTAGAAATTACAAATATTTGTACTAAAAGAACTGCTTGCTTGCTTTGGCTTTGTCACTTTTTTTTCCACATTCAGTGTTTTCTCTCAGGCAGTCCGGCTCCCATGCACAGTTTCATTACCTTTCATAACAAGCTGCCAGCACCATTTATGTAAATTCCTCATGATTTCATCTTTAGCACAAAACTGCAGAATTTTTGTGCTTTCATTTTAATTTCGGAGGGACAATGAAGGGACGATCCAAAATAGCTTTGCTTTCATGTGAGCTCACTGCGAATAGATGGTGAAATCTAGCAGAATGGATCATAGTTAAAGGTCTGAAATGACGAAGGAAAATAGAGGATTATGATTATCATTAAGAAGTAAACAAGAAGGAATGACCCATCCCAAATTATTTAATATCCAAGGGCTCAAAAAATGTCAGAAAGCGCCTCTCTCTTGTGCTGTTGCTGCGTTGTCAAGTTCACACAATACCAAATCACCTCTCATCAGGATACTTGGGTCTTAAGAGAAACAGGCACACAAAAATGATTTATTTTAAAGCCATGTGAAGCAAGGAAAAATAAAACATGAAAAGAAAAGACTTTAAGGGGTAGTTCTTTTTTTTGAAGTGGGGTTGTATGAGTTACTTGTCAATAGTAATTGTACTAGCCACAGGAGATGCATGGCCCCTTGTTTGAAAATCTGGTTAGAGTGCTGGCATGGAAGCTAGGCTATATATCGCTGTAGATGGGGCCATTTGTACCCCAAAACTAACTAATTTGAATAAAACCTCACCTGAACCTCAATGAAGTATATATTTTGTATGGAATATCCCTTAATGACTTTTCTTTTCATGTCTCATTTTTATATGTTTCATATTTCTTTGAAGTAAGTTCCTCTTACATGTTAGTGAACTTCTTTTAAAGGTCCAATTTGTAAGATTTCGACTGCTTCTCTGTCAACAACGCAGCAGCCAGTATGTCCTCTTTCTAAGTTTGGATTCAGGTGTGGTAATGTTTTATTTTTTTGTTTTGACCACAAGGAGGTGGCTTTAAGGCAACCACACACAGCTGTTTTGGACGCCCCTCAGTTTGCCAGTCAAACGGCAAAGCAACAGGTGTTCAGTTCTCGAGTCTGGCAAGGCCCTAAGCAAAAATGAATCAGGGCCCCGCCAACCAGCATTCATCACCTATATGTCTGCCAGTGTCCCGACACTTACTCCTCTTCCTCTACCGCCTCTGCAGGTGTTGCAGCAATGGAAGCAGGCAAGTACTGGTTCAGATATAACTGATTCTACGTGACCTAATTGTTCTAAACTGCTCAGCGACATTAAAACTATAACACGTATTGAAAAGTTTTTTGAGAAATGGAGAGAGGTTGGCACTGAAAGGTTTCAAGACTGGTATTGACCTGGTTATACTGAAGCTTCAGTGTCCGCAACATAGCAACCTACGACATAGCAAACATAGCAACCTGCATGCATATTGACTAGGGAGGAGGGGGCAAGGGGGGAGACAGCTCTCTCCAATGTTTTGAATTTGGACTGCAGTACCTAATTTAAACCCTAGGTGTCAGAATTACATATTGCTCCTTTAAGATCCCATTATTGTGATGAGATGTGATTTTGAACTATCCATTTAATATTGGATAGACAAGACCTCCATACAACTTATTGTTATAAAAACTTTGTTTTTGGGAGATTTAAGATGATGTAGATATTGTGCATTCAGTTTTTTGTTTTTCTCCTACACTACATGACCTCCAACCTACACCTGTGGTACTCAACACCTCTCTTTGCTTCATGAATAAAATAACCTGACCTGAACACCCACAAGCTGCAGAAGTCAGAACAACTTGTTCTGTGCTGGTTGTTCTTTTGCTCAACATCTGATCTCACAGTTAATTCCTTAAATTAGACAAAACAAAACCTGTAAGCTGTCCAACTCTACACAGAAACATTGTATGTGTACATAGAGGTATTGATTTAACATAAATACGCATTAATACTAACAAGTTAACTTCAGATAGCCAAGGGTCCAAAGTCTTGTCAGTCTGCATGTGGATAGATTGTGAGGATCTCTCCCAAAAAGCTGGCACAGAACAGCAGTCACTAAGCTTCTTTTGCAGGAGGAGATAAATCAAAAATCAATTATACACGGACAGATTTGAGCTATAAATCACAGTGTGACAGACAAACACGCTGTGGAGTCTTCAACTTACTGCTCATGAAACCTCCGAGGACAGGCCTTAAATATCATTACGGAAAGCAACTCCATCTGTTTATGAAAAATTCCTGTTAGATAATAACCCTAACCCTAATTAGCAACCACAACAGGTGCATTTCTTCCAGATGGACATCCTTCTATCTTTGTACACGTATGCAGCATGAAGTTAAAAAAGCATGCTGATCCTATTTTTTAAGATGCTGTAGAAGAAACTGACGGATTTAAGCACAGCTCTTGTTTTCAGCCGAGGAAGATGATTACAGTCAGCCCCTCAACTGTGTCTGAAGGCTCCTGTGGTTATTCAGGAAAGACAAGTCGGGTTTGCAGGAGATGAACCTTGCTGACTTCTGGAAGCATCACTGATCACAGCCTTGACAGCACCGAAAGGGGAGTAAAAGTCAGGAAGACGGGAAATGTCAAGCAAGTAGATAAAGTCTGCAGGATCAGTTTTATTCTTAGTTTAAAAGTCATTTATCAAATGAATACTGATTTGAAGAAAAAGTAATTGTTTTCATTTTGTGTGAATCAGTATTTCAAAAAAGGTCACTTGGAAGATTACCTGTCAAATTGTGATTGCCAGGAGGTTTTCACCTCTGGAGGGCAGTATTGTGTGAGGAGTTTAACTGTAAAACTTTCTTATTTTCAGTCAGCAAATGTAGCAGAGCTGAAGATAAACCAACACAAATTACTGTAATTGCAATTGTTTACTTTCGTTATGTGATGCTGATTGAAACTGAGTTTGCCTCCCCCTGAAACCACATCAGGCTTTCATTGTCTTCAGGCTCCAAATCCCTCATCTCAGAGCTTCCGGAATGTTAAACATGCAGGATCAGTTCAGTCCCAGTGCAGTCGGGAGAGGTGGATGTAGCTCGGATAACACAGGTAGCACAAAAGAACACATGAAGGGATAATGTGTTGACCTCGGGGGGAAGGAGGGTGTGATTTTCCTTTCCATCCTTTAGCCGTGCTTTCACCTCTGGGTGAAGATTACGCTGTTATGTTGCTTCATGATCCTAATCCATTTCTGGCTCACCAACCTCTAAGGCTTTGGATCTTTTAAAAGGAAATAATGTCTGCTCTCTCTCTGACCCCTGATCACAGCTTGTACTGTAGGCTACTGTATGTTTCAGCTCTTAGCACTTCAACAAAAAGTCTCAAATTTTTCCATTAGAGTAAACATCAGTTGCCCTTCAATCTCATATGAAATTTAGAGATTTAGGATTTAGAGAAACTATGTTGGTAGAGATTCATTTTTTTCTTCTGTTCTTTATTTTGATAACAATGTTACACCTAAATAACATTAAAGAGGGCCCCAGATTCTGGCTACTGACTGATACTGTACATTAAACATTAAAAAGTTAAAAAATTCATATTAACTATTTTTATATTCTCTAAATCAAACATTGCTTGAATCTTTAACGTATTTACTTATTGTTTCATTTTTTATGTCTTTTGTTTGTGTTTTACTACTGCCCAGATGTAAATCATCCTTGGATCCTTAAAAATTAAAGGGATACTTCACCCGTTGAAACATTAATCTGTATTGACATTGGGTCATATATATGTGAAATAGATTTTTAAGTTGGTGCCTTCTTGGTCGAGAAAAGGCAGAAAGTGTCTTTTTGGCTCCATAGAGCCTGTTAGCATAGCCTCCAAGCAATATGGCGACATTAAGTTTCGATTCTGGGAGTGAGTTTCCACCCACTGATCTGTGATTGGTCTGTAGCTTCCGTGGTCGAAAATATGAGGAACTAGCGTTGTAGTTTCACCCTGCTAACGGCAACAGCTTCTGATGACGCAAAATGACGATTTTTGCGTCATCGGAAGCTCCTTTTCAGACTTAGAAATACAAAGATTTCCCATCTCAGGGGAAAATGAGGGTGGGATGCCTGACCATTCAAAAATACTACCAGGTTTCTAATGATACAAAGCTTAATGCAAATGGGTGAAGTATCCCTTTAAGCTTTATATATCCAAGCTATTATTATTACCAAGTCTTTATACCTATTGGATGGATTGGCTTGAAATTTGGTACAGCTGTTCATGTCCCCCTCTGAATGAATTATATTAGTTCTGTTGTCCACTTACATCATGAAATAAAATATATATATATATGTGTGTGTGTGTGTTAGTACTTGGTTGACGACTTAAGCACCAACCTCAGCTTTACTTTGCGTAAATTGTGTAAAAAAAAATGTTTTGGTATGCTATCTTGTAAAATTAGGATGGTGAACATGCAGCCAATTAGCATTATTATTGTTAGCATATTAGCAAGCCGAGTTAAGCTGTCCAGACAGATGATGCTGCTAGCATGGGTTTAAAACTTGTCTTTATTATATGTTGATGTTGGTTTAAGGGATTATTTAGGGAATATAATAATAGTTTTATGAATAATAATAATAATAATAATAATAATCTAAGTTTAACTGGAGGGTTTTAAGGAATTTTTTGAATATATCCAAGGTAAAAGTATTGATATCAGACCAGTTTCTGAAGGATCCTGGAGGATCTGGGATGGAGAGTAGGGCTGCAGGAGGTCTGAAAGGAACTGGGGGGCAAGACCATGCAGTGATTTTTAGGTTCTTACAATGTTTTACAAATAGAAACATCATTCTGACACTAGTCAAGTCAGGAATTCAGCAAAGCCTATATTTTCAAAGTCTGGTGCTAATTCATAAGGATGACAAGTTATTTTAGGCCGGAGCAAAGTGATACAATGCCTAACATGCATATCTGTGCTGCCATTCGTGGAGCAGCACTGCGAGCAAGGCTTAAACTCTAATTATGACTACTCCCTGGTGGACAAACAACAAACCTGATGGACTGTTTCAAAAAGACAATATCTGGTATTTCTGTTCTACGATCGCTTAACACATAAGCCCCGTTTCCACCAAGCGGTCAGGTTCAGTTCAGTTCGGTATGGTACCCATTTATTGGCGTTTCCACCATCATGGGTTGAGAATGGTACCAAAATAAGGGATCCATACTGTCGTACTTTTTTTGGTACCCTTCTGTTGGGGTGCCAAGTGTACCGATCTGACCCTAAAGGGTTCCTTTTTTACTGTGTCCCTGTTCTTCTTGAACGTTTAACTTAATTAATAGCTGGCTACACTGTTGGGCTGCTATGATGTCACTCTATTATAGCTGACTCGGCTATCTCTATCTGGCTTACATCCAATAAGGGTATGGTCTGTTGTGGAAATGCAAGCAAGTTCAGGGTTTAAAGTACTGAATTGTACCGAACTGTTATTATTTCTTCTTTATTTCGAATGATTAAAAAATAGATGAAAATGAATAAACAAATGGAAAAAAATAAAAATCTGTATAAAATAAAAAACAATAAAAAGCCAATTTCAATATAATACACATTTGACTCGTTCTAAAAAAGGGACAGGAAGAAGCCTAGGCTTGTCAAGTCCTACCCCCATTCTTCACCATTAACAAATGCAAAATCCAATAAAATAAACTAAACGGACAATACAAAAAAATATTCCAATCTAGCTATTAAGAAAAACAGAACAAAACAAAAACAAACAAAAAAAAGAACAAAATGAACAGGCGCCATTAACAGCTGTGAGATTTACATTCTCCTTCCTCATTTCTGTACTTTTCAAAGATATATCTTTTGTACATTTTTTAAAATTGCATTATATTTATACTTTGTTTAATCGTTTCGTCGAGACCATTCCACAAAACCACCCCACAAATGGAAATACACATACTTTTTAAATTGGTCCGAGCATAATGCTGTTTCAAGTTTAGTTTCCCTCTAAAGTTATAACCCCCCTCTCTGTCTTTGAACAGTTTTTGTATGTTTACAGGTAGCAGTTTATTTTTTGCTTCATACATTATTTGTGCAGTCTTAAATTCTACCAGATCCCCAAACTTTAAGGTGTGTAATTTTAAAAATAGTATATTGGTGTGTTCATAATATCCTACATTGTTTACTATACGAATGGCTCTTTTTTGTAGTGTGCTTAGTGATTGTAAGGTGGTTTTGTAGGTGTTGCCCCATACTTCCACACAGTAATTTAAATATGGTAACACAAGTGAACTATACAGAATATACAGTGCTCTCTCATTCAAAACGTGCCTTGCTTTCCCCATCACTCCAATGCTCCGTGCTACTTTTGCTCTCACATGTTTTATATGGGGTTTCCAGCAGATTTTGTGATCAAGAATCACACCCAGAAATGTATTTTCATACACTCTTTCTATTTCAACATTATTTATCATTACTTTTACTTGTGTATTTATTTTGCGTTTTCCAAACAGCATACGTTTGGTTTTGTTTAAATGTAATGATAATTTATTCAAATCAAACCATGTTTTTAGTTTACTCATTTCTGCTGTGACCACCTCCAAAAGCTGCTGCAAATTTTCCCCATCACAGAAAATATTAGTGTCATCCACAAATAACACAAATTTTAAGAGGTTTGACACCCTACATATATCATTAATATACAAAATAAATAATTTCGGACCCAAAACCGACCCCTGTGGGACTCCACAAGTTATATCTAAGCATGTTGATTTGCAATCCCCTATTTGCACAAGCTGATGTCTATTACTTATGCAGCATCTCATCCACTCTAGTACAACCCCTCTGATTCCATACTTTTCCAATTTTTTGATGAACAAATGATGATCAATTGTGTCGATTGCTTTTTTCAAATCTATAAATACACCCACTGCAAATTTCTTATTGTCTATGGAACTGGTAATGTCTTCAATTAACTCCATTAATGCCATGGATGTAGATCTGTTCGACCTGAATCCATACTGACTCTCAACCAACAATTCGTGCTTCTCAATAAAATTATCCAATCTACTGACATACAGTTTTTCTAATATTTTAGAGAACTGAGAGAGTAAAGACACAGGCCTGTAATTAGTAAATTGATTTTTGTCTCCAGCTTTGTATAGTGGGATGACTTTGGCAGTTTTCATTTTACATGGAAATACACCAGTTTTGAAAGATAAATTACAAATATAAGTTAAGGGTTTTACAAATACACCAATGACTACCTTGATTAAAGCCATATCAATGTCATTCCAGTCTGTAGACCTTTTATTCTTACATTTGCTAACAATGTCAATAATCTCCTTTTCATCAGCTGCTTTCAAAAACATTGAGTTTGGGTTGCTGTCTAACAAATCCACAACCTTCCTCTCTCCTTCTTCTGACTGTGGATTATCGATTTCTTACTGCTAGTTTTGGTCCCACACTTACAAAAAAACTGTTAAACCCATTAACCACATCATTTATATTGCTTACAGTTGTATCGTTGTCTTTAAAATACTGAGGGTAGTTTATATTCATTGATCCATTCCTGATAATATTATTTAACACATTCCATATGCCCTTGATATTATTTTTATTATTGGTTAATATTTTATTATAATAATCTTTCTTACATTTCCTCATAATACTAGTCAATTTGTTTTTGTATCTTTTGTATTTACTTCCTGGTTCTATAGTTCTGAATTTTATGAATTCTTTATACAAGGTATTCTTTTTTTTGCATGCATTCTGAAGTCCTTTTGTCATCCATGGCCTATCTATATATTTTGCTTCTTGTTGTATTGTTTCAAAGGACAGTGTTCATCATATAATGATTTAAATGTTATCAGGAATGTTTCATATGCTTTGTTGGTATCAGCCTCTTTAAACACTTGTTTCCAATTTTGTGTTAGTAATGCATTTCTAAATTTGTTTATAGATTCTTCTGTTCTTACTCTCCTGTATCTAATCCCATTAACATCCTTACACTTAACATAATCACAAACAAACATTACAAAAACCGGCAAATGGCCACTGATGTCATTCAGTAGTAACCCACTCTGTTGTCCATACTGTTTGTGAATATGTTGTCTATTAGAGTTGTACAGTGAGATATTATTCTGCTTGGTTTGGTGATAAGTGGAAAAAACTCATACTGAACAATACATCGATAAATTCATCAGTCAGTTTGTGTTTGTTGGGATTTAAGAGATCTAAGTTAAAATCCCCACAAATGAACACAACTTTGTGATCTTTCTTGGCAAACAATCTTTCCATACTATTCTTGAATGTTTCAATATTGGAACCAGGTGCTCTGTATACACAGCTCACAATTACATTTTTCTTTTTTTCCAGGTAGATTTCTACAGTAATAATCTCCATCACATCATCAATATTAGTTGTCATATTTTCCACTATTTTATAATTTTATCTTTTATCTACATACAAAGCCACTCCTCCTCCTTTTTTATTTTTCCTATTTATATAATTCAGTTCATACCCATTCAACTCAAAATCCACACCCTTTTGGTGTGGATTTTTTTCAGGTCTCAGATATGGCTATCACATTAAATGGTTTGTTTAGATGACTCAAGTATTCTTTGATGTTGTGGAAATTTGCATATAAACTTCTGCTATTAAAATGAATAATTGACATTCCATGATCTGATTTCATGTTCATGTTGAATTGATCTTCAGAGTAATAACGGCAGTTGTTGTTTATGTTGTTAAGAAAATTATTTTCAGGGTCAATATCTTGTTCAAAATCATGCATATTATGATCAGTGAATTTAAATGTTTTAAAGTTCCAACCATCACAATCATCATTGTCCCTTTCATTTCCAGCTGTTGTCAAGTTTAAACAGTCAAGCTCTTCACAAGAGTCCACAGTCATAATAGTTCAAGTCAGTCACACTGATAGACAAAGTCACTGTTCTGGAGTCGCTGGTACTTGTCCAGCTCCTCGATGTATCTTATGGTCAGCACTTTAGCCTCCTCTGGTGACCCATTTAGCTTTATGAACACCTTACAGTTGTCCAGGTTGACTGGATTTTCTTCTGCTTCCGAAGCGTGCACTTCTGCCGATGTCTGCATTTTTTTTTGTAAGGTGCCCATTCACATAAACATCAGTTCCCTTGAGCTTTTTCCCTTGTCTGAGCAATGCATTTTTGTGTTTTCTGTTCGTAAAACAAATTATTATGGCCGGTTTGCTACTTTGGTTTTTTCGAGGTAAAGGATGACATGCCTCGATGTCTGTATTGGATATGGTTATGCCTTTGCTATGAAAGAAAGCAGTTACCTGCTGCTCCACAGAGTCCCTGTCTTGGTCGGTGGGTCGCTGTACTGAACCAAACCAGACTGCTTGGTGGAAACAGGGATTTACTTGCTCAAATCCACTGCTACAATTTCCTCTACTACAAACGAATTATGGCCACTACAGTATAGTATTGTCTTGCTTGAGACCCTGTAGAATTAGTTCAATTTTCTGGGAGAAAAAATAAATAAAATAATAACTATGCATATATAAAAATAAAACAAATAATAATGCAGGTTTTGTAAGTGATACAATACTTCTGACAATAATTACAAAAAACGACTAAAGTTCTGGATCGCTTTCCCCCAAGTGAGCTTGTTGCTTCTATGTCATCCTCTTTGTGTCTTTAATCAATTTCACTTGTCCTTGTAAAAAAAAATAATTTCTGTTGTTTCTGTCTCCCATCTTTTATTAATGCTGCCCATAGCAGAAAGACGGAGGCAAGGCAGAGGAAGCTCCGTTTCACTGAGTGGCCTTCAAACAATACTGCTAAGGATGGGTATGCAGGCATTCAGAGGAAATCGCACAGAAATGTCTCGACCTTTCCCTGTCCAAACCTCCCAGGTCGTGTGCAGATGTTGGTACGGAGTTCGTCACTCTTCAGGAAACATGTCTTCTTGATAAATGGTAAGGGTAGGACGGAGGGTAAGTGAAGATAAAGCAGAATAATACTCATTTGTATTCTATTCATCCAAACATCCAGTTCGTGTACAGATATTTTTTTTTAGTAAGTCTCTCTTTTGGTATGTAAAGATGCAACAGAAAGCCATTGCCTTGACACTTTGGAGAAGAGTTTGACAAGTTTAGAGAGAACCATTTGGAAAAAAAAATACAAGGCTTTGGAAAAGGACAAAAGCCTAGGAGGCAATCATGAGAATACAAATGTTAGACATGGCTGATCTGTGTCATTTATAAGAGCTTAAACTTTTGTTTTAAAGTAATGGAAGAATCAATAATTGAGGACTTTCTCTGATAGTCTATCTCACTTAACAAAAAGAGCACTCACAGTCCATGCCAAATAGCCTGAAGCTGAGCAACAGGAAATGTGTGGAAGATGCTAATTAAATAATGTACCTTACTCTCAATTAAAACACTGAGTAAACAATTTGTATGGGGACTCTTCTGCTGACCACATTTTAATCCATAACAACATCATCATTCCATTAACCTCTGTGTACAGTCCAGGGCGGCTTTAACGTAGCTTTGCAGTCAGTTATTGTGTAGATCACCATGCTAATTTTGTTCTCTGTTAGTGTCTTGTGGTATTTTAAGGATTTATGTCTTGAACAAAGTGCCTACAGGCAAAACAAAACCAAAAACAAGGGAAGATATAAATCAAAAGTGATGCGGCTAAGGGTATTTTTCCCTTTTTGTAGCATCTATCCATGAACACAAAGACACATTTGAACCACATGTGCGTTAGATCTTCATTTTTTCCAGTGGTACCAAAAGAATATATGCAGAATAGGACACATTGCAGCATAGGTATCATATTTTATCTTACCCTGAGGCGTCTGTGAGACTGAATGACGTGAAATAAACCTCTATATGCAGATTGTCTATGAAAAAGAGGAAAAACAACTCAGTGTGAGCCAGAAAGGTGATGCACAAAGTAAAAAAAAAAATCATTTCAGAGGTGAAGAAACATCAATGGGGAATTAAATGGTGAAAGGAGCTAAAGTTAAAAACTTAAAAACAAATGTATTTTTTACATGGAATCTCTTTTGTCAGTCAGCAGAAGATTTCTAACTGATAGCACGTCTGTCAAAACACATGTTGAGCCCTTCCAGGTAGCTGATGATGGATTGTATCCTCAATTTGATTCTCACAATGTCTTGAAGGACTTCATTCGACAAGAGACACATATTGTCTTATTGCAGACAGCAACTTGATTGACACCTAAAGGATTATGATTTTCAACCCAACACTGACACATACTGTATATCTGTGCCAAGAGCAAAGATTGTGGGAGCCGAACAAAAACTGAAAGATCTACAGAAAGGGAAAATGTTATATAAGAGTTTTTTTGTAGTCATCAGAATGTTTTCATATCAGTCCTTTCATTTGGACTCCAAACTTTATGATTGTCAGTCACACTTTGCAAAAGCACAGCAAAATTGAGGTTCAGTCTCAAACATAAAAATTAAGGTGTACTAAAGTGCTGCCATACTTTTTTTTCCCAATTTTGATTATGTTGTTATTGCATTAAGTGGGCATAAGGGAGCATAATCATTGGATTTCTGATGGAAGAGGAAGCTTTGTTATTGGCAGAGAGGCATCCAAACATCAAACATGTTATATATTCAGGGTACAGTCTGCAATGGGATAAAACCATAGACTGTACAAGTAATGGACATAGCCACTGTGACGCAACTGTGACAACCCTTGTTGTTAAAACACAGGAGTTCGACAGTCAGTGTATTGTTAAAAATGTTGATTTAAGTTGTTCAAGTTAATAGCTAAACCTGAATGAATTCAATGATGAATCTATTGTATGAATTAAGATACAACAAAATGCTATTAAGACTTGTCCCACCAGTCCTACAAGCTAGTTTTTGTTACCGCAATTGTGAAAAACATACAGAAACTTTTTCTTGTCAAATGCTCATAAGGATAATGGGGATTTTCAGGGCCTTAACAATAACAGATGCAGGAAACAAAAATGAAGTTTTCTGATCTTACACAGCCATGTTTAGTTCTAAAATCTGAAAAAATGTCAGTTAAAAAAAACCCAATTTACACAAACTCCTTGCGTGCCCTGCCCCATACTTCCCTGATTTTGCTGACCATTTCCTTGGAAGGACAGTCCCCTTGCCCAGAGATAAATACATAACAAATACATTTGTAAACGTCTTAAGTCCAGCATTAGCACAATGTTCATGCACTGTTTACAAGAGTGCTCAACATCATGCAAAATTTCATGTTTTCCCTCGGTGGGTGCTTGTTTTTTCTGAATAATACTCTGTAACCTACACGGATGGTTGACACATCACTCATGCCAATAGGGATCTGCTTGCCCAGACATTTTGTCTGCACTTTCCTCCATAAAATCAGAATGGGCACAAACATAACGGACCACGTCTAAACAGAGATGAGAGGTCACACAAGGAGAGGAGAAACAAGCGGAGGGCTATTATTGGAGCGCCAGAGGGAGACGTCAGTCTGTTACACAAACATTTATTGAAGGATTATACAGTATGCCTCAGTACACTCATGCAGATGTACAGTCATAGCTGCCTGCGCGCACACACACACACACACACACACATACACACACACACGCACACACACACACATACACATACACATACACATACACAAGAACACAAAACCTCTCACATAAACCGTATCACTCACGAGGATAGATCCTGACAAGCATATCTTTAGCCTCTTAACTCTCCAGAAATCTGCTAATAAGTGGAAATGAAGACTTGATTAGAAAATAACGAAGCCAAACTTGTTCAAATTGTTTGCTACGCTTGAGATCCCTGCAGGGAGAATGAGAAATTTCCAGAATTTGATTCTACATTATGCAACCAGCTCATTGGAAATGCAGCAGCCACTGCTCCTCTGGTACATCCCTCTTCTGTTGAGGCAAGCGTGCCCTGTCCAATCCAGGCCCAGAGGGACCTCCTCCTTCATCTCAGCAGCTCCTTCAGGTTCCACTAGAAATAAGTGTGTGTGTGTGTGGGGGGGGGGGGGGGGGGGGACTGTCAGGATACAGGAGAATACTAATTAGCAATTAGCAAGAGAGAAAGTAAAACAATGCCAAAAATGAGCAGGTTTCAGCTTCTCAAGTGGGGCAATTTACTGTTCTTTTCTGTCCTATTTCATTGTAAAAATGTATATTTGAGTTTGGGAGTGTTCTGCAGCAACATGGGATTGTAAAGGCATCACCTCAAGGTCTGGAAAGTTTAACAAGCAATTTTATGGCCAATTTCCCAGTCCAAACAATTAAGGTAATTGCAAAATAAATAAAATACATAGACCAGATGTAAAATAATGATACAAAATACAGTATTAGTCTTCTTAAGGTAACACTTTCCTTTTATCCATCATCATCATTCTCCTCTTTTTGGATTGACGATATTCTCCCTGAAGAAAAGAGAAGGAAAGTGGGCAGGAATGGTCAATCTGCGGTGAAAACAGGATCCTGAGAAAGCATAAAACACAAACAAAGCACAGATAGCTCTGTTTGATGTGGAACAGTCTAAAAAGGTGAAGCTGAAGCTGCTCTCTCTACGTGTATTTGAACCGTTCTTTTAAGATCAGAAGTGAGGGCTTCTAAAAATCCTCAACCTTTAAATCATTGCAGTAAAGACACCCCAAAACTTCTGTCTTTATCTGCCTCATGGTGAACTCTTCGGCTGACAGAGGCACGAGGCCTGGGGTTAGCAAAGAGTAACAGAGGGGCTGCAGTGAAATCAATAAGAGCTCACCTCTCTGCCCAGCAATGTATAATTTATAAAGCACACACACTCCCAAACACACAAACAGCCAATCCAGCCAACTGTAGGTATTATTTTATTTATTTCCACATCTAAATTTATTTTCTTTTAATTAGGGGACCTTAATGGGTTTTGCCTTCTTAGGTCTAACCACATCTAAACTTTGTTGCTCTATTTATATGTGGGTAATCTTTTTCATCGCCTGCAGCAATGTCCCAAAAATAAAGCCACCAGGATCTCACCAAGACCATGTTTTCCCAGCAGGGAAAATCAATCTCCTCATGTGGAACAAAGAATGAATAGTCTAACTGGATGTTGGAAACTGATCAGATCAGAGGACAATCCTGCAGATATGAAATGCTCACTAAAACTGTTAAGCATGGCTACCATGACAGCCGAGTATGAGAGATAAAAACATGACATAAGAGGTGGATTGGGGAAGAGAGAGTTCCCAAAACAGCGATAGAAAAGAGAGAGGTGCAGCATAAAATAGTGATGCTGAAACAAATGATCCGGTTAATTTTAACAGCTCTGGGTTACAGAAAAGTCGGAGCTGTATGTATTGTACCAAAATTTCCCAGCTGCCCTATCCACTACTATAGTGACCCACGCAAAGTATTTCACCTCTGAGCAGATTTGCAAACACTAGAGTGATAAGAGGAAATGCAGTCAACTTTGCTTTTATCATGGAACCAAGGATCAAGGCATCAAAAGGTCTCGGGAAAATATTAGCATATTTCACATTCAGAGTGGCCCAAGAAAACATTTAATAGTCTATAAATAAAAATACTGCATGTTGGCAAACTCACATGTTAGGTCTGTGATAAAACATAAATTCCACAAGTGGTTTGGCATTTTACATTTAACAGCCCAATTTAGGACTTGCTTCGCTACCCTGCGACAATATTCCATACCATCCTAATCCATGGAGCAATCCTAGCACATTACAAGATACAAAAAATAAACTAATAAAATAAAATACAAGCACAACCATTAGTAAACAAAGGCATTCAATTTTACTTGTTCGTGATTGAATTGGGTATTGTGAAATGGTATGTTTCCGAAGGTAATAAAATAACAAATTAGTTTTCTGGTAAGTTGACTGGCATCTTTTTGCAGAGGTCAGTCCACCGATGTCTGGTTTTAAGTCTTGTAAGGTAGCATCAGCAAAACATCTCAGAGATTGTTATTGCTGATGTGTGGTCTTTGTTTGGTCTTGTTCAGATTGATCATTTAAACATCTGATATTCTCTGAATAATTGTGAATTGTCAACTTGGCAAAGATGGCAAAGGTTAAGTGCTGTATTTTTAAGTCAGAGAAGCGCCAATATGAATTGTACTTTGTCTCCCTTTGTCTGTCTGCAACTTTGTCTTCTTGCTGCTGACTGTCTTGGACAGGTCTCTGTTGAAAAACAAAAGTTATGTCATACATCGCGGGATTTTCCACTTCCGCATTGGCTTCATTTTTCAAGACCGTAGGTTGCTGCTTCAGAATGACGTGTGGAAAAGGGACCACAGGTCAAATTTGAACTCGGAACCACCTGCTTCCAGAACTACAGCCTCTGCACATTGGGCCTGCAAACTAAGGCCACCTGTGCCCTGTCTGGGCCACTTTTATGGGAAAACTTAAGGGACTGCAAGATGCCCTTTCTTGGTTCTTGGGTTTCAAGGGTCATTCATTTTATTCAAGGACTTCACATTGAAGAAGTCCCTCTCTGAAATCATCCCGTGCATGGTGGCCATATCCAGGAGCCTCTCAATGTGTCAGTGCTTTCTCCTGAAGCTAATGAAAACACCACATAACTGCCTGCTTCTCTAGCCAGCTGTGTCTCCAGATGTCCTGCTTCCTTACCGGGGCTGCCGTAGTGTTTCTTGACAAGCTGTCATTGTTAAAAGCCGTTTTCTGGTCAGGGCACACCTGCTTATACACCTTCAGTATACACTGCTTTAGAAAGCATCTTCTGAAAAAACCCTTTGAAGCTGGCTTTCACTGCTGCATCATTTTTTGTTATAAATGTTGTGTATATATTTTGGTGAGAATGGATGCTGCAGTCAATTATGGGACTATTTGTTGCTTCTCTTTGTGGCTAAGGTTAGCATACTTGGCTTTGTGTTTGGTATCGCCATCAATTGTATTCCTTGGGGAATGCAACTGCGTTGTAACAAAGAAGACTTACTGGCTTGTCTCCATTTAGCACAAACATGTATTTCCTTTTACATGGCTCATGAAATTGCCTTCCCTCTGCATCCACATTTCTCTTATGTTTCGGCATTATTAATAATACTGGGCTAAAGTGCTGCTGCTGAAACAACTGTTATTGAGTGACTGTTATCTGGTGGCTAGATGCATTAATTTTGCGGATAGCAAAATTGAGATGCTTTGTGGGGAATTAGGTTTGAAGGACATCATACTGTATGTCTGTAAGGCAGTACAGAATTATGTGATAAGTAAATTCTATCCTTTGCGAGCTGTTGCTGGTCACATTAAATGAGGTGGCTGGTCGTATTCGACACACAGGCTTTGAGT
The DNA here is from genome assembly GCF_963584025.1 of Labrus mixtus. NCBI lineage: Eukaryota > Metazoa > Chordata > Actinopteri > Labriformes > Labridae > Labrus > Labrus mixtus. Next base: position 15,997,283 of record NC_083628.1, on the reverse strand, counting down.
TGACACAGGCGCAACAGATTCACCCCCCTTCAAAGATCCAAAAGTCCTCTCACTAACTTACATAGCAATGAGCAGTCATGGATAAAATAAAAAATAGTGTTACTTTGTTTATTGGGCTGTGCATGCCCACTCTCCATGCATCTCTGATTACCAGCTAATCAAAAGCAACTGAGCCTCCATAAGCAGCTGAATGTGTTTACTGATCCATGTATGATAGTGAAGCCTGATATTAGGGTTTCGTATCATGGTTGACATGAATATTGTCATATTAATTGTATTTTCTGCCCACATATGCTTTACACTGATGATATGGTAAATATATTCCATTTGTGAAAGTGTTTAAATCTGTAAAAAGAAAAAAAATGAGCATACAAAGTGAATGGCTGGATTCAATTAAATGAAAATGTGCCCATGAGGGCATACATTTCCTCATATCCAGGGAACTTCTGATGCCTTTTACTAATTGTAGAGCAAGGGCAGAAACTGTAACACTAAGGCCAAGTCCAAACCTAAGCGGGTAATTTTTAAAACTCCGATTTCCCTCCTCCATTTAAAAAAAAACAACACACGCTCAGTTCTCAGAAACATTTTCATCCGCATGAAAACGCAAAACGCACTGTTACGGCCGTTTGGGATTTAATAGCGACTGACCTGACAGCTGCTGTCAGTCCGGATCCAAAAATGAATAGCCACCACTGCTCAGACAAAGTTGTGGTGAAAATGTGGATTACAGAGATAAGGTAGGCATTCAAGACTCCCGCCTAAAACCATATTTTACAGAACACAACAAAATTACTGAGAAAACCTGCCACTTGTATTATGTGTAATACTTATAATTTAGTCCAAACTGAACTGTAAACTGTAACTTTGTTATTCCTTAAAGGAATAATAAATCATCGACTGATTTTCCCTTTCACAGCTCTTGCAAATGGTGGAGTATTTTGTCCTATAATGCCAGCAATGTCACAGGTCAAATAGATTATGTTTATTTCCCTACATCTTACCACTGCAAGATTATTGTGATATGATGATGATGATTTTTAATGTGGCTGTACCTGTTTGCTGTCTGCTTCATCCCATATCTCGCTAGCGCTGTGGCCATTGGAAGGATTGTATTTGAAAGGGTGTCACATTTGTCTTCTTTATGCTGTCTCACATGACTGTGCCCCTGTGAACTCATGCAGCCATTCTGAACACTCCAGTCAACACCAGAATACATAAAATCACTGTGATCAATGAGTCAGTCTGCCAGTTCACAGTTTGCACATTAGGATTCAGCTGTTGGTGTGAGCGAAGTTTTTCAGCAGAAGAATGCCAGCTTCGTTCACTTCATCGGCTCATGAGAGGGGACATAACATGATGAAATAGAATGGAACGATGATGCCAAATTGCGTTCTTTACTATTATATGTCCACCATGTTTTTATTGCCAGGTTAGCTATTCTTATTACTTCTATAAGGGTTTGTTCAGACCAAAAGTGAAAAAAGGGAAATGAGGTCATATTGACCAATTCCAACCAATTCTGATGCAATCCCAGGAAATGTTTAAATACAAATCACGACACTCTCAGGGACAAGGAACAACCCTGGTGGAGGCCAACACTCATTGGAAATGTATGAATTCACGGCAAGGATGTGGACACAGCTCTTACTTTAGTGATGTAAGTACTGGATGGCTTAATAACCCAGGTTGCTATATATTCCATCCAGTAGTATTCCACAGCGCGAGATTAAGACAGGTCCAACTGATTTAATAATAATAATAATACATTTTATTTAAAGTCTCCTTTCAAAGCACTCAAGGTCACCTTACAAAGCAGAGATAAAAACAACAAAGTAACAATACATAGATAAAATGAACATTAAGAAGACAAATTTACAGTATGTAGGAAATCATTGTGTAGAGCAGTGTTTCTCAAATGGGGGTACGCGTACCCCTAGGGGTACGTGGGAGTACTGCAGGGTGTACGTGACAAATGTAGTAAAAAAAAGTTGCATCACAGCAAACTAGTGGTGTGCGAAATAACAATCTTAGATCGTGAAGGATTTAAACGTGTTAAAAATCTGCCAACTCAGGGAGACCGTAGAACGGAGCTAATGTGTTCATTTTATCATGCTGCAGGTTATGCTCCTACACAGACACGTCTCCCCCTCCCCTTCTGCTCGGCAGCGGAGCGGGATGCATCGCCCAAAAACGAAACTTAAGAGTTAGACCGTAAAAAGAACTCCACCCCGGTTATATGCAACTGTTTGAGATATTTCCAAACCGACAGAATACAATAAACATTTATCTGAGGAGTTTGCAAAGTTAAGGTTTGTTCTTCGGGCAGCGACAAAACGAACCCTTAACGAGCCGGAGAGACATGAACAGTCTGCTGAGAGTCAGACAGAAAGTCTGTGATGGGAGATGTAGTTCAAGTTTATGAAAACCATTTCAACAACAGTTGATAGGAATTTGTCTTGTATTTAAACTGATGCTGTCGGTGTTTTCTGCTCTCTCTCAGTTTTTAAAGTTATTACAGTAACAAGCCTCTCTACTCGAAGCTCACCTGTTGTGATAACGGAAACGAGAATGAAACGGAGGGAGGCGATAATATCAGCGAGGTCTGGACCTCGGTTGTTAAAAAAATGTTTTTGAACAGTCACCTACAAACATTTATTTCCGTGAATTAGTATCTATGCATGCTGCTTGAAGTGATGTCAGTCAGCAGCTCTTTCTCCCCTTGTTCAGTGTGCAGCAGGCAGGTGAGAGTCAGTAACCATGGTGACTGTCTGTCTGTCAATCAACGATGTCCCGCCCCCTCCATGAATAAAACTCTTAATTTACACACATTTTCACATTTTGGATTATGTTTGAAGTCTACATGTTTTTAAATAAATGCATCACTGTATAAAAAGGTACCTGATGAACCCTAACATAGATTTAAAGACACAAAAGAGGACACAATACTAAATCATTAATTCAAAGTGGTGCATAAAAGCATACAATTGTACATACAAATTTGTCAGAATGCAGGGAAAGACATTTCTGGTGTTAAAAATGTTCTGGGGAGATGTCCAGGAGTTACGGGCGGAGGTGATTAATGTTACGTAGATGGACATTAGCAGACCTATATTGACATTATTGATGGGAGCTTGGAATGATAGTGTGCTGCCGAGGATGACACCCAGACTCTTAACCTGAGGGGAGGGAGAAACTGAGGAGTGATCAATAGTGAGAGAAAAACTTTTGAAATTGTGGATTTGGTGCCGATGAGGAGAACCTCAGTTTTGTCACTGTTTACTCTCAGATTATAAATAAGTAATAGGTATGAAACTATGGCTGCAAGAACCACTGAACAGAGTATTGGGGTGCATCATTTTCACTGTTAAGGGGAACCCTTGAGCCACTTTGCCATTCCGACTATAAAAAAAACCCTGAATCAATCATCTAATTTCTTTCTGCTGAACAAGTTTGAGTCGGATATTTTACACTTTGTAGGAACTGTAGAATATCATACAGTGACTGAATGTTGTGCCAGGAAGCAATCTGTGAAAATTAAAAAATGCAGAGGGGTTCAAGCTTAGAGGTTTATGAAGCACGTCACATCTCCTGTACTTCAGATATGATGATGAACCGCTGAGTCATACAGGTACAAGTCTAAATACAATACATAGCAACATCATTAGGCCAGCGGCTTTAAAAATAGGTCAGGGTGAAGGTCTTGGGATGTACCTGATCAAATTTGAGTATGATTTGGCCATCAGGAAAGGATTCAAAAGTGATTATATAAAATAAATTTCCTGTTACCACAATGTGACTCAGTTGAACATTACAAGTATGTGTGTTGAGGCTGGTATACCTTTAAGAACATCTAGTTCAGATTATGATGATGTTTGAGTTTTTATTGCAGTGACTCATGCCAGTATCCAAATTTGCCATTCTGGCACGCCCTCTGATGTAGCCTCACACATTTCAGCACAGACCACGATCAACATCTCAGATCATGTCGTGCAAATTTGATGGAGGACATGTTCAACCAGCTAGGAACTGTAACTCCCAGAATACCAACATGACATTTCCAGTTGCCACTAGGCGGGACCATGACTTTAATCAAATATTGTACTGATTTTTTTCAGGCCAGGACCCATGTCATACACATTAAGTTTGGTTCAGATTGGAGCACACAGAACATGAGAATAAAATTACTTCCTGAAAAAGAAACATGCGTATTTGAGGATACGCCACATTTCATATTTGTTGGTGAAAATAATCTTCATGGGAACCCCTTTTTTTGAAAATTTCAAAGTGGCACTTTGAAGCCATTTAGACGGACTAGTGTGTGACGCATCTCAAAGTACATTTTTGCCTAATTCTGGGTTCATTCAGAATGCGGAAGAATAACAATATAGGAATAAACTGACCAATTTAATTTGCACCGTTTTGGTAGGCCCTGACGATTGTAATGGAAAGGCTGTAAGGTTGCCAACCCTGTCCTGAAACTACAATGGTAAAGCACATACTGGTAACAAGTGGTAACAATAACGCTGTAAAACACATTTATGATTTAAGGAATCATTTACTGACTTTTAGAAGATTTGGCATTGATGGCATAGTCCTGATGCAGTTCAATAGTATTCCATCTGGTGAATATATTGTGAAAATGAGTGTCTTTGTTTTCAAATACAATTCCCTCAGGGGAATATGAATGTGCCCACCCACTAGCTGTATTTTTGTCAGTGTCTTTGAGTTTCCTTAACACTAAAAGCAGGTCTCATGGGAGCCAGAGATGATAGTCAGCTCACAGTCAATGATTTTTAAGGATGAGTGCACAGCTCTATCCAGCAGCTTCCTCTATCGAGCAGTGGAGTTCCCAAACCATGTGGTAATTGAAAGGTAAGCTGCTCTATAGAATGATTGCATCATTATTTCTGTAACCCACATTTAGTAGGCTGTTGCAGACATCTATCTGGGCAAACCTCTCATCTGTTTTAAGAGAAATGGAAAGTGTTATACTACAGAACATGCCACTGTTTCCTCTGTCCACCAGCTCCTTCCCATTAGCATTTTCCCTATCTTTAGAATTTGACCTCCGGCTCTTCAGTTTTAAAGCTTTCCACTAGGGACAGATTGTTAAGCAACAGCAGTTTAAAAGAGATTAAATTACTGCTGTGTAACAAACAAACATCACACATTTTTCAGACAGATAATTTGAAAGGCAGTCATTTGTGTAATGATGAAAACTTTGTAAACTAGACACTCAGCAGAACAGGATGTTTACACCACATCTCTTGTCTTTTCCCTTTCTGTTTGAGGAACAGTGCGGCCTTACCAGGCTGCTGTGGCTCAGTTGGTAGTAAGTCGGCCGTCTCTCAACCGGAAGGTCCGGGGTTGGATCCCCAGCTCCTGCATCCACATGTCCGATGTGTCCTTGGGTGAGACACTTAATCCCAAATTGGTCCCGCTGCTTCGTCAGCGACGTATGGATATGTTTGAATGGGATTAGTTACTTCCGATTGTTACTTTCCACAGCTACCTCTGCCATCAGTGTGTGAATGGGTGTGAATGTGTAAGTGTGGCCCGCAGTGTAGAAGCGCTTTGAGTAGTCAGAAGACTAGAAAAGTGCTATACAAGCCCAAGTCAATCTAACATTTACCACTTTCTAAGATGAATTCCCATTTTTTCTGTGAAAAGTGAAGAGTCCAAGGGTCAACACTTCTCAATCCTGCAGCTGAAAGGAGAAGCATAGATGACAGTGCTCTCTTACAAGCTCTGGTTTTGAAAGCCATAGTGCAGTGGTCCCGGACAGGGCTTATGTGGTGGATTTTCATCTTTTTACGCATCGTTTTATAGACTCCAACCCTCAGACACAGCCTGTGTTAGCCCTCTTGTTTAGGGCCAGATCTTCCACTACTGTTTCCATTTTGTCTCTATATTTTCACCAAGTGGAGTCATAAAGCTTCAGGAAGGTGCACATACATTGCCTCGTTGAAAGGTTTTTAATTCACACGACTTTGAACCAGTTGGAACTGCTATAGTGTATCTGCGCCCTTTGATATCCATTTGTAACTTCCTGTCAAGTTTTTATTCACTCACACCACTTAAAAAATATGCTTCACATTACAAACAGCTTGGATTATTTTTAATATCAAAAGGCCAATTGGGAATTTGACGATGAGATGTATGCATATCTTAGTATAACCAAGGGTATGTATTGGTTAAAATAATCATGCAAAAAAACCACACTTTGCTTTCTCATTGCCTTGGAACATAAATTACAGTAGACATTGTTTCTGTGGAAGTGCATGATTGGCTATCAAACAATATGTTTGTGTGATTAATGAATTAGATACGGTGCTGTCATGTTAGATTATACTGAGTGACAAGGTTTACTGCTTCATCTCATAGATCATATCAGAGCCTCACATTTTAACCAATTTCCTGCTTCAGTGAATTTGCTTCTCAACAGTTTAGATAGGTTAAGTGTTCATGTGTGTCGTGTATCTGTAGTTTGGCTGGGCCTAGGGTTTTAGAGTCTGAAGAAAACATTAAAACATTTGGGGATTGGATGGGATGGGATGAAGGCTCTTCTTAAGAAGTTTAGCTCGGTGCAGCTAAATGCTAAAGCATTTTTGACTGTTCAAAATGTTAAATTGTTAACTAAAAACAAGAACTAGTTAATATCACAATATGTGATCTGAACTTTGAGCTAGCTCTCTATGTTTGAACTTGCATAACTTGTGTGTATGTTTTTGTTTTTGTGTCTGTCTGTGTGAGTGTGTATGTGTGTTATGTGTGAAGCTACCGCTGTTTGTTAACACATTGTCCCTCTCATTCTTCTGCAACGCCGTAACACAACATAGCCACCCCTAGGACAGTTGGGCGGCTCTGGCTCAGTAGTAAACCACAAGGTTGGGGGTTTTGAAATTGCTTGTGCTGCTGCGCCAACGGTGTGTGAATGTGAATAATTAAGATTAGTTGATACTGATGGACACTTTACAGAAGCCTCTGCCATCAATGTGTGAATGTGATGTGAATGGGAAAATGTGACATGCGGTGTAAAGCATGCTTTGAATGGTCAGGAGACTAGAAAAAACGGCTACAAGCTCAAGTCCATTAACAGTATTACAATGTGAAATCAAATCACACAATGAGACGCCAATATTGCGCCTGCATTGTACAAAGGCGTAATGACGGTGGAACGTTGTGCAAAATGTCAATGCACAAAGGGCTAATTGTAATTTTTTAATAGCCTTTTGAACCGGGGAGCTGGTGGCGCAGTGGTTAGTGCATGCGCCCCATGTATGGAGGCTGTCGTCTCAAGCGGGCGGGCCGGGTTCACATCCCACCCGTGGCTTACTTCCCGCATGTCATTCCCTACTCTCTCTCTCCCTGATTTCCAACTCTATCCACTGTCCTATCTATCCATTAAAGGCACAAAAAGCCCAAAAATAAATCTTAAAAAAAAGAAAGAAGCCTTTTGAACCTCTGCTGTGAAACCTTTAATTTTGATGTGTTGGTTTTGTCGAAGGTTTTTGTCTTTTTACGTTTGTTAATATGTTTCCCGAGATGTCACTTTTGTTTCTGAGACATGATCTCATATTTTCAGTTGTGCTTTTCTCATTTGGTATTGAGATTCTTTGTGAGGTTTGTGGCTTGGGAAGCAGCTCAGCTGATGCTCCCTCTTGGTTTTCCTTTTTTTAAATGAAATCTGTCTTCTTTTTCTTCCTCTGCTTCTTCTTCTTCTTCCTCCTCCTCCTCCTCTTAAGTTGTATGGCAGTCACAAACCAATCAGTTGAATTAATGCCATCTTGAGGTTTCGATTTCCCTTGTTTCCATTGAAAATCGAGCTATTTGACCAAATAGTTAGAATGACCTCCTAACATGTCATAGCCTTTTTTTCTAATAAAAAACGCAACTATTTAATATACCTTTTAGGTAACACTTTAAATAAACGTCACAATATAAGCCATTAACTAGTTGCTTATTATCATGCTAGTTAGTAGCATATTAATCATTAAGTACTTATTGTACACAATAATAGTATACTGTATAGCTAATAGGCAATTACCCTCATTATACTCCTAATAACTGCTTATTGATAGTGAGTTAGGAAGTAAGTGAACATGACTTACTATCTCAAGATGCTTCGCTTAGTATGGCCCTTATAAGGTAAAAAAAAGTACATTAAGATCATGATTCATGTTCAATGTTGTCTAATGTTTTTAGATAAAAAGTAAAATCCTCCCTTGCCCATATCATTATTTCTTCCAAGATCCTGCACAAAGTAAAAGTGTTTTGATTTACAGCACTTAAAATGCCACAATAAATAGCTAAAACTTTTTCAGCGAAATGATATCAATCTACCCATCCATCTTCGCATGCAATACCATTATGGGTCACAGCAGTGTCATCTTCACAGCCCAGCAGTCGGTGTGGTAATATATGATAATACCTTTTGGAAAGCGTCCTTATCTTCTTGCTATCTATAGGAGGGGAAAGAGATGACTTGTGTTTACATCACTGGTGGCCCGGACAAGAAATAATTTCCCCAGTTTCCTTGTGTGAGGCACCAAGGGAGGAAGAAGAGGTTAGATTTACAAATTGAAATCGAGAGAAAAACAACAATAAATAGAAAGAGGCAGAGATAAAGAAAAACAAGAGAGATCCTGGGAGACAAAAGCTACCTGTAAGTCTTTATGGTGACAAGCACGCAAGCTGCAAGATATAAAAATGAGGCAGTGTATACTGTAAGTGGTTTTAATATCATTTATCATCTGATTTTTGTGTATTTGTTTTTAAAGGGGAAAATCAGCCAATCAATCATAAGCACTGCTAATCGTATTGATATGAATGGCAGCACCGGAATATGGGCCTACTGTGATTTCAGTAAAAGTGACAGCTGACACTAAACACTTGCCACACACACACACACTGAAGCAGTGCTGACAGCTGCTCTGTAAGTAGTGAAAAAAGTGAGAGAGAGAGAGAGGAAAAAAAGACAGATGGGGGAGAAAATTGTGAGACAGAGCGAGAGAGTGGAGGTGCAAAAAGGTTGTAAAACAGCGTAAACACTTGTCTTCTGTGAAATGGAAAGCGAAGAGCAGCTCCAACAGTTGCATTAGTGACCCCGTGAGAGTGCACCAGAGACACTCAGGACACAGGAAATTGTACTTTCTACTACTTGTGTAGGTCACCTTTGCATATTTGTTTTTGCATTTTTTGTTTTTCAGAAGGCTCATTCAGTGTGGCTCACTTAATCTCAATTGATAAAGTTCCTTCATAAAATGTCATTCACGGCTGATGTTTTCTGTCATATCAATATGTGGATTTGGTGACATTTCCCAGAACTCCACTGTTTACAACTTACACTGTGTGTGTGCATTTGTCTAACATTTTTATCAGACATGGAGGCGGCAAGTAGCATGAATCCAATGCTGATAGGACAGTGACACAGTGTCCAACCCTGGCGCAGCATGTCTCGTTATTATCTACTTATTTTGTCAGGAGGGCTGCTGGTGCGGGTGTAGGTGAGGAAGACGAGGGAGTTAAGGGAAAGGGTGTGGGTGATATAAATGTAGAGTACAAGAGAACGTCTCAAGAGAATACAAAAACGGGCAGCCATTCAAATAACTGAGGAGGAAAGGGTAACTGGACAAAGAAATGTGTTATACAAGGAAGAGCAAAGGGGAAAGAAAGAAGAGATCAACAACAAACAGAGAGACATAAAGCAAAGCTGAGCGAGAGAGAGAGAGAGAGAGAGAGAGAGGGCAGCAGAAATGATGAGACTAAAGACACATGAAGACAAATTGCAGCACAGCTCTGTTGCTGTGGGGGTAATGGTAAACCACTGCTGGTATCAACAATTTGCCTCTCTTTTTGTGTCTCTCTTTATCTGATGCTGTAAACAATGAGTTCTAAAAAGTCCACCAGGGTGGGAAGTTCATTTACGCAATCCTGTCTTCAAAAAATGCTTGGTAAACAAATTAGTCTTATGATGTCTACCTACAGGTAAAGCGAAATATTGGCAGTCAAGAAGGTGGATGTACTTTTATGGTTCCTAAAACAGGTGTCTGTCTCAAACATAGACTGTACATTTTAATGGACAAAGCCCGAGAGACGTCACCTGTCTGTTACCGCGGTGGGCCTGAGAGTCCCATTCCCATTGCTGACGGTCGCTCTGCTAGAATTGCTGTCTCACCCTAACTTTCAGTCAACCTAACAACAGACTGAGAGATGGAGCTGAGGCGACACTGTTGTGACGGTCACTGCCTTAGTCAGGCTATTACTAATTGAGTCTGTCCCCCTAGTTCTTGAGGAGTTGGATGGTCCAATCTAGAGCACCTGGGCCTGTTGCTTGCGGGGCATAAAAGCCGACCCCAGTGTGGATCTCTCTCTCTCTCTCTTGCCTAACATTGACATTCATTCCATGTTTGTTTGTGCTATAGTTGTGGGTGCGTTGTTCCAATAAATCATTGTTACCTCACTTTAAGTTGTTCTTTCTCATATTCGTCATGGCCATGGAGCCAGGTTATGACACCGTGTACAACAATTGCTCTTTTCCTGCATGTGTCGATAGAGTAATCTTACCCGCTCGTCTCATTTAGCTAAATAATGGAAAATAGACAGCAGCGGAACTAAAAAACCTGGACTGCTTATAAACTTATATATATAAATATCTTAATTGGAGTGAGGGAAGTAGGAGGTGCAGTCACAAACTAAAGCTATGGTGGCTGTGGGAGGCGAAGAGACTGCCACCCACACTATCATCATAACATTTGACTTGAGTTGAAAAAACAGATGTTGTCTTTTTCTTATCATTACCATATATTTATTGGTCTGTTGGAGGAATTTTAATTCACTCATTTTATCACTGAAGTTGTCAAACTGGCATTTCATGCAGGCAACACAAAAAAAATGTATCCAGGGTTTAAACCAATAGGCTACCTACAAGACCATGGTGCCTATACAGCCTATTCCCTCAGTTAACCCTGTATTTATGAATAAATATATTATCTAATATGTCACCCCTTACATCACTTTTTCTGCTTTATTTTGTTGATTGTGACCTTCCAAATTGATAACACGCTCATAATGAATCCCTCTGATGTTCTTTGCTGGCTCTCTGCTTGTTGTTGACTTCCAACCTTCATCAGCCCAGCAGAAAACCCCTGAGGCAGCAAACATCGACAACAGTGATCTAAAACATGCTGCTCGTATTCCAGTGGAGCTTAATGAAAGACTGTAGACTCCATTTTACAGATTGGCCCTCTCAGTGTCTGTCTTTACCTCCCTCTATTTCTGTTGTGTCTTTGCTCGTCCTATCAATAACTGTCAGTCTTACTGTTGTTTATCCATGCAGATCAGCATGAAGTGAAAGTGAAGCTCAGAATGACAGAAAGGGTGGATATGGGAAAGTGGTGATACTGTGCAAAATGTTCCTAAAAGGAAACACAGTTATAAAAAGACTCTTGAAACAAGTTGAATCTTAAGATCATGTCCAGTCCAAACCTTTTATTGTACTTTGTTACATTCTGAAAAAAAAACATCTTTCATCAGTACTGAGACAAAGCTGATAATTGGAGTAACTAGAAGGCAGACAGGCTGCTTCACTCACACATGGCTGTCTTGTTTTGACGCTGCAGGAAGACAGGCTGCCATTTTTGTTTGTTTGTCATCATAATGTGAATTGACAGGGCCCTGGAATCGTTTTGTGTCCCCGCTCCTCTCCTAACATGGACAGATTTGCTGAATGTTGGCAGACAGGTTTTGTTTCTGTCACTTCTGTCTTCTTGTTTTGTACTGTGGGGTTGCAATGGCGATTCATGGATTTCAGCACTCTCCTCTCTGTCTCTCCCTCAATTCACACATTCTCCCATCCGGTCAGATGGCTGTTAATCAATGAGTGTGGTTCTGCTCCAGGTTTCTGACTGTGTAAAGGATTTTTTCTTTTCGCACTGCCAAGTGCTTGCACATGGTGGAGAAATCTTTTTTATTATTATTCAGATTTAAACCTCTTGAAGGTGTCATCAGATTGATTCATATTCAGCACTATTTTAGTAAAAAAAAACTGATTGATTGATCAGTTTCATCAGGCAAGGATTGGAGCCACGTTAACATTTTTTTTTTTTTTTATTCGAGATTAAAGTCGTAAATTTACAAGAATGAAGTTGTACATTTACGAGATTAAAGTAGTAAATTTACGAGAATAAACTCATAAATTTACCAGATTAAAGTTCGAGACCAGCCTGTGCAAAAATGATGAAAGTAGAACTCTTAAAGTCTTTAAAGAATAAAATAATAAAGTTGTTATTTTAGTCTATATCAGAAGAGCAGCAGCATCCTGATGACAAACATGGAGCATCTTGTCCTAAAGGTTTCACTAATAAGGAAATAGGCTACTTCCTTGTGAAGTCGGTAAAAACTGTTAGTTCAAGAGAAGTTTTCACTTCAACTTGAAAGACCTTGTTTATCTGTAAAATGATGAACAGGACACAAACTGTCTCTGAACATGAGACACACACAAGGCAGATCGATAACAGACACAAATAGTTGTGTTGTTTACTTATGCAGATATGAAACTACACATGCTTTTGGCACATCATCATCTCCACATTGTCATAAAATATCAGCACCCTGAAAAGAAACTGCAAGAAACTGTGGCTTTTCCCAAGAAAGAACCACACTGACTTGGAGGAAGTTGTCTGCAGAGGAAAATACTTTAAGAGTTCTACTTTCATCATTTTGCGCAGGCTGGTCTTGAACTCGTTAATTTTTTCAAATTTACAAATTTATTCTTGTAAATGTAAGACTTTAATCTCGTAAATTTACGACTTTAATCTCTTAAAAAAAAATAAAAAAATTAACGTGGCACTAATCCTCCATCGTAGGCAAGAGTAACTGTAGAAAAATGTGTGTTTTTCTGTCCTTATCCATCTCACCCAAAGAAAATATGGTGGACATCATCGTAAAAAATTTTTTTTTAGCATACTGCATCTAGTACATTGCTAGCACATTGATTTCCAAAGCCTCTTGACAGTGTTCACATCACCAGCAGTGTTTTGAATTGTCTTGTTGCAATGAACCAAACATACATGCGCTACTCATGCGCTAACAAAGCAATAAGACTGCAAAGGATAGCTGACAAAGGCACACCCACACAAGCTCACAAGTTAAAAGTGTATCTAAAAGGACCAAAAATCTATTCAGCCTTCATGGAGCAGTGGGTTGCTCTGATACTTGATGAGGTGGTTTGAATTGCATAAACAAACCAAAATACTCAGGGACACACTCTCAAGAAATATGTAGTTCTAGAAAAATAATGTTTTTTTCCACAGTATTGCCGGTGACCTCTTATTAATTCTGAATTCATGCATCTGTTCTTACCACTGCTCCTCACTGTGCTTTTGCTTATCTTTTATACCAATCTTATCCTTTAACCTAATATTCTTAATTCACTCTTTTCCAAGTTTACATACATGCAAAGTGCAACTTTAAACAGTTTCCCTTGAGTTTGCAAGGAAGAATCAATAAATCTGTTGTGAAATCATCTCCTAATACCTTTGAAGCTTTGTATAGTTTTGAGAAGAGAAGAGAAAATGGCCTTTCCCTACAGAACCAATCTGTGTTTTAGGTTACTAAAACTTCACCTTTTGGAAGCTTCAGGGTTTTTACGTCCTTACGCATACATACACAGTTGCTCTCCCACTATGTTTATGAGCAGAGACGCCTGAATGGACAACTTTGAAAATGAAGTGGTCATTGCAGAGGAATGAGAAGAAACTTTGAGCATGTCAATGCCATCGTTGTTGACCTGGCATGCTAATGCCATAACAGTGCATTTTGCGTTTTCATGTGGAAGAAGATGTTTTTGAGAACTGAGCATGTGTGGACTAGATTATTCCTTAAAACAGAGGAGGAAAACCTCTGTTTTAAGAAATATCCGCCAAAGTTAGGGACCAGAGTTTTTTGGTTTGAAGAGTATCATCTACAAGCATTTTAACCAGCTTGGGGTAGACACAGGATAACTGTCCCTCTGGACATCATCTATCAACACTAGATGTCCTTCTCTAAAGGCTTGGCTACACTGGAAGCCTGGTAAAGTTGAATGTTAAATTCCACAGACTACATCATCTTCAGCTGATTGCTGAGGGGTTCTGAGCTTGAGCAGAAACAGTTTAAATTAGCAATAAAGGATAGCTGTAAAGATTTCAGTGTTTTGTCTAACAGGTGGTCACAGACAGTGTAGGCTACCGCCCCAACACACAGTCAACCGAGGATGAACCAAATGCTACTGGATAAAGCACAAATTAAGTTGCAGGAAGTCAGTCAAAAATGATTGTGATTGCAGTCTGGTTTCACTGCACACTGTTAGAGTAATTTTCCACAACACAAGAAAAACAAAAACAAACATCAGTTGTCCTGAAGTTCCAGGTTGCCATCCTGTTGCATGCAGCTCTTAATCTAAGTTTAAAGAAGCTGCTCGTCCTTTTCCATCCAGAAAATGATATTCAACTAAAGAAATATGACAAACAGATAAAAGAAAATAGTCCGCACAGAATATGACACAGCAACAAAGGTCCTGTTTCAATTGGCATGTTTATGCCTTTAATGTTCTTAGGATAACTAGTGCAATGTCTGAACAAATCAATTTGACAGTAGAATAAACAGTACAAATGTGGGTTAGTGGTAGAGTTGGTTGTCTTGGAAGATTTTTACTGTCATTGATCCCCGCTTAGGGAAATTTCAGTTTTTACACTCTGTAAGTCATGCAACACACACATAGGCTGAAATATACACACATGCACAAACAGGATCTTATGGACATGCACTAATGGAGAGATGTCAGAGTGATGGAGCGGCCCACAGTGGGCGCTCCTGAGCTGGTGGTGGGGAGGGGGTTTGGTGCCTTGCTCAAGGGCACCTCGGCAGTGCTCAGGAGGTGATCTGGCGCCTCTCCAGCTACCAGACCAACTTCCATATTTGGTCCGCACCAGGACTCGAACCGGTGACCCTCCGGTTCCCAACCCAAGTCCCTACAGACTGAGCTACTGCCGCTCCAAAGGGGTGAATGTGACATGTAGTGGAAAAACACTTGGAGCAGTCAAGACTAGAAAAACACGATGTGAATGTGGCAAGGGGCACTAAGGGTTAGAGTATAATAAACAAGAAACAATAATCTAACTGACCCGACAACGCCGCCTGGGGAATTTCACCACAGGAAATACATAAACACCTTAATCAGACAAAGGCAACACAGGTTCAACAACTGAATTAAGACAGATGTGGTTCAAAAGAAAAATTTACATTTTTTGAAAACTTAGACTGGAAGTATCTGTGAAAAGAGTAGTGTTAGTTAGTAATTGTGAAAGATGTATAACAGGCTTATTACAATATAATTTATTTACATTATAAAAAAAATAACAATTCCAATCAAATTTAAGTTTAAAGTAGCCAAATGGGAGGGAGAGGCGAGTGGTGCCAGCAGAGGGGAGGCAGTCTAACATCTAGGCTGTGTTCCAGGAGTGCAATCTATTCACCACTCGTGAACTCACAGCAAACAGCAATCATGGCAAACAGATGCAAACTATTGTGTCCCAGTGCGCTTACCACTACATACAGTGCAGGGAACCGCCTAGAGTGCCTAGCCTCCGCCAGCAGCCGGCAACCACTTCACTAAAGGGGAAATAACAAAAGTATTAAGCAAAGAACAGCAAATAAACCAGTTAATTCAATTTAAAAACAGCATACAATTTAACCAATTAACAGCACTAAAACACTAAAATGCACAAAAACAGCCACACTAGGCAAAACACTAACATAGGAAAAACAGCAGCAGATAAAAGGCCTGAAATACAGAAAAGAAACACATTACATATAACTTCTTTAAAACACTAAAATATGTAATAAAAACCTCAAGTTATATAGTTAGACCTACTTTTACCCTACTTTTACCCTTTAACACAGGTGACAGCTACTCAGCCTTCAGGTAAGTCAACCAACCGGAAAACAGACACTACAATATGAGATAGAATCGGTCCTTTAAAACACCTCCACATCTCGGCAGTGAATTAACCTATTTGAAACAGACAAACCTCAGCAAACCAGACACCAGGGGAATGTTTTAAGACACATTAAACTTATTTAAGTAAATACAAAATTACTTCATACAAACTTGAAACAATCATGAAAGCATTACCTACCTCAGAGAAAGGAACATGTGGCAACCAACAAGCAGACAAGGCAAAAAGGCAGCCATTCTTCTTCTTCTTATTCTTCGGATTTTATTGGCAGCTGGCATCCAAATAGTTGCATTACTGCCATCTGCTGGATTTAATTATCACTCACATTCCTAAATCCTCGTCAACAAACCTGTTCTTAAGAGATATTTAAATGAGCATCTTCGGCCTCTCCCTCTCTCCCCACACTCCAGAATACTTTTGAAATCTCTTCTTACGAGTCCCTCTCTCTCCATTTCTGACATCATGCTCTGTCTATGTGCTACATACTTTCTACACTTAATAAGTACATGTTCAACTGTTTCTGCTAGATTGCATATCTCACAAAGACCAGATGGATGTTTTCCAATTATATGTAGAGTGCTATTTAAATTACTGTGACCAATTATTAACCTGGTCATTACGACCTCCTCTCTTCTGTTGCTCCCTCTGTATTTTACTTCATCTATTTCCCTCTGAATTGAGTATAAATGTCTTCCCTTTGTCTGATCGTTCCAATATTGTTGCCATTCCTGTTTAATTTTACTCCATGTGACTCGTTTCCCCTGACTTCGATAATTTGATGTTAATATCAATCCTCTCTTTCTTTACAGCTTCCTTTGCCAACCTGTCCACCTTTTCATTTCCTGCTATACCTGAATGTGCTGGAACCCACATGAACATCACATCTGATCCCTGTCTAACCACCCGTGAATGTGTAAATATTATTTCAGAAAATAAATCTTGACGACTGCAAGATGATCCTGATTGAATACTGTATAAAGCGCTGACTGAATCACTGCATATCAGCACTTTCCTTCCTTTAATTTGCTCAACACATTCTAATGCAACTAAAATGGCGTACAACTCTACTGTGTAAACATTCAGGAAATCTGACAGTCTCATCGCTACTTCAATATTGAATTTTGGGATTAATGCAGCTGATCCTGTTGCATTTGTCATAGGGTCTGCAGATCCATCTGTGTATACTTGTACATGGTCTCAATATCTCTGTTCTATTTGTTCATAGAATTCACTAACTAAATCAATCAACATTTTTTTATTTTATCTTTAGTAACTACAAGTCTACTTCGGCTGTCTCAAGCATCCACATTGGAACTGGTGGCCATAAAACAGTTGGACAGATATCCTTGTCATACACTCCCATATCTCTAGCCACTATCCATCCAAAACTGGACTTAATTGTTCTCTCTTTTTCCCAGGAATCCTTTAACACTGATTTTGTTGGGTGACTATCTCCATGTCCTCTCAAGTTCAGCCAATAGTTTGCGATCAGCTGTTTCCTCCTTAAACATAGTGGCATCTCTTCTACTTCTACCTGAAGTGCACATATTGGAGATGATTTCACTGCCCTAATACATATCCTAAGAGCCTATGCCTGAATCATTTCTTTGCTGCAGATCCATATACCACACTCCCATACTCAATCCTAGTTCTAATTAAAGCCACATATATATATTTTAAGGCAGCAACATCAGCTCCCCAATCCATTCCTACAAGACATCTCACTACATTTATTACTTTTTTGCATTTATCAACAATATTCCTTATGTGTTCCTTCCATGTCAACCGGACATCAAAAAATATCCCTAAAAAACTCAATGAGTCAACTCGTTCTAGCTTATTTCCATACAATGTCAACCCAATATTCTCCCCAATTTTCTTTCGAGAAAAGAACATGATCTTTGTTTTTTCCACAGAAAATTTAAATCCCCACTTTAATCCCCACTTCTCAACTAAACTGATCCCTTTCTGAATTTTATTTACAATAAATTATATATTCTTTCCTTTTTTCCACAAGGCTCCATCATCCACAAACAATGATCTTCCTATATCTGTTGGGATATTATCAAATATATAATTTATCATAATAGAAAATAAAATCGGACCTATCACACTTCCCTGTGGTGTTCCATTCTCTACAACATACCTTTTAGATATTTCATCACCTATTTTTACTTGAATTGATCTCTTGTTCAGAAAATCCATTACCCAATTAAAAATCTTTCCCTTGACTCCCATGAGATGTAACTTAATCAAAAGTCCCTCTATCCAAAACATATCATATGCTTTCTCAACATCAAAAAATACTGCAACTACTGTTTCTTTTGTAACCTGAGCTTTTCTTACAACGTCTTCTAAGCTTACCACCGGATCCATAGTTCCTCGCCCTTTTCTAAACCCACTCTGATATTCTGCCATCATCCCTCTTTTCTCTAGATAGTACACCATTCTTTCATTTACCATGCGCTCCATCAGTTTACAAACATGTGATGTTAAGGCGATTGGCCTGTAGTTTACTGCATTGCTTGGATCTTTTCCTGGTTTCCTTATAGGAACAATCACTGCCTCCTTCCAGCTAATTGGCAACCTCCCTTCCTCCCATACCTTATTATACAACATTAACAATCTGCCACTGTACTTAAATGCTTTAATATGATATAACATATCTCAGCTTTCCCTGGAGCACTCATTCCAGACTTAGCCAATTATTTTGTTAGCTCTCCCATTGTAAAAGGAACACTAATCTCATCCTCAACATGATTTTTCTTGCTCAGTGCTTCAATATTTTCAAATTTTGTTTTGTCCCTGTACCTTTTTGCTTCCTCACTCAGATTATTAGAACCGTTTATTGTAGCAAACGTTTTAACCATTAATTCTGCTTCCGTCATTTAACACAGGATAATTCCAATCTCTTCTGTCCCCTCTCATCCTTCTAATCATCCCCCAAATTTCTCCTACTGGGGTCTTATTCCCTATTGTACCACAAAATGTTCTCCAGTAAGTTCTTTTTGCTTCTCTTACAGTCCTCCTGACTTCTGCCTGAGAGTTTTTGTACTGTATCATATGTTGGAAATTATGAGTTCTTTTCAGTATTTTAAATGCCCTGTTTCTGTTTTTCACTGCTACTTTACACACCTCATTCCACCATGGAACCACTTTCTCCTTTGTTTTTCCTTTACTTTTAGGGACTGACAATAGAGCAGTATTAATTATACTTGCTTTTATTTTGTTATCTACATCTTCTATATCCATATTGCTACATACTTGTAGTAATAATCTCTCACTTTCTTTCTTAAACAACTCCCAATTGGCTTTTCCAAATATCCACTTACACCTTCTGTTTCCTAATATAGGTGGAGTATTAACATTTACTTTACAAATGATTGGATAATGGTCACTCCCTATGGTTCCCTTATTGTACATCTTCCACTCACATATTGCAGCAATATTACTTGATACTTACTTGATTGTAAGATCTAGTACTGACTCTTTCCCTGATACAACATCTATCCTGGTTTTACTACCATCATTCAAGCAAACTAAGTTCTTGTCTTCCAACAAATCCTCTATTACCTCTCCATTAATGTTGGTTTTCTCACTACCCCACAGTGAATTATGAGCATTAAAATCCCCACACCAAATAATATTAGTCTTTTCCAGTCCTTCTATGTTACCTAGTTTATCTAACTCTAGCATTTTGCATGGGTTATAATAATTCAATATAACCAGACTCTTCTTCCCAGCCCATACCTCTACTGCTATGTATTCATCGTCATTTCCTAATCCTACTACTCTATATGGCATCCCTTCTTTGATGAAGGTTGCACATCCCCCACCCCCTCTGTCTTTCCTATCTCACCTGATCGCTGCAAAACCATACACTACAAAGTCCAAATGAGGCTTTAGCCATGTCTCTTGAATACACAAAATATCAGGCCTCTCATTTCTACTCTCTCTCTAATTTCTTAAAATCCTGTCCATTAGCTATCAAACTTCATTGTATTGCATTCCATTGTAATAGTAAAATAATTAAGATTAACCCACACATGTAACTTCTTGGCTAGATTGTTCACTGAGACTGTCCCGAATCTCAACCCTATCATATCAAGGTGGTGCACTGCTGCTTTAACAACAATTTGAATCCTTTCTGTTTTTGACTTCTGCAGTTGCATTTATCACTCCTGCAATAAAGGTTACCAGATTCTTCTTCTCGCTCCACATCTTTCTTTTTTCACTCTGCTCCTCATTTCCTGTCATGCTCCTTTTTTCATATGCTTGATTAAAAAGGTAGCCATGTTGCCACAGGTGCTTTATATATGGTTCAGCTAATTAAGGGGCTGGACCAGGGAAGGAGTTTGACCTACTTTCAGAGGCTGAATTCAAGGCCAACTGTGAAAAACAGACTAGAACCACTGCTCCCACTACACAAGTCCAAATCCAATTATCATTTATCATCTAGAAGTAAACAGTGAGTTTGTTATTGATGAGATCA
The DNA here is from genome assembly GCF_963584025.1 of Labrus mixtus. Taxonomy (NCBI): domain Eukaryota; kingdom Metazoa; phylum Chordata; class Actinopteri; order Labriformes; family Labridae; genus Labrus; species Labrus mixtus. Next base: position 15,976,790 of record NC_083628.1, on the reverse strand, counting down.
AATTTCGCAGGATTGCATTTACGCTCCATTTTTGTGAACCTCTCAGTGATTTGAAGCAGGAGAGAAGTTGCCTTCATTTCTTTCAGTGAAACCAATAAAACAGATTTTAGGCTACATAATTGGTGGTTACAGTCCAAAAGGCAATACAGCCAAACATTCTAAGAGACTCTTACTGTGTACTTGTGTTGCTTTTAGGTACACACGAAGACAGAGAAAATAACCCATCTTTTAAACCTTCCTTAAACTAGCAACACTTGGATTGTGGCACATTTTCTTCTGCCATGCGATGAGTAAGCAGTAATATCGACCGAAACATGCTGGGAAATGGGCATGGAGAAAAAAAAGGTTTGTTTACAGATACTAAAATGAATGAGAGTACCACTTCCTGTTAGGATCACGCTCATCGCTGTCAAGTAGCTTTTTCATTTTCTCATAAAACAAACACACAAGCCACGTGTGTTATTCAAAGAGCTTTGGATAAGAGTTGATTTTGCATTCTAGTCTGTCTGTGTCAATTTTTTTCAGCACTGAACTATATGACATTTTTATTGATATCTTGCAGTAACTGTCTCCAAATCTGTTGTGTTACATCTGTTCCCTTACTTCTCTTTACTCCTTCTCCTCCTCCTTACCTGCAGCTCTGCAGACCTGTGGTCTTACATTCTCATTTTTTTTGCCTTTCAGTCTGTTTCATCTTGGATATCAGTTGCATTAAATAATGAGCAAGTTCAGAAGTCTGGTTAGTGCAGGATTGGGCGCAAGGCATGCCGTAAGCCATCTGTGAACTTACTATCCAGATGGATTGTTTGAGGACCCCATGCACATTATTCATCACAATTAACATCAGTATGTCGTGCTAATCTGTATTCTCTTCCTGTCTTGTCACTAAGTCCTCCTTTTTATGATGAGGAAGAAGGAGGATGATGTGATGTAACAAGGTTTGTCACAGTTATAAACAAGTTAGTCTTCCAGTACCACATTGAGTTTCTCCACCGCAGCATGTCAGATGAGTGACTGATCACAGTAGAGTCATTCATCATTGTTGTATTTATTTACCGCTCAGTCTAAAGTTTGAGTCTTGCTAATTCAACTGATACAGATTTTTTTTGGTGACTGGACATAGCATGTTTGCTAAATTAAACTTCAGCTAAGATGTAAGGTGTCTGAATGATAGATGCGCCAATAAAAGAACCTGAACTGCAGTACATTGGCCCCCTTGATTTATGGGGATGAAATTGTTGCTTGTGGCAGTTACATTCTTATTGAGAGATTTTTAAATCATAGATGAAAATAACTTTTCACATATACCTGCTTGAGTTGTGGACTTTCCTAACCCTTATTTAAAAAGCATAGGGCGAGTAGTAAGGTCTTCAAGGACACTTTGCAAACATGGCGAGGTTGTTCTTTTGACTGTCTAGCTCTTAGTTTTTGGGAATTCTTCCAATAAGTCTCGTCTCTGCATTCTCAAAAGCATTTCAAAGCATATGGAAATGCGTGCCCTGTGTCTATCCCCTTTACAATCAGCGGATCTGAGTGTGTTAACTGTTTCCACACTGATCAGATTTAGTCACAACCTCTGTTAGCCAACTATCTTGTTGCTGTCTAACTTTGTTCCTTTCACTGCTGCTATCTTTCATTTCAGTGTCAGATGGATGTACTCCTCCATGCCATTCACCTCACCTCCAGTTTTTATCCCAACCAAGCACCCATGGGTCCTTTGACTGAGCTCATCAGAAGTGCCACTCCATGACACATCCATCTACATCATAAGCTATTGCTCTTCACACCTTCAGCACCACCACCACCACCACCACCACAAATGTCGAGCAAGCAATAGAAAAGTTTTATTTTATGACACCAGTCACATTGTTTCACAATCAAATATAAAAAAGTAAAGAAAAAAATAATTAAAAAGATAAAACCCCAGGATAAAATCTACAAATATATGGGACCAGATAAGACAAGGAAGGGGAAAGAAGAGCGAAAAAGAGAAATGCAAATAATTAGAGTAAAATGTTTTTTCTGATAAAACCTTCAAGTTGACATTTGGAGTGAGTTTTTGCAGAGCTGTTATGTTGAGGAGTTACAGGAGTTCTTATTTTTCTGGTTACTTGCAGCTTCTGTCAATCACTATGAGTCGACTATCTAACCTTGAAACATTAAACTCATGGACCATATCAATAAATTCCATATAAACACAAGTTGCACAAGTTGCAATATATATATATAATTTTACATCAGGAGTCAATAGTGCGTGCAAGTTCTGGAAAGTTCCTCCCTATATCCATCCACTTGTAGTCTTCCTTTGATATTTTTAAGAAACAGCCCTTCCCTTTCCCCCCTCTCTGCACATGAGAAATATATGTTATGATTTTATGTTTAACTAATTAAACTCCAAGACATGGAACACTTTATTCATTTTAGATGGCAGGCACTGACATATTGTGAAAACCTTGTTGCTGTTCCTTGTTTAGCTCATACTGGCCTATGGAAACGTGGAATAAAGGATAAAACTGAGGAGATGAATTTTGACGACCAAAGTGTCTGGGTTTATTCATTAAATACCTCACTTGCTGGAGGATTATTAGTAAAATTGCCTTTTTAAACATTCAAAAGCTGCTGCGTAATCTCAGTAAACACATTGTTGGGGAACGATTAAATCCTTAATTATATTTTGCTTGTGAAGATGTTTCCAAAGCTGAATACAATTTATTTCTATAAAGATGTATTAGGATATGAAAAAGAGACTGTGAAAATAATCTTTAGAGAAACCATTAATTGCATACAATCCCAGTTTGCATACCAAGTCATTTACTCTCAAGCCTTACATATGGAATCCTAAATCCTAAAGATTGTTCAAGTGGTAGAAAAGAACTTCAGCCCAGAGTGTTTGTTATTGTGAGAGCACATTTGTCAAAAAGGCTGTAGTCAGACAGACTAAGATGCTCATGCCTACTACCAGGTGAAAATGCTCCCTCTAAAAGGGGCTGCTGTGAGGGTTTGCCATTAAGCTCACTTTTACTGCAGAGGGCATTTACAGGCTCTGTGGGACAGGCTTTCTGCAGGCAGACGAAAAGTTGCTCCCTGTGAATGGCACTGAAATGGTTCAAGCTTTTATGGACAACACGGACCACCAACACAAATATACACTAAATATGTGAAGTAATTATTCTCTAGGGAAACTGAGAGGTCACTAAAGGCTACATGTAAAAAAAAAAAAAATCCATCACAGTCACTTTCACACCCATGACAAGTTTTGACTGTCTATACGAGTACATGCAGAAATTGCTAAATGTATTATTGAAATCTTATAGGACAGTTGACAGTTGAAGAACACAAAAACTTGATCCCAGCTTAACCAATTTGCATTATGAATTCACTGATTGATTGATAGATCTTCATTGTCAGACAGAGTCTGAAGTTTGTCTTGCATCACAGTGGCTCCATTCATGACTTAAAACAATAAAGTGAGAATACAAAGAAATAAACATTTGACACAACATTCAAACACCAAACTAATATTCAGAGGCCTTCAACTTGCTTTAATCTTGGATTCAGCTCCATATTCAATTTTAAGATTGATTGGTGTACAAAAGAGTGCTTCAGTTTGACTTTAGTAAAACATGGGACCCTGTATCTCAGGTTTGATGGTGATATTTGATTATAATAATAAAGTACAAGTTATCTTGTTTATACAACATCACCCAACACTGAATAGACCAATTTTTTTTTATTAATATGTGGTTAAGTGAGGTGGAATTTAGCTGTAAAGGACTTAGTTGGCTACACCTGCCAAACATCTTATTTCTTTCCTCACAGCAAAAAGCTAATTTGAGAGTTTGGACTGTGGTTGTTCATGATTGGAATCAGTTAGTGTGTGATGTGTTGTTTATCTTGTGTTGTAGCTCTACACACAGTATACAGCAGGAACTTTTAAATCTGTCTTTATTTGTTGTTAAGGACCAATATGTGACTCTGACACCTAGTGTTCACAATGGGAAATGTAGTCCAAATTCATCGATGTGAGTCAAGGTGCACACGGATCGCTATGTTGCGGACAATGAAGCTTCAGTGTTTATCAAGTTCTGCATCAGTCTTGTAACCTCTAGGCATTCTGACCTCTCACCATTTTTCAAAAGCATCTCCAATATTTATCCTAGTTTTACAACATTTCTGGCCATTGAGCTCATTAGAAAAATGCAGAGGCTCCTAAGGTCGGGTAGAATGAGTTATATCTGAACCAGTTCACTTGCCCGCTTTTATCACTGCAACACTAATTGGTTTGCCGTGTGCCTGGCAAATAGAGGGGAGAAGGGGAAAACTGCAGTGTGCAGGTGTCCTACTTCTCTGGTCAAAAAAAAAAAAAAAAACATGGACACAGGAAAAAACATAACACAGGAATCAAAACTTAGAAGGAGGACATATTGGCTGCTGTGATATTGACAGAGCACTTCAACATAGCATGTTAGAGTAAGGTCATTTTATGATTTAATTCAGAAAATATCTTACATATTGGACCTTTTAGGATCTATTTTTTCTAAAAGGGATGGGAAAGATGAAATTTATACAACATTTTTTATACACAAATAACACAAAACATAAGAGAAATGACTGCATAGAAGATGTGGTTTAGTAGAGGACAGGGTAGCTCATTTAACATTCTGAGAAAAAAAGCCCTGTTAAAACAAACTTTGAATCTCGGAAGGCAAACTAATCTGAAAAGAAGTGAATGAGTGACATCAGGCCAGGCTTACGAAACAAAAAGGACTAACAGTGGGAGAAGTGCTCCTTGTCAGAGCTGTTATTGTTCCTGAGTGTTGTCCTGATTGAAGCCAGCAAGCCAGAACCATTTGAGGATTGGGCTCTATGGCCACTTCCATTTCATTTCCAAGTATGAGCTTGCATTGGTCTTGTTTGTCCCAGGCAGAAGGGGAAAATTGTCGCAGTACAAGCTCCTCTCTAGTGCAAAGCAATCTCTTGTTAGAGTGGTAGAAGTCAGAAGTGAAATACCATGGGCTTTCTGTAGGGCTGTTAAAGCATCATTAGACTGGATGGTCAAACATAGGATGTTCTTTGAGCACCCAAGGATCAGTGTTATTCTCATCTCTCAGTGTGATGCTTGTTACTTTACTTTCCAACATTTACACTTAACCTTTTCTCAAACAATCCAAACCATATCTCCACTTTTATTCACCTGGGGCTTTGTGTGCAAACATTCAGAAGGTACACAATAAGGTTTGCTGTGTAATCTTTAGCAAGCATCTTGAGATTAGGAAAGTATGAAGAGTTTAAGGAGTATGGTTATACTGAAAGTTGCTTTCCAAAGTTCTTTTCAACCATCTTCAACAAGAGTCTTCTGGATAATGAAACCACATTATAGGCGTTTTGACCATAAGAATTTAATATTTCACATTATTTTTGAAGAGAAAGTGTCAAGTGTAGTTCACTAGTTGACCCAAGTGCCGAGGTTTAACACTTTCACAACAATGAGATAAGAAAACTGAAGTTGATTGGAGATGGCGGGAGGGTATAGATTGCATGGCGGTGTTGGGGACAGCTGTAGCACTGCAGGGTGGGTAGCAGGCAGACAAACAAGGCATGAGTAAAGTTGCAAACACAAGAAAACACACAAGAGAATATCAACAGAGTTGTGAGCCGGAGAGAGAGAAGCCTCCACACTTGGCTGAGGAGGTGAGAGCTGATAGGCAGGCAGGTAAAGTGGAATCTAAAAAGTAGTGAAATGTATAAAAACAAGTGCATGATGGGCCAATATTACTGTATATCACCGGAATTTCAATTTAACCTTGATGTCAGGTAAACATTATCTTCCTTTCAATTTCCTTTTAATATATTCATTATTTATCTGTTTGTTACTGAGGCTTTTAAAGTCATACCTCCCACAAGATGATGTGTTTTGAAAGTACAATTAGATGTAAAGTTCAAGTAATTCTAGAGATCAGAAATAGTCCCCCCCCCAAAAAAACAAGGGCAAGAATGATCTCAGATTACAGCAGTAAATAATGCCAAAATGGATGATTTCTGGGAAGCATATTCCTTATTGGGTTTCATTTTTTTTTTAAAGTGTGTATTCTTGGAAAATATAAAAAGGATTGTTAAAAGATCTTTCATTTCATTGTGTAGGATTTCAGTGATAATGGTGGTATATAGGCCCAAACCTTATCTTCATATGCTGTCCAAGGCCCCTTTTTTTCCCCTCTTAAAGGTGTTGTGAGCCACATCTTCTCTCTGGAACCTTCTTGACCAGCTTTGATTGCTAGCATCTTTACCCTTTTCTGCCAGTCAATCAATCTCAATCTATCTCTCTCTCTCTCTGTTCTGTAATCTCTCCAGTGGCAGTAAAGATCCCAGAGGCAGACTGCTGGAGACGAGCAGCTCTTGTGCAGTGATAGCCTATTACAAGTCATTTTTCACACACAGTGTCACTGGTTCCCAGCAAGTCTTGCAATTCAGTCACTCTGTGAATGGAGACAGATAATCAACTGAAAATGGCCAAATCTACAGTCTGACATCAAGTCACACACACACACACACACACACACACACACACACACACACACACACACACACACACACACACACACACACACACACACACACACACACACACACACACACAAAACACACATACAGGCACACACACACACACACACACACACACACAAAACACACATACAGGCACACACTGCCTAAATAATGCCTTCACCTTGACTCCACTTCTTACTAAACTTCAGCCTCAAACTCAAAAAACTCTTATATTATCCACACTTACTCTGAGTTTTCTGGTTTGCAGCTTATTGTGTTACTCACGTTAAACTGAGTAGGTCAATTTAAATCATTGTTGCTGCAAAAATCACTTGAATCATCACTTTTGTGGATTTTCAATATATTTTGTGATACTTGTTTTGGGGATCTGGATTATCTACCGAAAGTGTGTTTGTTCAGAAGGCACATTTTCTGCATCTGCATAACAATAACAACAAACGTAATTTCCTTAAAAGCTTTGCTATTTTAACCTTAGTAACAGCCAATTTCACCAAACCTCTCCAAATGCATCCCGAACTATTTCTACATAAACTGATGATGCATCTGTTGTTTGAGGAATGGCCATTTGGGTCTCTCAGTCAGACTTTTGGATGGATTGCAATAAAAGTTGGTGCATTTTTGGCTTGATAGATAGGTGATAAATCCTAGTGACTTTGGTGATCCAGTGACTTTGCATCTGTTGCTACGGGCTACATTTTCTGGGATGAAACTGATAGATTTAAATGAACATCCTATCTCCTCCAACTCATACATAAAATGTTATATGAAGGCAAATGTTTGAACACACTGGGGGATATTTTGCAATGAGCGCTGTAATGTAATTATCGCACACAATTTAAACTTTAATTTAATTTAGGATAATATAGGCTGAGGAACTGCACATTAACAGCCCTCTCACATTAATCTTTCTTCATCAATTATTCAGTTGTTCCCCAGAGTAAAACAGTAAACGCAGCACTCATATATCTCTGCTTCCTTCAGTGCTTCCCTCTCTCTGTCTTCATTTGTCTCCGCATCTCTTTTTATCACCTGAACGCACCAAACATTCTGCTGTTGTTCATTTGCACCGCATCCATCCCTCAATACAATCCAGTTTATATGTCACTGAATCCTTACAAACAGAGCATCATTTATGAATTTGATTCATTTTTTGAATTGTGGATTTATAGAGGGTTTTGAGTGTCATAGTACAAAAACATGTCTTCATAATACAATGTTGATCTTAGCATGGTATTAAAGGAGCAATACACCACATTCCCCAGATTGAGTTTGTTCAATTTCAATTCAAGATATTGTTCCAAAATCTTTTTTTTTTTTTTACATGGCTGTGTTTAATACTGTTCTGATTGGTAACTCATAGCATTCCAGTCTTTCTATTCTGTAGCTGTATTCTTATTCTGGGTTTACATCATTCAAAGGACGAGTACTTTTTGTTGGTAGTACTACAGGGGGAGCAGCACTTTGAAACCTGTGCCAGCCTCTCAGGCCCAATTTAATTGAGATGGTCTCGTCTACGGACGACTTCCCGTTTGTGTCACCAGCTGTTTCTCCCCTTACCCTTGGTTCACAAAGTGCTACTCTTGTCGACTAGCAACCTCCAGGATCCTGGTAGCTGCCTGGTTTACTAGCTGAGATAACTAACATTGTATAACTCAGTAAATCAGTAAATTACATGATTTCAATCAGGAGAGACTATGAAGAAAATAATTTTTGGAGATGTTAGGCGAATAATGAGGCAAAGACTTTGTAGGCAATCGTATTTGTCATCACTTTATCAACATTACGTCAAAACAGGTACCAAACAAACAACAAATCATTCTCCGACAGACAAAGCAACATGTTGTTTGCATGTTTTTCTCCTGTGATGTGTGTAGGCTGCGCTCACGTTCCAGAAACAGATCCAGTGGGGCAGGGCGAACGCCGTCCGACGGAGCAAAACAGTGGAGCTGTCAGACCGAGGCGCGCACAGAGTATGTGGGGATGGGGGGTCAAGCCTAAATTCCACCAGATGCGTGTCTCCACTCCATTACGGCAGCAGAGCTGATTGTTTTTTACATTATTCAATGTTTCTGCTTCCACTGGCTCCGCTACGCTGCGTCTCAGCTCCGTCTCAACTCCTACAGTCCGACGCTCTCCGTAGCAGATATGCAAGGGTTCTACATCAAGATCAAGCTGGACGGGAAGTCAGACAACGGAACAAGATAAAAACATCCGGTTTATTTTCAGATTAAAACACTCCGTTTTGACAATTTAGAACAATAACTTTGTGTTTTAAATGGGTTTATACAGTTTCATACAACATACAGTACATCGTATCTCACGCTGTCACGAGTTAAAATTATTGTGGGAATTCCTTTTTCTCAGCACTCCATCTGTATGCTGTTGGGCTGCTCCGTGCTGTACACTGAGAACGCAGCCTGTGGGTGTTGATGGACGAGGGTGCAAGTCCTTGCAAGAAATCCTTTCTCACAAACTGCTGGCTACAATGAAAGTGCCCAGAAATGTGGCTGTCGTTTGCAGAGGTAAATATTATCAACAGGTGAAATCTGATGGGTTCAGAGATTGGTATGTTAAACCTGCTTTAAAATATGAGCATTAAGTTGAAAATCAGGAGTTAACTTATTCAGAAAGCTTAATAGTTTGTGGTCACACACTATGGCATTCAATATAGAACAACAGTGGAACAATGTAATGACAGCAGTTGTGACAGCAGGGATATGCCAACAATAGACACTGGCATGTTATCATTAGCCCCTGGGTCAGCTGGATTCTCACAGGAGAGGACCTGTCTGCCACATTCATTGAAGAAAACACTCACAAAGACACATGCAGCATGTTAGAGACTTCCCAACTTGTCTGCCCTTTTATTAGATGGAGTTTCAGTGTTATTTCAGGTAAAAACTCTAACAGAGCAAACAGTCATGGAACAGCATGAAAGAGTTGGGTTAAGACATAATAGGCTTGGAAATATTCCTCCTCTCCTTTTTATTCCTTTGTGCCCGTTATTAAATTCACACCAGCCTTTAATTTTTTACACCACTGAAGAACCTGTCTGTGTGAGCTCAAGTACACCGCTGATGTTTGTACCTTACTCTGAGTGCAGGCGATGGTTCAAAATAGAAAGAAACAGAAATTGAATAAAACAAACCACAATTCTTAGAAAAGGCAATTTAAGGTCAGTGAACTCGTGTGTTTGAATAACAAGCATTCAAGTTTGAACTTAGAAAGAAACAGAAGTCTGACATTTGCTGTTGTTACTTTTTTGAACATGGGCGCCAGTTTGTTTAGCAGAAGGCAAATAAGACCGCTCCTAGAGGTTTTGTTGGAAACACTGGAACAGGGTCATTTGGGGTTGAGCATTAGTTGCACTGAGCAGGACCCCTCCCAACAATACCATTGTGTCATTATACTATCGAGGCCGGGGCTTCAATTATCCTAGCTGCATCAAAGCCAACTGTGCGCTAGCAACGTGATATACATTACGTGTCAGCAATACATTTCAGCAAGCAGCCATGTCGCACCTCATGGAAAAGGAATAACCAGGATTCAGCACTTTTGTATTTTCTCAAGTTTCATTTTGTACACTGGTGATTTGCCCGTCCAACTTCCAGGACTAGAAGCCTCCGAATAACAAACGTGTCAAGTGACGTGTTCTAAAGATAATGAAGTTCATCAGTGTGCATGGACAGGTCTAACAACATTTTTATATCCTATAATAAAGTTAGGTCACTTACCTTATGTTATTTTAATTAATTATATATTTAATCTATAAACTAACTTTTCCTGCAGGTCCAAAACTCTCAGTTTCAAAAATTCATTAGATTAAAATGACATGTCAAAGTCATGTCCTTTAAATATGATGTATGGTTTTAGGATCAATCTGCTCTCAAGTCAAAAATGGCTGGCACATCATCCGCACACAGAATAGGTCTTTGCTGTATGCACTTTATGCAAATTGATGTGGATTTCCTTGTTGTTGATATGTTTGATGATGAAGAAATTCGCCATTGAGACTGACTTGCTTTCAAAGAGTATAATTTTTATTTAAGCAAGAAACAGAGTCACTGGTCACGTCTGATCAGGAGGATCATGAAGCCAAATAATGATCTCTCTCGAACATACAGAGACAATCGCCTATATGCACCTAAACATCTGCTTTTCGTCATGGGTCATAAAAAACATCATATAACACATCCATATTTGGCAATTCTCTTACACAACACCTTAAAGTAAACATTCAACTTGAGGGGACTCCTAAATCTCCTTCAGATACAAATTCTCTCCAGATGTATACGTTATAAACTTAAAGGAGCAGTATATTATCTCTGTCCTAGTTACGTCAGACATTTCAAAGGTGACTGTGTAAAATTATGTTAATTGTACACAGTTTGTGTGTTTATTGTATTGTCTATAAGACAACTTCTTGTTGGACATTAAAGCCGCATTTTGAAGAAATACAGTTTAAAATGAAGAACTTGCAAAGACACAAAGAGAAAGTGGGCCACTGTGGATGCTAATTCATGTGCCAGTGATTCGTACCACTGTAAATTAATAATGTTTATCAGAGGAAAAACCATCAGTGATCTGCCTGAGGGATCCCAGAAAATTAGGGGTATAAGGATTCAAAAACCCACCAATTGCTACTAATAAATTAAGACTGTCCCACATAATTTTCAGTGTGTCATCAAGAGGGCATGCATGTTTAATTGATCATTTAAGGAACACGCAGCCAATTGTTTTCATATTGACCAAAAACTTCTGACTTACAGACCAATGTTGATTGATGTGTGGTAAATGATCTAATGTAAAGACAGAATGAGTCAGCTGATAGACAGAAGAGAAAGGGATGCAAACAATGTAGACACAGAGAAAGCTGGGATAGCAGGTCAAATCCAACACTGACTTGGATTAAAAGTGCGTCAGTGGTCGATCAGATCAGATTGGGGTTGAGAGCAGGTCAGACGCTGTTTGGCATCAGTGGAGCAGTGGTTTTGTACAGATTGGATTTTCATTTGTTTCATTGATGTTTAAACCCCATTTAACCATCTCATCTTATAGAGGGTATGTGAGTGAGGGAGAAACACAGAGAGACAAAACTTCTATAGGCCTATATGGAAACACACACACACACGCACATTTAGAAATTATATTTAACTTAACCCAATTAAATTGTTATTCTATGATAAATGTAATGGTAATGGACTCTCTAGATCCATTTTTCTCAACTGGTCGAGCCTCAGGACCAGGAGGAAAAATTGTGCAGTTTGGACCTCAAGACTGTACAAAGTGTGATAGAAAAAAAAGAACAGAACGAAAAAAATCTTATTTAAAAAGTGATTCATAGAAAAACAGCACCACCGACCCACCAGTTGAGAACCACTGCTCTAGATGGTAATGGATTAAATAGTATCTTTCATATCTCCTCATACTGAGTCTGTGAAGGGCTAAAGACAGATGAAGCTGATTTGCACATTTACTTTGCAGACATAAAAGTGGTGGTATCAATAAATCAGTGTAACCATAGGCAATAAATAGAACAATAATATGTTGTATACTTACTATATGTAGTTGGACAACTTAAAATGAGGAAACACAAAACTGGAGTGTATATCTGTCATTTTACTCAGGACAGTCAATACAGTGATGTAAGCACACGGAAAGAGAACATGACAATATCTCAACAGAAACAGACTTGAACTGTCAGTACACAGCAGCATACATCCCAGATGTTGAAAAATTAATTTGACCCCAGTGACACTGCTTCCTAAACTTTACACTGTCAATGACCACTTCAGGAAGTCAGGAATGGTAAGTATAGAAAAATAAATTTTCAATAAAACTATTTTAAATGTTTCCCTTGTTGAATGATAACATTTGAAAAACAGTGCATTATTGTAACACATTGAGTCAAATGTAGAAACTCTATGATAAAGTAAAGTGTGGTATCAATGGAGCTGGATAACAGTCAGTGTCAGTGAAGGTCCTTGCCCTTGCTGATAAGGCTGGCTGCAGTTTGGAAGAAACTGCTCTTGTGGGATGAGAATTTGGTCTTTTTGGACTGCAGCCTTGACCGGAGGGGAGTTTTAAAAAGTTTATGTCTGAGGTGGAAGAGCTCGGTGATAATCTTTCCTGCTTGCCCTCAGGGCCCTGCAGGAGTAGAGGTCTCATACAGATGGCAGATTGCAGCCATTCACCTTCGCCTCACAGGGAATGTCACACAGGCTGATGGGGTCTGGCTCTTTCTGAAATTCACATCCACCTCTGCTGTCTTTAGAGCGCTGAAATCCAGGTTGTTTTGTCCACACTGGGTTGTTGGATGCTCAATCTCTCACCTATAGATTAACACCTAAAAGGCCCAGTCAGGGTGGTGTAAATTCCAAAATATTTTATCAGAAGAAAACATTGCAAACTAACGTTAACATGTACTGTATGTTTTCAAATCTCTAGTAGAATTTGATATAATAAGTTAATATTCATGCCAATTCCCTTGACCTGAGAGGTGTATATAGAGAAATAAATGGTGACTGCTAGAGTTTTCTTGTTGCAAATCTGGTTGTCTTTTCGCCTGGCTAGCCATGGTGACTCAGACTACGCAACTAAACTTCTCTTCAGGAGGTAATTATCAGATCTTTTGATTTAAATTGGATGTAAATTGCTTCCCTTTCACTAATGTTTTTTTCCGAACGATATCCTCGACAAATTATGTGGATTCTCAGCCAAAGGAATGTGCATTGGACACCTTGTTTAACCTTAGCGTTACATTGGAAAAGCCACAGAACAAAGCCCTGCAGTCACAGCAGCACAAACGTATGTAATGAGCTGCAGGTTTTTAGGAACAAGAATCAACAAGCTTTTAGTTGGTGACGAAAAGCATTGGGTCTTATATATATATATATATATATATATATATAATGTGTTATTGAACCTTGGTGTTGACTAGCTCTAAAACTGCATGGCGAACCACTCTGGAATTTGTTTTTTTTAAGACTGCTGTTGGAAGTTGTTCAATTTTGTGCACACTCAATAAATTCAGAGAGAAGCCAAGGCTTGGCACATATCAGAACTGTTATCACAAGCCAAATATCATCTAAATATTAGTGTGAAAAGGGAAACGATGCACCTCCCACCTAGCATGCAATGACTCAAGGAACACAAACATTTTATAAGCACATAATACAAAGGACACAGAAGTTAACTTGACTGAGGATTAGACATAAACTGAAATAGGATTTTCCAACCATGAACCCATCACTGAGATCTCTGTCGGGATCTATGTTATGTTATCAGAATACCAGCAACCCAAATCACTGTGGGGGATGTCTCGCACCTTTATTTCCTGCTTTACCAGTTTCTCGGAGAAGGAAAGGTTATCCTTCCCAGCACTTGTAATGTGTGCTAATATAAGTTATACATAAGTTGGACTGTATATACAATCTCTTTTTTTCTATTGACTCTGCAGTTAAATTCATCACCACCTCTATGCCTATTTTGCTTTGATTGTTTATTGTTTATTTTTGGAGGATAAATTGAGAATGTGTGCTCTAATATATCAATGAGAATTTGAAAAACCTTTAAAAGTCAAATCAAATGCTACCAGTTAAAACGTCTTTCCTGAACGAACAGGGAAATGATGTAAAGCTTGCTACAAACCAAAAGAAATGAAGCAACGATTTGCACTCATATGGTGGTTTAAAAGAAACTTTTCTCACCTGACATTTGTGAAAAAAAAAAAAAAAGAAAAAAAAAGAATTCAAGGTAAGCAAGCCTTCCGTCTTATCTGATACCAAGCTGATATGAAGCAGTTTCATTTTTTTTTTCACCACGTCTGTCTGTTTCATGTCTGCAGCAGCAGCGTTTGGCCTTTGATATGATCCTTAGATGTCAGCTCTGTGAAGGGGAAATGCTGCCTGAAGTCTGCCGCCTGTAAATCATATCCTTAAAGAGTAGCTGTCAGCTGGCGTCATGAACTGCATGCACACTCTATGTTTATGTATATATTTGTGTTCATGTCACTGTCAGCAGTCGGTGCAATACATGGTTCATTCTGTTATCGCAGCAAATCAATCTCTTAAACTAGATTGACTTTCAAGATTTATGTGTCAGTTGTGAAGTCCATTACAGCTCAGTAATACTAACACAAACCAAAAACTCCTTTCCCACATGCACTGCAATGCTGAAAATGTCCCTACATGTCCATGCATTTGTTAACACAAACAGCCAAATGTGTCTTTGAGCTGACTTGTCCATGCCAGCCCTTGAACTAAAAGTCGCTGGGAAATTGTTGAGAGGGGAGCTACTAGTCTGGAACATTCAAGAGGTGAGTGGGCAGGTCGGATGTGGTTCACACTGGGCAGACTTTTGCTGCCGTTCACTCTTTATTTCTTGTCTGTATGTCGTCCATTTATGTAGATCTTTTAAGTAAATTAACCAAGAAACAATCATCATTACGGAACAGTCATCCTCCTCTTCCTCCGCCTCCTTCATGCTATACTCACCTCTTTATCTGAACCAAACGCATTATTTTTGAGAACACATCCGACACGCACAATCTTCCACTGAAGACTGTGTGTCCTCATGTGTCATTCCACTCCCTTAATAGAACCTTATAGAGGGTATGTTATTCAGCATGGGTTAATGATATTGCTAAGCTCATGAATAGTTTCACGTGTCATCCTACAAAAACATAATTTTACTTAGGCACACAGTGAACAAATCTATAGCTGCTCACGTTTTATTCTGATAGCATACAGTAGGCTACATTTGACCAAACTAATATAAACTGTGCTCTACATAAGGACCTTTATTATGCTTTACTGTAGAGACGCCACTGTCATCCCAAGAAATTTGAGCAAGCTGGTAAGTAGTGCAGTTTTGGTGAGTCAGGCTCATTTTAAAAGCAGGTTTGTCAAAAGTTCTAATGTGATTATGGTGCTGACTATTATCTGAGCTGTCGTTAGCTCCATCCTTGAAGCAGGGAAGTCAGTCTGCATGTTTAAATCTCATTCTCATCATTTCTTGACTCAAAAACAAATATAGGTCTATTGCTGTAATTTGTAACCCTTCTTTTCTACATCCCAGATAAAGATGTCCAAGTTTAAAGAATACAGGGGAAGACGAAGGAATCACCTAATAAGAAACGTTAAGATAAAAATGTATTCAAAGAATTTATTTGAATGCTTGATGTTTAATAATATTATTAGCTAGGCCTATCTAATATCAACTTTCCTAACTTTCTTTTTCGATGATATTTCCGAGGATCAATTTTGACAAGTGACAGTAGGAGAAGCACAGGTGTGACTAATAACATTAACGATGGTTGAATTCAACAATGGCCCATGATTGTCTAACTGTCAGGCCTTAAGCAGAACAGGCACATCGTTAACATTATTAATAACACCTGCGTTTACTGCGAAGACAAGTTAATATGTCTGCTGGGGAAAAGGGCCGGTTTGGCACACTGTTGCTGATAACTTGGAGTATACTGCCAAGTGATGCATTACTTTTTGTTGTTGCCAAATTACTGTACATCCTGTTCGATGAAGTATTAGAGGCTGATGTCCTGCCTCAATTATTGCACGTATTCATCATTCACGTGAATCTCTATGTCTTGATCTTTTTTTTGCGGCAATATTAAGAAAAAGGACATGACAGATACTTGGGTTCCCTAAAGAACAATGCAGTGATTTCTTTAAAAGTAAGTTTTCTCTTTCTTTTTTATTTGGTGGTGGGGTTGAAAAGTTTCTATTAAACTGCCTGACTATATTTCCCCCTGCAGCAGACTGAAATCTCTGACTGCACTGAATCATGTATCTGAATCATGTACTGAATCAGTGCTTCCTGAATGGCAGCATGTCATGGCTCTCCTTTCTAAATTGAAAGTCACAGGTGTCCCACTGACTATCAATGGCCATTAAACCTCTCAGTTAAAAGGCTTTGAATGCTTACGTAAGTGTTTTCAGCAGGGTACATTGAGAGTAGATTTAGTGCAAAAAGACCTTTTTCACAGCAGATATTTTGACCTGTCATTCCAGGAGAAGCACTGTGTGAAATTGCAGTAATATCATTAATAATGATACTTTTCAATGTAATTATCCCAGTATAAGGGCCATGAAAGTGACCCATTATACGACATGCCAAGCCTGAAACTTAAATAAAAGAAACCGGATCACACTATGTGAAATATACCTGTGCTTTTCCTTACATGACAAGAAGAACTTCTGCAGTTTTCAAAGGTATTTTACCAAAGCTGATCCAAATGATGATGGTTCATATTTTCTGGCACTTAAAGATACGCTTAAGGAGAGAGTGAGAAAGCAGTGCATCAAGAGCTTCTCACAGTCCTGAATGAAAAAAAAGTTCCTAACAAAGGTCAGATTCACATTTATTATTTGGGCGGCAGTAGCGCAGGCTGTAGGTGATTTCGGTTAGGGACTTGAGGGTCGCTGGTTCAAGTCCCTGTGTGGACCAAACATGGAAGTTGGTCTGGTAGCTGGAGAGGCGCCAGCTCATCTTCTGAGTACTGCTGAGGGGCCCTTGGGCAAGACACTGAACCCCCAACCCCCCCCCCCCCTGCATTGACAGCTAAATATCTAACATCCTTTACTTTTGCATAATTTTACTTTTCTCTTCAACAACATTTTATGTGGAGTTTGTCTGGAGTGCACACACACACACACACACACACATACACTCATGAAAACAATCATACAGAGAGAAGACAGCAGGTCATGTCATAGTCAGAGGACAAATTGGAGAAGACCAGCTGCTTGTGTTATGGGCTTTTTGTCCGTTTCAAAGATAACATTTGGGATTAGCACAAAGGCTGAGCAAGGTGTGAGCATAAATGTGTTGGTGTGTATGAGACTGAAAGGATACATGTAGCATTTTTCTAAAAAGTTTTTTGATAGATGTTGTTGCCATGCTGTTCATGCTGCAACTTTAGTGTTTGTAATTGGTTGTAGCTGCTTTTCCCTTTCTATGTTGGAATGTGTTATTTTGTTCAGTATTTCTGCTTTTACATTCGTAACATTTAGCAGTATTAAGGATTTAATTACACTGCAATCAAAAGCAATACAATTTGGGACAGCAGTAGGAGGTGTATCTTTCAAACATGCATCAGTGACAACAGAATTAAGTCATAAATCAGACTCTGACAAGGGCAGCTGCTACAGTGCCAGAGGGCAGAGAGAAATAATCAAACTGTACCAAAAAGAAACACACAGCAGATGAGAAAGAGGGGACAACATGAGGCGTGTGGTTTTAATACATGTTGTCATGGTTTAACACTTCAGTAACAATAACAGAGTTCATGACACCCTCTGTCTCTGTCATAATTCTCCTGTCTTACAACAGCAGCTGTTTGTTCAGCATCGAACATGCTTGGAAACATTTTCTGTCTCTCTCTGTCCAATTTCTAGAGCATCTATCAGGTCTCAGACTTATTAGATGTCAAACCCTGTGTGCTAAATCATCACTGCTACTTTTGTTTTCTCTGTGGTTTTTGAAAGTGCAATCTGAAAATGCAGACTGTACTTTATTCCAGGTGATTAATTTGACTATTGCTATTATTATGTTGGGCTAGGTTCAGGATTTGCAGACTGATTGACTCCCTGTGGGCTCTAGTGATTACAGTTATTCCAATGTTTGCTCACTTTATCATACTGGAGGTCATGCTCTGCACAGTTTCTCATAGCAAGACCAACACAAATGGCTAAATAAATGGTACCTAGATGCGGACAGAAAAGAATGAGATGTTTTACTCAGTGGTTGGACAATGGCCAAAACAACAATTAATGTTGACCAGGCTGAGTGCATCAAACTCAAACGGTTTTGAAAACTTTGATTTAAAGTGATGTATCATCAATGCAAAAAAGACTGCTTTAATTCTTATTATGACTAGGATGAGGAAAGGAAAATGATTGAATCTCGGTAAGTTTACCTCAGAGAGTTTTTGGATGCTCCATATGATGCTGCATTTTCTTCTAATCTTAATATTTGTCAAAATGTAAAGTTCGTGTCTGGTATATGTTAGATATGTTGAAGCAGGAAATGAGAATTTTTTTTTCTTTTGTTCCGGAAAAATTACCATGCAGTTAGAAGAAGCATTTTCTGTCTGAAGCTATGTTTCCAGTTCAATCAGGAGAGACTTCAGAGTGAACAATTATTAATTTGAGAGTTTATCAGACTTAGGGCGCGGTCACACTGGCCATCCGTACCGTGCCCAAGCACGCTTCAACCCTAAAGTCCAGTTCGTTTGGCCAGTGTGACGGCTCCGTGCTGTGCTCAGGCACGGTACACTTCATTGGCTTTGGCACACTTCGGAGAGGTGTGCTTTGACACGGTACACTTCATGCACGGGCACAAGCACACGGGTACACAACGCTGACAGCCTTCATTATGGAGACATCCAGAGTTTCATGGCTGTGTCTGACTAAAATGACTCAATATAAGCCACAAAGTAGCTGTCATGCTCTGTGTTGTTCTCCGATGTGCAGGCGCGGACTCGGCGGCTCGTCTCTTTTATTTTTTTTATTTATTTATGGCTGTATCGGATTAAAATTGCTTAAAAATAGCCGCAAAGTCAGTAAAGTAGCTGTCATGCTCTCTGTGTTGTTCTCCGATGTGCGGCCGCGGACTCGACTGCGTGTCCCTTTTTTTTTTTCTCCCTCTCTCTCTCTTTCTCTCGCTCTCTCTCTCTCGTTGGCCTGTTTGTAAACTGAGCACGCTTCATAATAACATAAAGCATGCATGTGTTGTATTACGACGTTATGTACAAGAGCACCACAGCACCTCCCTCCCCCCCAGAATCTAGACACTGGTGGTGGTGGTGGTGATAGAAGAATGCAGGATGTGATGAGGAGTGGGCTTCTGAGGCTGTCTCTTAACTCTGCTGAGCTGGAATGGAGGTGACTTGGGCGTAGGAGGGTCACAGCATTCGCACTGAAATGACAAACTGACTGCAGAGGAAAGAGAACAGATTTTTTTAAATTTGACAGCAACAGGATGATTGGTTGAGAAAGGTTGTGGCAGAGTCGGGTTGGTTAATTACTTGAAGCGTAAACGTCCCATAATCAGCTGATCACCAGAGCAGGAAGGCGGTGGGAGTATACAGTAGTGGCTAAGTTGAATAAAGGAAAAAAGAATGAATGTGTGAGAGAATATAAACAGTCTTCCTGCTTGAACTTACGCTGAGCATATGTCCTGCTCAAAATGCTAAACGTGTCCTGGACCTGTCTTTACTTAGGAAATATTCAAAAACATCTCCAAAATTGGTGTCAGTTTGTTTTAAAACCAAACCCTAAAGATGTGCTCATACTAACGTAACATGACATTGGTCTTGCATCGCTTCAAATGACTGCAGATTTCACTGTGTATTTTAAAACACGCATCAAGCTCAAGCTAACTGCTTGATGAACATGCTACAAAAACTGTACATTTCAGTGAGACAATCGTCATTTTCGCACTCTGACATGCCATTCACATGACACAAACGCGTGCCCATTGTGAAGCTGCGTATAGATATGCTTTCACATTGTATGTTAGTGTGTGAGCATCAGTATAATGGCAGTGGATTTGAAGAAGAACACCACTGCCATCACTCCTTCAGTGATTCATGGACAGACTGTGGAGATGCTGAGGCAGTACAAACATTTCCAGACTGCTTTGGACGACGAGCTGGCCTTTGAGCCTCTGGTTGATTCTGTCTGCAGAAAAGCTAATCCAAGAATGTATTTTTATCAGAGGCTGCGCCATTTTAATGCTTAATGATATTGCTTTTATGAAAATGTTTTATTCCAGTTTTATTGAATCTGTTCTTACATCCTCTTTTATCTAATTGTACAGGTCAGTAAGTTTAAAAAAAAAACTGAAACAGGTTGCTTGGCATCGTCAAAATGTGCTGCAAAATTGCAGCCACCAGTCTTAATGACTTGACTGACGTTATTCAAATTCAGAACCCCTTAAAATGGCCCAGTCTGTCCTTGATGAACCCAAACACCCACTTTTTAAGGAGTTCAAACAGACTTAAAAACTATTTTGTTGCGACTGCCATTAGCCTTAGAAACAACCCAATGTGATTTTTATGTACGATATTTATTCATTGTCACTGCCACTTTTAATTATTTAAGTGTAGTTGTTTTCTTTCTGATGTACCTTTTTTTTTTCTTTCACAGTTTTTGTGATGGTTTGTGTGGTACTCCTGGCTGTAAAGCAAATTGCCCTTCTGGGATAATAAAGAAAAACTTGACCTTTAATAGAAACACATATTTAGTGACCTGCCAAATCAAAGCCTATCACCTACCTGTTCGATTCATCCCTCAACTATGGATGGATTGATACATTACAGGACCAGCAGTGTGTGAATAGCTGTGTCACTTTGAAATTAATTAATTCTGTTTGGTGTGAAAAACTTTATACGCCTGCACAGAGCTTTGACCTCCTCCCCCCTAACACATTTGTGGATGAACCTTGGCATCATCAGTAACCATAAGTGCACGACCTCACTCAAGCTCTTGGATGAAATTGAAGCAACAGCTCTTGTGGAAGGCCTTCCCACACCGCTGAAGTCAGATTAAGCAGCATATGCACGCCCATTGTAATAGAACGTGATTTAATCAATCACCTGATTTGCTGTGCAAAGACACCAATCATGTGTTTTATACCTTCTTGGAAAATGTTGGTCTTCTTTATCCCTCTTCACCAGCCTCCACATGTATTATAATCACTACCGTGAAGAAACAGGATAGCAGAAAAACAGGATGAATTGATGGATTTAATCAATAGTCTTCTTCAATGTCCTCAGCATTATATCCTGCCCATGGAGCAGATGCTACTTCAGTTGCCTCTGGGTCCAGACAGAGCCGGGGGAATGTGGCTCTACACAAACACCATTAAATCCTCCTTCAGTTCTTGTCCCATCTCCCCATCCCTGCCTTCCTTTCCTGCCACCTCTTCATTCTACCACACTCCTCCTTCCGATCCTTTCCAGTCCAGGTGGTGGATTGTGGAATCATATCCTCATTACTGGTCTGTCTGTACGCCGCCTTGCAGCATCCAATCCACACAAGTGATAATTTCTCACAAAGCGCTGTGGGAGGTAAAGAAGTGGGGCTGGAGGCTTAATGTGCTGAATGTATCTCACATCTGTGGCTGTCACAGTCGCTCTGAAACAGAAGGGGAGGAATAATCTGCATCCCACTTCCACAAAGCTGGGCAACAAACAAACTGCAGCGCGTAACAAATTACAGAAGCCATTTGGTGACATTATTTGTGTGACAAAGCATGTTCACTCAACAGAATGGGAGACTTAAAATGAGATTCAAAGCGGCACATTGCATAATACCAAATTACCTTGACACACCAACCTCTAGCTTGCTCTGTAGGTGGAAATTAAAAAGAAAAGGAAGGACAGAGAAAGCAACATGTGGCCACACAGCATTGGTCAGTCACATTAAATGAACCAGTTACAGAAAATCTACCTGAACTGCTTTTATTCTACTCACAAGGCCGGGAGGTGATTCTAGGATTCAGGGCTCAAGATTTAAATGTTTGCCAGTTCATTTAAGTAAAAGCAGGTCCCCTGCTTACCATGAACTCAACGGACCAGTTATCTCCCAATCAATACTCTGAGCAGGTACCTCATTGCAGCTCATATATAATCAATTTGCCAGAGAGCATTACAGCTGAACTTCGTTGCTGTTACACTCTGGTACAAAGCAAGCTTTCTACGCCTGTCACAGGGAGTGAAACCAAAGTGGTAAATGAATTCTTTGCTGAATATTCCCAGCAGCAGCTGTGACGAGACACCATATGCTGGCTGCTTTGTACAAATGATGTTACAGAGTGTGTGTGCGAGACAATAAATCATTGTTCATGAGGTTAAAGTGGAACTCTAAACAGAATTTATCTTTCTCACCTCTTGTAGGTTTGAAAGCTGGTAGTTTGAAGAACGCTCAATAGAAGGTGACAGCACATGTGGATAGAAAAAGTATTTTACAATATTTCCCACCTTGAGTTTTCAAGGTGGGAAATTTTTTTTATAATATCCAAATTTCAAAAAACCACTTCAATGTCAGCCTGTGAGATCATAAAATAGTTCTGATCACAATTCCACATACCTTCAGCCATCTATTTTACTGTACCTCCTTCTCACTCTCTCTGCAGGGTGACCAGTGACAGAGCAGTTCCATTTCTCAAGCAATATTGCATTTTCATATCCTTACTTATTGGATATGGACTGTAAGGAAGGATAACCAGAAACTTACGAATAATCAAAATACATGGTCAGGCTGAGAATTGAAGAATGATAAAATCTGGTGACTAACAGTCCTGAACTATTATCACTTTTCTTTTTCAAACTTTTCCACGCACTACTGCATGAAATTGCTAATTCTTATTCTGGATGATTTCCGAAGTTTACAGCCAGTTGGTTTTGATGTCATTGATGTCAATAACCCTGTTCTTTAACAGAAAAATTCTGTTAAAGTTATTGATGGTGATATCTCCAAAGTTGCCTCTAGTACATTGATGTAAAATATACCATGGACATAATGATTATAATAATATTGCATTTTATATTCTCCATGTTTCTCCGTCCAATTGAGATAATTAACCCCAGCTCAAAACACTCCTTTAATCACAGAAACAATTTCTGATGTATAGCTATTGGAAAAAGCATCTGTCTGTTAATTCTCACCACCGGTCATAAAAGTTCAACAGAATAAAACTGAAAGACTGATATAACCTCAGTGGTGTATTTCAGTATTTAAAATATGCTCCAGTACTGCCGTCCAACTCTTTCTCCGTCGGACTCTGTTCAGCTTCCATTCTTTTTAACTCCAACTAGTTTAAAGAATGAGATCTCTGCTGCACACTGACCGTAGTTCAGTCAACACTCCCGAACTGTCCAAGTTATCATTAGAGCAGTGATACACAATCAGAGCCTGTCTTCTAAAAGAAACAATACATTTCCCATCCATATGGATCTGCTATCTGTCTCTATTCATCTGCTGCTCTATTTATCTGTTGTCTCTTTGTGTTGCTCTTCTCCGTTTGCTTTTCTGCCTCTGTTTATTTCTCATTTCCCTTTGCCTCTTTCTACATTTCCAAATTCTCCAACTGGAAGCATTCATGCAAATGGTAATCAATAATATAGCATAGCTGTACGATAATTACTCAGCTCCTAATAGCTTGGGATTTCATAAAAAGAAGCAAGTTTTTGGTTTATTTTAAATTGCTAATTTGAAAGTTCTTTGGTTGTCTTTGAGGTCACAAATACTTCTCGTGGTATATTTGTTGGACCTGCAGATCAGGGAGAAAAATGCCAAGTGCAGGCGACCTCATAGCATCTACACATCCTGACGCAGTGGTCAGGATAAAATGGGCTTTGCTCAGCACCAATTGCATCCTGTTAAGAGCTGCTGTCTCACGGCATTTCAAGTCTTTAAGGGAAAGGGCACAGAAAAAGGTTAATATAGTCAGGGGAATGTTCTGCTGATTATTAAAATTGTTATGTTGTTGTGAAGAAGTCGCAAAAAGTAACTTTATTTCCCCTCTTTTATTTTTGTTGTTGTGAAGAAATGTGTGAGCTTATTTGTCCAAAAAGGGAAAAACATATCCTATCATTTAATATAATGTGAACATTTAGTTAGAATTGTGTATTTTTGTTGGTAATTATTCTTCACCAATTAGCCATTCTCTGGAAAAGCAGCCCCCTACAGCTACGCTTCTAACCAGGTCTGGTTGCTGGTAGACTCAGCCTTCATGATTAGTCACCCTCGCCTGCGTTTGGGGATCATTTTCTCCCTGTGTGCATGCAATTATACCTCATTTGGAGACAGAAACTAAAGCCCCGATGGCAGTGATAGCAGGCTGATAAAGAGCTGGATATATCTTCAGTGAGATTTAATCAATGCATTGATCAGTTGCTCATACTGAGCACCTGAGATAAAGAGCCTAAAGGAGCCAGCTCAAAGCATTTAATCCACACCGCCCTACAAACACAATTCAAATGGATTAGCGGGGTTTCATTAGGAAAGCCATTAATATTTATAAATTAATTTCACACATTGTTTAACCGGAGATGGTGAAAGGTGTTGTTTCTTTGTGAAATAATCACAGGAGCCCAGGAGGTTCATTAAGCATCAGACTAATCCCGGGCAAATCCACCTGCCTCCCAACAACTCTCTACCAGAAAGTGTCAGACTCCTAAATAACGGTGACACCTGGGGCGCCAAAACAGTTGTCCTTGTCGTTTCATGTTGCGCTGCCACTCACAGAAGCAGGCCGGGTTACAATATGGGTATAACAGCCAGAAAAGACAACCAGACAAATGCTTGTTCCTGCAGGCCAATCAGAATGTTTTATACGTCTGTGTGCCAGAGGACAGGGGGATCTTTGATGTGTGTCATCCACCTTTCCATGTCATTCCTGTGAACATGACATATCATACATCATCAAACACACTTAGAGGAAATCATTTCCAACTTGGAACAGATATCCAATTTGACTCAAGGATGAAATTGTTACATTTTGCGGGTCAAAAGTTAAAGGTCAGAACCACTATGACCTCATAGTTTGCCTACTCTATTTTAACAGAAAGCTCACCAACACCCAGAGGGAATTACATTTCAGTTGGCACAAACGTCCACTTGAAGGTCAAGTTTTTTCCTGCATAACTCAGGAATTTATGCACAATTATGATACAAACAAATGTATTATTAATAATAATATTTTTATATAAAAGCATCAAAGATCTACATCAATGTGACACCATAATGTCATAATGCAAGCTCCCCAAAAACAAACCGAAACATTTGTAACACTCCCCCCTTTGAATTGCAGCAGTCTAGGTACATAAACTACATTTCAAATACATCTTGCTCTGAATTTTCTTTCTGCTTTTTATAGGAACTTTAGTGTAATTAGTTATTTGGCGCTTTGGAAATAGGTGTAACACCATGAATGACACTTCAGTCCACAAATGGCTCTCCTGTGACGTTTGGTCCTGGATAAGTAGATTAGAAGAATAATCTGTATTATCTGTAAATCTTCATGTATTATGTATGTTATTAACCATATCTGTCTTGGAGCTCCTGAGCTCTGTTGTCTCGTAGGTTCCTCTGGATCGTTGGTGACGGCCTGCTGCTGTTGAGCCCCTCTCCTGACTCCAACTATAATATCAGCCTTACATCTATTATTAATATTATAAAAAAATAATTGAATCTTAGAGCTCAACTTCAACCTCTAAAAACATACTTAGTTGTTGCCGCTGATACTACACATACTTTTACCACTATTACTAACATTGTACTTGTAAATATATCATATTTGTTGTTGTTGTTGTTGCTGCTGCTCTATTTGTCCCCATCCTTCTTCCTGCATCTTCCTCGATCCCATTTTTCAAGCCCAGTTCAGTTTCGGCAGACGGCTATCCTTGTTTTGCTGGAGGTTTCTGCCTCTTAAAAGATTCTTCCTTGCCACTTAAATTTAGCTAAATGTTACTTAGTGCTCATAATGGATTCATGTTGGGTCTTTGTAGATAATATTACAATGAGTAAGGACCCTAACCTGCTTTTTGTAAAGTGTCTTCAGATAACATTTGTTATGAATTAGCGCTATACAAATGAAGATTGATTGATTGATTGAGGATTGAAAGCTTAAAAACCAATACTCATGTAATAAAAGTCATGTCTTGTCCAGGTTTGATTACATTCTATTGTTTGATTAAGAAATGTATCAATGAGTGAACACTTAAATCAGGTAAGCAAAGAACAAAAGGATTATAAAAAGGCTCATTTATAACCGATGACAGTCAGTGTATGCTGGGTTGTCAGGGTGGTTTTGAACATCCAGAATTGTGTTTGTATTTGTCTGGGTAATATCACCAACAATACTGAAACAAGAGATAGTATTGCCAAATACTTTTTTTGGCATGACTATACATCCTTCACTGTGTTGTCAACAGTGAATTCTGACACGCTGTATAATACATGACAAGAAATGACAAACCTAATGCTGAGGGTTTGCATTTTTCAGTAGCGCTGCCATGTGTGGAAGGATCCGAAAAGGTTACAGATTTCACTGCTGAGACTTGGAGGATTTAAATTTATCCCCTCAGAGGCAAATCTATCTAATATGACAGTTTAATCCGCTTAGAGACGTTTAAACTGCGATCAAAGAAAGAAAGGACTTCAGCATTCAAAGTTTTCATGTGTTTTTGCCAATGTGTAGCTCCTTAACTCTTACAGAAAGCAGAACTCCACCAGCAGGTGGTTTCATCCCTATCTACTTAAGTACTTGATAGTAGCTTTGTGTTTGAGTTTAATTTTATTAATAAGCACAAAATACATTGTTTATGAAATGCTGTGAGAAGCATTAAGTTTAATCTTTTACAATCTTTGAAATGATTGAATACATTTTCTCTAGATAAACAATCGTTTAGCCCGGGAACAGATGGCCTAGTGGTTAGGTTGCATCCCATTTAGGGAGTCCTTCAAGTGGGTTGCCGGGGTTCAACTCCAACCTTTCCCTCATTTCATTCCTCACTCTATCTCCCTGATTTCCTACTCTATCAAGGCATACTATCAAAAAACACCCCCAAACCAACACTATTTTCGTTTATAGTGAAAAAATTGAAGAACTTTTCAAACATGATATTGCGATAAGGACTTTTGGCTGAATCACCTGGCACATGAAGACTAATGTCAAAGGCTTTTTGATAGTGTTGGGAAAAGCTACAAGCAACAATGCCTGCAGCTCTGACTGTAGAGATTTACCAGGGCTGTATATTTAGATTTTATTTTTAAATTAGGACTCTACATTGTACGCATTCTATGAAATGCAGCTTGCTTAACCCACTTTTGAAAATTGGATATGAAATGATCTCTACCTTATCTTCTATCTCTGATGTAGAACATTTGTAACTCTCAGACTTTCAATGGCAGAAATTAAGTCTGGGAATTGCTTTTAAGAACATTTAGGTCATGGAGCAACCTGCATAATAGCAGCACCTGTTGTTGTAAAATGAAAACACTTGGGCTGCCTGAGGCTGAGTTTAATGAATCAACAGGAGGGTTATAAACACAGGACTGAATATAAAAGTAATTCTCTTCATCCCATGTTTCAAACACTTCACAGACCTTTGTTGCAATGAGATAAGGTGAGTAATTAAATTCATCACATTCCTTTCCTGCATCTCTATCCTCCTTGGGACGTTTTATCTGAAAGGAGGATAAATGAAAAACAGGTGGATACAAGATGACATAATTGCAAGGATTCTTACAAGCTCCTAATCCGGTATCAGTTCACAGTCACAGGATGGTATATATATCTATGCTTTACAATAAATATTGCTATCGTTTGACCTGAACTGACCACCAGGAAAGAGGAAAGCTGCTTTAACTCCCCTCCAGGCAAGACTCTGATTACAGTCTTTGGCTCACTTTTTTTATTCTCTTGACTGGCTACACCCGCAAGCAACACCAGGCACAAGTGTTACTTGCATACAAAGGAGAAGACCTTTTTGCTTTGAATCATAAGGGCATGTGAACCTGTTTGGTTATTGATTAGTTTGTGGATGTTAGAGCCATCTCAGAAAATAATGCCTAAAAAACAACATTTCCTTATACATATTACTCTGTGTTGGTTGTGCAGTAATGATTAAACAAAACCATTACCAGCACACCTTTTATTTAATTAGCTAAGCCTTTATTTGACCTGCTGCCAATGAATTATGTAACTCCCTTTATTGAGTAAGGCCAATTCAACCAATAGACCCATTCAATCTGTCTTTTACACACAACAAAGTTCACAAACTTTAAAAGACAAGTAACATCAAGCATTTCACACTGTAATCAACAAAAATGCCAAAACAACACCAGTGTTCTAAGTCTGCAGTGCCCTATGGGTTTCTTGTTAACTTTAGATAACTAGAAGATTACATAGGCCCTGAACACACACAAGACCAGACAGGAGCTACAGATATGTATTTTATGGAGAGATGTCAGAGTGAGGGTGCTGCACAGTGACTGGTGCCCTAAGCAGTTGGGGTTTTGGTGCCTTGCTCAAGGGCACCCAAGGGCAGTGCTCAGGAAGTAAGCTGGCACCTTTCATGCAACCAGTCCCAATTTCAAACTTGGTCCTCACCTGGACTTTAACAGGTGATCATCGGCGTCCCAACTGACTTAGTTACCGGTGCCCAACATACGTAAGTACAAATGCTCATGAGTTTTCTTCATTAGTCTTCATCTGAGTCAGACAGAATGCGTGACGACATTTCATGGACGCAAACACTAAAGACTCACACCTCATTTGCAAAAGCACGACACATGCCAGCATACATAATTAATGAATGGAGCTCTTTGTTGGCTTTACTCAGACTCCGAGGAACACAACAGAATGATGCACTATTGCAGAAGACTTTCATCCAAACTGTATTGGTTATCCTCTCAGAAGGCACATTAATGTCAGACACTTCTTAGCATAGCTTGGGAAAACATTTGGGAATTTAAAGAAAACTGAATTCCCATTGTCTTGATGTGGGTTCCTGTATGCATGTCACCATGGGCATCCAGGGGAGGGCTATGCTTTTCCCTATGCTTGCTTATACTTGAAGAAGTCACCTGGCAGGAGGATTCTTATCAAGCCAGATATTGGATATATGATTTTGAAATACGCATTCCCCCCTAAATAAGAACTGCACCTTAGAAAACTTTAATGCAGACACATTTTGTAAGTGTCAATAACAGAGGAATGCCACCTAATCAGTTGTTTAATTTAACATGGACTAGTTTGAGTTAAAAAGCTGATTCCTTTCCCTTTGAACTCATCCCTTTTTACTTTATTCGATATAAATATTTTAACTGGACCACAATATAATTTGAAACTCGGTTTATTTTTTTCAGGAGAAAGACGGACAGAGCTATGAAAAACTATCTTTAATCTTACATTTAAGGGCATTGAATTGCCATCAAAATGCCAAGGGTCCGGGAGGGAGATGGAGTTCATGAATTTTTCATGTATTCCCTAATGTCAGACATTCTCCCTGTTGGGGAGATTTGATCTTCACTGTCCAAGAAAAGTCTGTGATTAATTCCTTCGCATTGCAGACTGCCCGCTGTAACATGAACCAATGGGTTGAAGCAATGAAGCTTTAAATAATCTTTTCAAATTCCAGGCAAAATGCATTGATTACCAAAAATAACCGTGTTACAGAATGTTTTACCCCATACATTTATATAATATGCTCAATTACCAAAAATGCTGGTATATTGTATTCTTTTGAGTGTCAATATGGAAATCTGAATCACAATTAGGCTCACCAAATAAACAGACAGAGGTGAAAAAGTTCAATAGTCGCAAAATGAATAGCCAATCCATAACACTTGGTGCCTACTATGACATATTAACTCAATATGTATGTAAGAATGGGATTAATAGGAAATTGTTTTGACATAGGCTCGCAAAAAAGACAGGAGAGTAAAACATAAAGAATTCTATCTTTTATATCCACAATAAAATAACCTTTCGGTATATAATGATCAGCCTTATTTTCTGTGGGTCTTTCATCGAGGGAGAAAAACACTTTGAGGTTAAGTCTCTAACACAATGCCAGCCCATTCCTAACCCATGCAGAGCCAACATGGATTTGTCTGCTGGGTTCTTGTGTACATTATAAATTCACAAGTGCACAGCATGTTCTCCATTGCTTTTCATTCATACCAAGATTCTTTATCTGTGTAATAAGGATTCTTTTTATGTCCAGATGTAGCATGTTTGCAGCCAAAACACCAGAAATCTTCAGTTAAAGTTGGACACCTGCGACTTAGAGCAAGTGTAGATAAGGTCATTATTATCTATTATTCATGCTCTGTGGCCTTGAAGAGGAATATATGCTCATCAGGAGATAACTTGTCTTCCCTGTTCTTTAGGTAACAACTACGATTAATCACTAAAAGCACAAGGGAGATAAAAATGAATTATTGAGTTTTTTCTTATGCGCATATTTTCATCCCGTGTGTATTTTTGAGTCAGTACCATTATACTAAACATGAGAATGTTGCAACAAGATAACTCCTAACGGTTTACTAGATTTCTCAAAATAGTCTAGAAGTAAAAAATTAAGACTTATAGAGAGTGATGTCATGGAAACTTTTTGTTCTCAATGAAGTTCTGACTGATTTAAAACTCTGATGCTGCGTGATTGTCTATAAACATTGACCTAAAGTTTGACATCAGGGATTTCTGTCACATATTCTTTTTTTTTTTTAAATATTATTTCATGATTAGGTTTAGGAAAAGGTCATAGTTTGGGTCATTGTTTGACTTAATGCAGAGTAATGATCAATGAAAGTTCTGTTTTTGACCCATTATTTGCCATCTGTATCGGCAATCAAATCACAAAATCACATGCTGTAGCCTCCCTCTCTACCCCAGCGACACACCTCCGAGTCCGACCCCACTCCACTCGCGTTCGCACGAAGGAGTCAAGCCCAAGCGGGGGATAACATTTCCCTAGTAAAAGCTTTCTGAAAAATGTCAAGTGACGAGGTAAGTAAGACGTTGTTAGTAATGTCATTATTAAAGCGTTATTTTTTATATCCCGAAGATATGCACCTGTGTTAGGAGATATTTTTTGTCTTCTACTCCGGCCGAAGTAGGCGAAAGTAATTTTTAGCTTGCGGTTTGCACTGCTACTGCTAGTTAGCCATCTTTTACCATTAGAATAATTTTGGTGATTGTAAAATGCTAGAAAACAGCAATGAATAAGTGTGAATAACTAGAATCCTTCTGAATTGTTGCCATTTCTTTACAGTCGGATGTCAGTATGGCTGCTGAAGCAGGCTGCAGCAACTAGGTACCATCGACGAGAAGCTGGACGAGGGGCCCTACCGAGGGGCCGACAGTTGTCGAGTGACGAAGTAAAAGATTAGCTTACTAGCAATGGTGTGTATCTTTGTTATTAGTTTGCAGGTAATACTGACGGAAAAAGGGGGGAGAGGTAGTTCAGGAATATTTGCTGGGTGTTATGACAATGCATTATGAGGATTCACTTCAGGGTCTTTAGCGGTAGGCGTGGTTAGTCGGAGAAACGGCGTCATTACTGATGACACACCTGAGGGGGGATGTGGTGGCTCTGTCTCTGTAACCTTCATTAGCAGCACCTGCGGAGGAGCCGGTGGAAATTGGTTTTGAGTGGAAGAGATGCCACGAGGGAGACGCGAGGACCTAAGACACCTGAGAGACTGAATCTGAAGTAACGTTTGTTTTTGTTTCAACACTTCACGGGTTCTTTTTGCACATGAACTAAACTGATATGAACGAGAGGGCTGGCGGAGGAGATCGTACCCAAGTGGCTCCGCGGATCAGGCTGTTCGAGTGAGCTGGTCGCGGCACGTACGAGGATCTTTGGGGTGAGTCACCTACACGCACCCCTCAAACAGACAGGACAGTTGCACACACATTCAGATAAGGCAGGATACACATTCACGTTTATGCAACACGTAAGGAGAGGCATTTAGGTTACGGGCTCTCTGGCCTTAGCGTAGGTGCTAGGATAGCATTTAGCTGTGGGGTTGTGTGTAGCCGTAACACTGGGTATATACTATTTTATTATCGGTGAGGCAGATAATCCATAAAGTACCTGTAATGTTTGTAAAACCCCAAGATGAACCAGGCGGACAACGACGTAGCAATTTAGAGGCTTTAATCCAGAGGCTGCCAGTTACATGCACAAACAGTGACTAACTAACTTTTACTGTGCTACATGACTGCTCTATATAAATGTGTCACCCATAGATGGCGTTGTTGCTTCACTTAAAGCTGTCATCAACATTACAGTACCTATTACGGCTAATGGCAGCTAGCCAAACATTATGAAATTATGTCTTATATTAGAAGCATCCAAAGTCTCTTTATACAGCGTAAAGTTGCCATTATGTAGTTGTGTTGTCTAACTAGAATACCCCCTTGAATCACCTAAACTTTCACTCCACTCTCATAGTCCAACTTTGACCCCGCTATCGAGGCCAGCGGCAGCCAGCCGCAGCCTCGGGGGAGAGGCAGGCGGGGGCGGGGACGGAGGGGCGGAAGAACGAGAAGTTCAAGGCAAGAAGACAGAGACGAGGCACGCCGTATAGAAGCACCTCCTAATGAAAGACGAGAGGAGGTTGTGGTATGTACCATTGTTGTAGCCTAATGGGGAAATCATACTTCATTTACTGAAAAATGTAGGCTAAATAATAACTATAGTTTTTATAAATGCACTCAGTATTTCCCCCTTATAAGTGTATCACATTCATTATTGCAGAATGATGTATTAGCTATAGATAGAAATAAAATGTGTTCTGTTCATTTTTGACGGTTGTGCAAGAGGCAACTACAGAGAAAAAGCGAGAGATCACAATTGCCGCTATAGACCGCCAGCCAGGGATGATGTTCGAGCTCATGGTGATGCGTATGGGAAGGTATGTTGCCCATGCCCCTGCAGGGTGGCAAAGGACAGGGTGGTGTGTGTGTGTGTGAATTGTAGAGACATGCCCACAGATACAGAGAGGATATGCTGTGGCCAGGAGCCGGGCCGTTGCTTCAGCCGTTTGGCATCATTCTCCCTTTACTGCCTTGATGAAGGTATTCTGCGGGTTCACAGGAACTTCAGGGAGGACTGTCACGTTCAGGGGAAAAACAAGGAACTGGGCCCACGTGCAGAATTAACTAAATATTTTTAATAAACAAAAAGACCAAAGGCAAAACAAAAACTTATTTCAAAAGCCAAAAACTAGAAGTCAAAAACCACAGGTAAGCAGAGGTCTGGTATAGGACATGAGAAACGAGATACAACACCAACAATGAACTGACACAGAGGGGCAGAAACACAGAGACTAAATAGACACAGGGTAATCAAACACAGGTGAGACTAACAAGACACAGGTAAGGACAATCAGGGCAATCACACTGGAGGGAAACACACAGAGGCAGGAATAAATACAAGAAACACTGAGGAGAACTATAAACTAAGTCATGAAACACTGAAGACACACAGAACTCAAGAAAGTAGCAAAAGCACACTAGAACATAAAGAAACACTAGGATACGAAGTTACAAAATAACACACGAAACACTAAAGACTAAACGATGAAACATTAGGACAAAAACACACAAGGGAAACAAGCAACACTAAGATAAACAGGAGAAATTAAAACATGGAAACCTAAACGCTGAAATACAAAACTAAATGAGACCAAATCATGACAAGGACATCACTCTACTCGGCAGGGCAAGGGAGCCAGCGGAAGACCACCGGGAGTACCGCTTTGCTGCATACAGAAGCATACAGAAACACGGTGCAGTAGGGGGCGGAAACCGGTTGGTAATTCCAAGAAGCTGTGTGTGGAGGATTAGGGATCAGTGGCCTTATCCCTATGCACAGTATACTGGATATGTTCCTGGCCACTAGCAAAACTTATTTTACTTGTGGCTACATGCACATTTGGGGCATCAAATGCCAACACCAACTTGTTTGTTTGAAGTGCTTTGTGTTGCATTTTTTTTTAATAAATCTAATTCTGATTGTCTGATCAATTGCATTTGCATAGCCTTATCATGATCTGTGAAAACCACTTACACATTTCCAAGTAGGAAGTAAAAGGTTTCCTCTTTTACACATTAGCTAGTGAAAACACAAGTAAGCCAAATCAGTGTTCTTGCTTATAATTACATGACAGTAAGCTGTTAATATTTACAAAGCAGAAGCGTGCACGCATATCTTTGACATGTCTACACAGACAGGTATAGTCATTACAGCATGTGACTATCATACTGTAATTGAGTTTGATTATTTGGGGGACAAAGATTAAAAACTTTTGAAGCAGTCTTCTAAAAAGAAAAGATTCACATTTACAGATACAGACTAAATAAACCAACCTATTTACACAAAAAGCTGTTGATAAGTATTTAGTATTTCTTTATTGAAATTATGCTCTGAACATTTAGACAACAAATGCAAAATGTGTTTGTACATCTGGAAAAGAAAAATAGACCATGCTGATATCATTGAATTTAGCAGCCTGTGATAAAACAGCACCCTTGGTGCAAAATGGATATTTGTTTGACAGTCCATAAAGTGATTAGTGCATAAAAGGCACAGGCACTTTTGTTTTGATGTGGGGAGCAAATTGCTTGTTTTAGCACAGCATGTGGTCCTCCTATATTACAGCAGCTGTACTTGTAGCCAGAAACTGCAGATGAATGTTCGTACAAAAGGAGGCCATGTGCTTTTACAACAGCTCTTGTCGTCATTCTGGCTGTGCTGGATCTGCAAATGGGGACCAAAAATGTCAAATTGTAAGTCAATTATTATTAATTTAATTCAAATATTCATATCTAATACTCTTCAGTTATTCACATTTTTATGAATTACATACCAAGACCTCGTCTGAGTTGTTTCTCAGCAAGTTCTGCAGTGGGTGGGGGGGATAAGTGCCATTGGTCCAAGCTTCCAAGGGTCGTCTGGACGCTGGTCCCTTGTCAGGGTCATCCCTGCTCCTGAAGAGAGCCTCCTCGAAACAATCCTGGCCTGCAATTCCCTGATGTATCTATAGGTCTTTGGGCTCTTCACAGCATACACCTTCCAGCATTTGGCAGTTTTATTGTACAGCCTATTGTAGCAGAGAAATAACATTCAATTACAATATGTAGGCTACATGACAACTTTCCAAGTTTTTAAGACCCTCTTTGCATAAATAACTCACATTTTCTTGCCATCTTTTGAAATCCTGTATGGCCTCTTCCTATGGAAGTTGTAGTCAATGGCCGCAAGAAGGACTTGAGCTTCATACACTGGCGGTGAAAATGCATACCATTTGCTGGCATACATCAGCAGGTGGCTGTGGAAAGACTCCAAGTCTGCAGTAGATCTAAAGGAAAAGTAACGCATACATGGCCTAACAATTTTTTTTTTGTATTGTACAAACTACATTACCTGAAGGTCAAGAACTTCTCAGCATCCTTCAGGAATTTCTTGTGATGTACAATGCCCAGTAGAGCTTTGTGTGCTCCTGACGTCTTCTTAAGGTATTCCTTGTGGCTGAAATCTTCAAGATGGTCATGATGGCACATTATGGCAGAGAAGGTGTGAGAACCACAGACATGGTGGAGGATTCCTGTCAAGAGTGGCTTACAGAAGAGATACATTACGTTACAGATTGTGTAAATTAGTTTCTAAAAATGATAGATATTTGTGTAAGAACAGCTTGGAATAAAACAAAGATATGTTCTGCAGACACTAACATCTTTGTATGTTCACATGAAAGAATAGAAAAAAAAACTTACAAAAAAATCCTCCTTTGTGTTGGCCTTTTTGCAGCACCACCAGAAATGGTTGACTATGTCCTTCAACCGTTGGAGGAGTATGCCGTTACCCTTTCCCTGTGATTCCTTGAGAGACAATTACAAACATAAGAATATGGTTCTTTCATGTATAAAGCAAACTTCATACATGGTTAACAAATAACACTTACTGCAGCTATATTTTTGGCAAGGTTCTTAGCACCATGCCACATGTCCAGGGAGTGTCGTATCCCAAGGTCAGAATATTTCTGTCAATATTTTAAAGTCTGTGAAAAAGGTTCTTACACGCAATTATCAAGGGAATTGAAATGCTCCTCATCAAGGTCCACCTCTCCCTCCTCACTAAAAAGAAGTGTGTAAGAGGAGACTGATTAACCTGAAATAGTATTCTGTTGATTAAAAATAACAAAGTCTCTGGACTGATTGAGAACATCTGCTCGAAATTGCGATTTAAAGCAGATAATGAATGAAAATGACCTCGTTTCTAGCAGTCCATGCACCTCAGACGCATCAAGTGTGGTCTCTCCAACACCTTGAATAAGCTGTTCCACACCTTCCATGTGAAATAGTTCTCTATAAAACAAATTAAATGGCATGAATAGGGAAACCTATAGTGAGAACAGAAAATTACTCCTTCAATGCAAAAGTTCATTTTTTTTGCTGTAAATACTCGGATCATAAATATGGGACAAACCACACTTCTCAATACTTCTTACAGCTCAGAAGCAGAAGCAGAAGCAGAAGCCTCGTCAGTGCTTGAGAGGGCAGGAGGCATAACTCCCAATCTAGTGGTTTTCAGTGGTATGGATACATCAGGACCCTTTTCAAATCTGAAAGAAAGAACAGTACACATTAATTCAATTATCCTTAGAAACAGTAAGTTTGATCTCCCCAGCCAAAACATTGTTTTCATTGTAAGGATACAGATACAGGGAAATTTAAAAAACAAACGACCGTATATATTTTCGTAATAATACCCAACTGTTCATAACTGCTCATATGCAACTCGTTAGCTTTGCAACTACTTCGGCTTGGCCTATTCAGATGTTGCCTAATGCTTCGAAGCCAGTTCAGTTGTACTAAAAAGCAGCAAATGAGAATAACCACATTGATCAAATAAACAATCGATGGCGTTTAGATATCTAGAAAGAATGCATTTTTGGCTCGAGCCTGTGGCCGGCATTGTTGTGTTAGCGGGCTAATGTTAGCATATTGTAGTTAGGTCGTAGCTTCATTGCACATTACACGGAATGGCCGTGCTTTTAAACACGTACGTACCATTCAAATAAGCAGAGCGTATGATATTCTTTTTTTCTCTAGTCAGTGAGTAAAAAATAGAAACGTTTATGCCAGGACCACTAGGAATCTGTCGGGGTACTTGTGCATCCAGGAGAAGCAAAGCCAGCTCAGAGTCGTGTTCGAGCCCCTTCGTTGTGCGTAGGGCTCTCCATCGCGGAAAAGCACTGGAGTACACCATTTGTATCACTTCTTCTTCCGCGTTTTGATTGTGTAGGGGCGGTTTGCGGCTGCGCTTTTATACACAAGGGGCGGGCCTAAGGGAGGAGGCTGCCGTCCTGGCAATGTAAACACTGCTTCTATATCAACAAAGCCAGTGGGACTGGCGCTTCTCACTGACTTTATATACAAAGGACATACTTGATTTCTGATACATTTAAGTGTGAAAAATCACATATAAAGCCTTAAGTACACATCCAAGTCAAGTCCATCCAATAGGTTTGGCCACTGAAATGTTTTGGCATAAGGACGGGGATAGAACAGGCGTTTCCAAGCTCTTTATGAGCAATAATATGCCAGCAGTGTTGGATGCTGTATATTCCCTGGGTCTGAACTGCATCCACTACCCTCTCATGAATCTATGGCAAGCCCAGATCAAACAGGGATTTCAAGCCATTGCCGTTATGCGGAAGAAGAAAAAAAAACATCACAAAACCTTTCAAATTATGTCAACAGAGGGGGGTTTGATTCCTTCAATGTACAGATCATCTTTAGATACATATTTTGCCCTGTTAAAGCTGTAAACTGCCGGCCTCCTTCACTGTGCAGAACAGCTCTGGAGGTGTTCAAGTTCAAGTTTTGCAACATGTTTAAAATACTACTGTTGGGATAAGTGCAGTTATTAAAGCATATCTCATCTGTAGGTGGTAGGGGTTATCCCTGAAGCCGTTTCTCATGACACGCTTAGCCAGTCGATGACCCATCAGGAGCAGAATTGTAACCAGACTCCTGGTTTGGAATTGACACCTGCTTATGTCACTGCCAGTTGGACATAAATATTTTATGTAAGGCTGTCTATTAGCCAAGCATCAGCCACGCTTACAAGATAACAGCAATTTATTTGCAGAAATCATAATACAAAATAATTTGGTTCATTTTATTTCTGTTCTTACGATTTATGTTTGTCAGCTTGTCCTTTTTCTTTAAGTTATCTTGATGGTCCTATCCTCATAGTTTTGAAGAGCCACTTACAAGACAGCTCATTTTAAAATTAATGTTTATTTATTGATATATATATATATATGGTTCTTTTGAGGTGTTTCTTAATGAAAATCAAGTATATGAGCCAACTTAGAACCTTTGCAATGCGAAGTAGAGAGCCAAATTCCAGAAGTGTGTTTGGGGCATCAAGACGACTATCTTCTTCCCACCAGCTTATGCAAGTTGTTTCCTTTCATTGTGCCGCTGAACACAAAGAACACACACAGGACACCATACTAAATGTTACTGGAGGATTTAAGTCATATTTATCTGAGGAATTTCTGCAACATCAGAAACATTCTGAAAGACACTGTGAGCATTTCTGCATAAGGTACAGAGTCCTTATGGTACAGAGTAAAAGGACAGAATCTGTACTGTTTTCAAAGATCTTATTCGTATTGTAAACACAGGCTATATAACAACACACAATTAATCGACTTGAACATAAACTTGAACAGTGGTTTTGCACTTTGTTGTGTTTTGTGTTGCACATCTGGCATCCTGATCTTGCACTGCTAGCTTGCCTGTCTCATCTCCATCTGGTGCATTTACAGAAAGCCAAACCATTTTTTTTTTTAGTTTGGTGCATTTGGGTGCGTCAACTTCTATAGCTTTCCTTGTTTTTTATCTGGCTTTTTCAACTCCACCTTTGCTCTTTTTATTATCTCTCACATTGCCTCTTGACTTTCTTGGAGCTTAGGGAACAACTGATGTCAAGAAACAAACCTAACTATGGAACCAATGTTAGGCATGCTTTTCCAGTCGAATGATCGCTTTAATTTCATTCTACACCAGCCTTTGCAGCCCTAACTAGTACGGCCTGCCGGGAATTTTCCATGTTCTCCAGAATAGCCACTCTGGGCTGACTTTGAGCCTTCTCTGGAATTGAGTGTAAACTGGTGTAGTTGACACCAACGTCAACTACATACAAATACATACAAATTTAAATGTAATGCATTTGAATGTACAAATGCAATATTACTGTAGAGTGTTTTGGTAAAACAATATTGATTACCTGAGTGAAGCACTATATCACTCATGTGTAAGGAATACTCAAATTGTTTTGTTTACTTCAAAGAAATTTCAAATAAAGGTTCTCATTTCTGTGTTCTCAAATCTAATTCCACATTGGCTTGGTTGTTGATATTAATTCTATTTTTGGACTCATTTTTCTTTCCCTTGTAGAGTGTTCTTGTTGGCAATAAAGACATTGTTCTTCAGTTTGTTTACACCAGCCCCACTTGTTGAGTTCTATCAGGAGTAAACATCATCCCTGGACTTTTAGCTGAAGCCATTTTCCCATTTGATAAATCGGTGTTTTTGCTTTCACTGCCTCTCTCTGTTTGTTTCTTTAAAGCCAGACACATATAGGCTGTAAATGGAATAGACTTCTTCTTTTGTAAACTTTGTGAACTTTCTTTCGCCTAAGTTGGAGGAAAGTTGTGTCATCTCTTGCAAAAGACAGTGGTTATGTCTTCTTTACTGATATCGGGGGCATTTTTCCACATGGGGTGGTATGGGCCCTCTCTGAATTCTTATGGGCCACCCAAGTTGCCACTTTATCAACAATAATTTTCTATCAGCCAGGTCAGAGGCAGTACTTGAGTTTAAATCAAATGATTGGATTTCTTTCAACAGGATGCCAGCAGCTCTTGTGGTTTTTCTGTGTAGCTTCTCGTTTTTTTTTTGGTATCTTTTTACTGAAAGTTTTGGAACTACATAACCTTTTTCAATTTTGAGTCCTTAAATAATTAAATAAAAGCTGTGGCACAGTTGGGGCCCCCTCTGTCCGACAAAATGTGAACATAACTGGCTAAAATGCACAACATTTTACTGACTGTGTTTTTTCGTTTTGGTTCTGTCGATCCAGACCTAAAAACAGATACAATAATATGTCCCAGAGAAAGAAAATGCCTCATTCTAGTCTTTTCTCTTGCTGGTGACCACCAAGACATGGTGCCCCTGAGGACATTAAACCTTGATGTGTCAGCAGGGGCCTCAATTTGAAATCATACTGACAAATAACAAGGCACACATCTCCCAGTTTGGCTTTCAGCTTTTCAGCTCCACCTGTAAGTGAAACCCTGCAAGTTTATAAATATAAAGACCTGCTTCTTTTCAAAATCAACAAGAAAGGGTAGTGAAAGGGCACAGCTTTGTGTGTTCAAATGAAACATAATTCCCTGCATTCAGGAATACTATTCCTTCACAGTCAAATATTTTCATTCTGTCTCAGTAATTCTCTGCAGGACCCCCATTCAGATGATAAAGTCATGAATGCTCCTTCTATTCTAGTCCATATTACTACCA
Source organism: Labrus mixtus (assembly GCF_963584025.1). Classification (NCBI taxonomy): domain Eukaryota; kingdom Metazoa; phylum Chordata; class Actinopteri; order Labriformes; family Labridae; genus Labrus; species Labrus mixtus. The sequence goes on along the minus strand of NC_083628.1, from coordinate 15,936,077 downwards.
AAATAAAGGCTCACGCTGGCAGGGGCCATTGAAATTACTAACTTTTGTTGGATATCTGCCATTCCCATTGACACTTCAACTGGAATAGCTATTACCTTCAATAAGCCTGCTCATCTGCTAAACTCAGGATGAAAATCGTGGCCTTCTACCTCAAACTTTAGATCCATTCACAAGAGGTTGGACTGCATTGTTCTGAAATGAAACCATTTCATATAAGTAAGTTTCAATACTGTGTCTACATTTTGTAACCACCCCCTCCTGTCCTTTCAGGAAAGTAATTTATTTTAGAAAGAGAGGGGATAATGTAAATCTTCATTCCAAAGGGACAGCCCCTCCTCAACCAAACACTCCTTTTTCTTAACTTACACACTCTTATTACATCTTATGTGGAGGGTAACAGTAATCTGAACAATCTCCTCTATCTATATTGAAAGAATCTGGCTTTTATCTTTTTAATACCCTTAACCCTTTACATCTGCACTCTTACTATCATGAATCCCTTTAAACATGTGTTCTGGTAATTAAATAAAAAATTAAGTTTCAATTAGAAAATCCCCCCTGTGTTAATTGCTTTAATAAGTGGAGTTTGAGATAAGCACTTTAATGAACTGGTATGTTCTTGGGCTTTTCTCAGTGTTAATTAAAAGGGGAAGCTTTTTTTTTAAAATTAACTGCATATTTAATTGTCAACGTGCTAGCATCCTTTTGACAGAGCTAGTTTACATATCACAAATTTTAAAAAGTAAAGAAGACTTGAAATATAATTATAATTTAATGCTGCAAGGAAGTGAATAGTGTGTGTTGGGACAAAATACTCAGAAGCCTTGTGATATTGAGCAGAAAGTTGTAAGCTGTGATTCTCAGATCATGTTCGCTTTGTCTGTTTGACTCAAATAGTTAAGTTGATCTACCAAAATCACTTTTTCTTTGAATTCATAGACAAAACCAATAAAGATGTTTTTCCCTTTTTATATAAACTCCTGGGCTTTTCTGCAAACCTAGAAATGCTCAAAAACATATTCTGAAACAATCATTGTTTTGTGTCCTGAAAATCTGCAAAAAAAAAGTGAATTAAATGTTATCCAGTTGTATCCAACAGCCCAGGATCACCACCAGTAACTGAAGGATGACACTAGCTTGACTTGTATTTTTGGCCCTGTTTCAAGATAAGTAGTGGAAAGTCTGACTTCCCCAGACTCCTGAATCCCCCGGCGGCTGTGGGTTTTTGTGTCTTATTTCAGCTTGTTTTGTCTCCAACTGACTGTGATGGAGCTCCAGAGGGAAACATCGCCCTCGGGGGTATTCACTGACAGGGTGGAAGTCAGCAGGAGAGAGACTGATGAGTGTAGTGCAGAATCTTGTCATTTTGGACTCTGGGTACATGCAGGTCTATGTGATTATGGGAACATTAATGGATTTAATTACAGTTTTATTTCATGGCTCTAATTCAATTTGCTCTCTAAAGTTTTACAGTACCAGTAATCCAGTTTTAGACAGGTTGACCTGATTTCACAGTGACATGTTATATCCAAGAAGGAAACATACCTTACACAAGCTGCTTTTACTTCTTTTTTTTTTTACATTTTCTTAAAATCAACATTTCCCTACACATTATTATACCCCTAGTTTTCTATTGCTGTAAAGTCAGGACATGTTCAATAGAAACAAACAGCTAAAAAACCAAGGCCAGGTACATGCAAGACATAGAGTGGTGGTCAATGTGGTCGGGTTGTTCTATAAAGTGCAACATTTGCAAAATAAAAAAATGGGGTTCACATACCAAATCCCATGTCAGTCTTTGCAGGATCTTGATTAAATGTGTGCTTATTATCTTAATAAAAGTAATAAGGGCCACATTTTGTTTCTCTCCATACATATTTGCTGTGGCAAGGTAGCTGACAGAAGTAAGTAATTTGTAGCTGACAAATTGGCTGAGTAAGCACAACCATCTTGACTTGGTTGATTAATCAGTACTTTCCATTAGTAGGATATAGGCCAAGAATATTGGATGTTAATTTGTTGATTTTTGTCCTTTAATTCCATACTTTTATTTTGGACCTTGAGGAAAATAACTACACAGCTAATTATGAAATCATGATTAAAAAAAGGTTTGGCCTTAAGATATTCCTTATAAGTTACTGAAGTTGAAGCGTGGATATTTTTAGCACCCATACTGTACTCTAAGAACTTTATTTCAAACCAAAGAAATATAGCCATAACTGTTACAAGATGAAGTTAGTTGAGACAACAAACTAAAAAAAAAACATCTTGCTGGTGACTCACAGCAATCTACCACAAGTTACTGAACTCCCAACAGTGTGTGCCAATTAATGTTGAACACAGCTTGCTGAAACAATCACTTAAATAAAATAAAATAATAACAGTCATTAGTGCCTGCTGATCCATGAGTGTTTGCGTTCTCATTACTGGCATCTATTCATCCCTGTGACAGCTGTGGAGGATGTTTACTGACCTGAGATCTGTTATGGGGGGGAAACAAATGCTACCATTAAATTAGTCCTGGACGCCATGACTGCTTGATATGGCTGATGGCTGATACATGTTACAGAGTGGGCTGCTTATCTTCATTGCCTATACCTTGAGAGAGATGTCTTTCATGGTCTGTTTTTCTGTGAACGCAATAAAACACATTGAAGAGCAATGTTAACTGCTACATTGGGAAGCTCTCATACTTCTAAAAGACTGAAGAGCAAGAGGAACCATTAACAGTGAAGTACACACATTTCCTCTGTCTCTGTACTAGCTAACTGTTTTTTTTTTTCAACATAAGGGCTCTGAGGTTATAGATTCAGCTTTTAGAGTAATAGCTTTACTGTTCAGACTAAACTCCATTCAACTGAAGTACTGGAACAGAGATGTGACTCATGGTATGTAGTGTTGTTTCTCTCTGTCTTTGTTTTACCTCCTCTAAGCTTCTCCCTCCCTTCTCATTCTTTCCCTCATCTGTCTTCATGCCAACCATGTGCACAATAGAACAGGTTTAAAGCATGTGTCAATAAATCCTAATCTCTTCTCCAGAACCCTATGGAGCACAACTGAATCAGGAAAAGTGTTGCTTGCTTGCTGATTTTCATTTCCCTAAACAAAAAACAGCACATCGACTGTCTTTTTGGTAAAATGTGCATAACTTGCTCTGCAGTGCTACTACATCCTTCATTGGTCTTTTCATTATATTTTGCCAGACTGCATTCACCTGCGAACACATTGCTATGTTTACTTTACATTTGGTTACAAACTCGTCCCTCTGGCCGTTCTTCACATTCATTAACACATCCCACTCACCTTAGATGAAGAGCTTTACAGTGTGTTGTTTTCAAGTTCCTCCTGCACCTCAGCATTTAGCAGCTACATCAATCAAATGTCCAAACCCCCTCAACTCTATTCTGTTCCTAGAGTGTGTTCAGCATGTGAAATCAGGATGGACATTAACATGCAGACATGGAGCTGGAGCAAACCCCTTTCGGACATTTTTTACTCTAATTTTAAAAACTGATAAAATTTCAATTCAGGAGAGACTTAAGTAAGAGTTTACAATTATTTATTTCACAGTTTAGGAAAATATAAATGTGCAATGTCTTTGGCGATTAGACTCCGTCATGATGATTTCATGCACTCAAGGCCGGCAGCAGGATAGGATACCCCCCTTATAGAATCTAGAAGGCGGTGGTGGTGGTGGTGATGATAGAAGAATGCAGGCTGTATCTGAACTCTGCTGAGCTAGAATTGGAGGTGACTGGGGCGAGGAGGGTCACAGGGATCACACTAAAAGGAAAAACTGACTGTGGAAGAGAGAGAACAGGCTGTGGTGCTGAAATGCTACAAGAACATACCAACTCAAATTGCGTGACACATCTCGTTTTTATAATTTATCCCAAAAAAAACAAGTGTTGTGTGTTGCATTCTTGGCAGAATGTCTTGTTCCTATATATTCATGTTTCACACACACAGCAGGGACGTTGTTCCAGGAGGAGATGCTGTTCAGAAATCCCACACTGAGAATATTTCTTTGAGTATCACTCTAAATAATTAATATGTGATACATAATACCACCCTCTTCAGAACAGTTTGCTGCACTCATACATCTCATTCTCATTTACATCAACCCCATGCACAACAGAAATATTCCCTCTTTTCCTGACATACCATCCATTTAAGAGCTGTATAGAAAGCCCTTAAGTCCGACAACACATCTACTGAATGACTCCTGGGCCCCAAATGTACACTCAGAATGTAAATTATGTTTGACTGTTTTCTAAACAATAATTTTCAACCTGTCTGACACATTATACCCATTAGTCTGGTTCTTCTTCGATAAGATACTGTGCATCCTATTACTATTATCAAATCAGACATGTGAGGCTTTGTTTAAGGCTTTTATTGAGCCATATACTTGCCTCATTATAGTTCATTTTACCAGATATCAACCGAATAATGGAAAAAAAACCGTTTTTAAGTATTACATATTTTGTCTTATTTGGTTGGTTGTGGATATCCTTTATTTGCTATGATAACATTGCCCTTTCACATGTTCCTAACGACATATTAAAGTTGGTCTATAAAATGTACACCTAAGAAAAATATGGTGCTAAATAGCACTAAAAGTGGTTCTTTGGCTCGTAATCATCGAGGCACCTCTTTTGGTGCTTTATAACACCTGTTTTTAAATTGGCTATGAGTGCACCTTTGTCAAAAAGTGCTATGTAGAACTATTTATATAGTCATATCACATCAATATATAGGCCTAGCTAAGTTAGTCATTTTAAATCCTAAATAGCTAGCTAATGTTAAATAGCGCCAACTTTCAACCTAACATTGACTTACATAGTTAGTAGTAAGTAGTTAGTCTTTGACCAAACATTAGCGTTACATTAGCTCAACTACACTTCAGTATTTGTGCAGCAATAAATAACGTTAAGTAGGGCAGCTGTGGTTCAGTTGGTAGAGTCCTCGCCTCTCCACCGGAAGGTCACAGGTTTGATCCCCAGCTGGGCAACATGTCCGATGTGTCCTTGGGCAAGACACTTGACCCTGAATTGCTCCCGCTGCTTCGGTGGCGGTGTATGAATGGGATTAGTTAATTCTGATGGATGATACTACATAGCAACCACTACCATCAGTGTGTGAAAGGGTGTGAATGGGTGGGTGTGACATGTAATGTAAAAGCACTTTGAGTAGTCGGAAGACTAGAAAAGCGCTATATAAGCTCAAGTCCATTTACCATTCATCCCAAATCATCATCTCCTTAATGTTAACGCTACCTATCTCTCTCTCTCCGTCTTTCGAACTTTGTCTGTAAGGCTAAAATGTTAACATTAGGTGTTTCAGTAACGTAATCTTACAATGTCACTAATTTACTCAAACTGGCTCGACATTCTTGTTTTTTTTTTACTTTTTGAGCTTCAATCGGGTGCTATCCACATAGTTTATTAAGCAAAAAATCAACCTGCAAGTTAACGTTAACATCAAAAATCCACACAGCATAACAATATAATATAACATTCTTTATGCTGTGTGGATTTGTCCTTATGTCCTGTATGTGGCACTGAAGACCCCATTGGAATTAAGTACGTGAATGCAGTGCTCAACAGAAAGGGCTTGGGCTCACAAGGGGGACTCATGGATCTAACAGGGGGCTTGAGGTGATAAGAAAAAAGAGTCTAGCTATATAGCAACTCAATCATCCAAAAGAGTCGCTGACAAACCACTAAAGAACCATTATTTTTGTGTGTATTGTATATTGAATCACCAACATGCACACATTTTTTTTTAACATCAAGGCTTTTATGACTGAAAGATCACAAAATATCTCTAAATTGGTTCAAATATAATCGGAAATGGTTTTGTTACACATGAGTCATAAAAGTCAAAGACAAATGGCTTGTCGTGGACCAAGCAGTCAAGGCAGGGGAACACAGGTTAAAAGTTCAAAAATCATTGTTTCTTTATTCAAAAATGATTTTTAACAAAAGCAAAAAGTAACTGAATCAAAATATTCAAGTAAAGGATTTGTTAAAAGAGGTCAAAATAACATGACTCTTCTGAAAATGTGTGCTAACTGAACAGGATATGAACTCAACTAACAAAACGAGAACTGAGGGGGATATTTAAGCCAACTGACCAATCCAAACCCAACACACAGGGGAGGACTACACACAACATAACTAAAAGGTAACATCAATGAATCCAGATCCCACCCATGCTGTCTGAGCACTTGGTATGGTCCTCTTCCACAAAGCCAAGACGAAATACAGAGGCTGTTTTCAAAACTGCCTACTACATACTATGATACGCAGTATGTAGTATTATACTGCATGCTAGGTTCAACAGTAGTATATAGTATGACTGCCAGTCATTGGTTATTTTGCAGTATACCATGCCCGGGTAACTGGTTTTCGGTCTTGGAATGAGGATGTATACAACAGCCCAGCTGACAGTAAACACTGCTACAGTCTGAAAAAACAAGTTTTGATTTCTGTGATTTTGAGAATCAAAAACGATGATAGGTGGTATCTTTGTGTGGTTTGGTCTAATTGTGATTATTTCCCCTGGCCATTGCTGTCCATCATTTGTATCTCTGACCTAACGCGTTGCATTGTGGGAAAGCGTAGAGATTAATATTTTCCCGAATCAGTTCGACATCAGGGTGTTTTTGGCATACAGGGGTTCTCGCATTTGTTCCTATACTTCTTACTATATTATAATAATAATGAATGTAATAACAAGAGTGTAAAACCAGAATCTTCCTCAGGGATTAACACAGTATGTAACATAACAAAAATGCATATACAAGTAAGTAGTGTGTGATTTCGGACACAGCCATGTAGACTTTTAAATTGTTCTCTTGAATACAAAAAATTAGCAAAATGAAAAATCAAAACTTTATGTTGAAATTATATTTTTCATATGATGTATACATCAGACATACATACATAAACCACTATTGTGGATGCCCAGGAGGCCTGGTCCGGTAGCAGAAGCCGGGCTGTTGAGTAGACGGAGCTTCCCCAACCTTCAGGGAGGTGAATGGGCACTACTACCACCCGACGTACCTGACGCCCAGCCACCACCATCGGACTGTGTCATCCCCACAACCACGCAGTCCTCATTCATGCACGGCCTGCTCTGACCTCCACTTCAGCGGCATGGAAGTGTTTACAACAGGAATACAAAGAAGAAATCCTTCCTGCATCTTATCCCACCTCCCCCTATTCAATATTTCTTTAAGATTGCACTAAGAGGTCTTCAACATGCTTTTTGGAAAGTGTCTTAAGATAGTATTTGTTATGAATTGGCGCTATACAAATAATTATTGATTGATTGATTGATTGATTGATTGATTGATTGAAAATGGACAGTTCTGATTAATTTTAGTATAGTTTTCCTTAAATTTATCTTTCAGAAAATGTGGGATTAAGATGGTAAGAGTCAATGTCAGACATGAGCCATTTCAAAGAACACAGAATCACATGTTTCCTTGGATGGAATATTGAACCAAGTAAATAACAATTACAAGAGGTCTCAGCTTGCACAGGAAGGAGCAGTCTGATTTATTTTATGAGCCTTTGAAATCTAACTCAATCAATTTCATGAGGTCGCCAGACCCAGATGTTGGAATAAAACAAACCAATACAATCTTTAATCAAGTGAGGGTACATCTGTCAACCTCTTAAAAATCTCTTCATGCCCTCAAGCAGCATTTTCAACACCAGCAGTGTCACCGTTGTTCTGCCATTACCAAGAGCCAATCATAGACAAGTTGTTTGATTTCACTGACAGCATGGTGGTACTTTTAATCAAAAATACATTTATTTCCAGAGATCTACCTTGGTTGACTTTTTGCTGTTTGTGAAAAAAAAAAAATGTATTACAAGTTTCATAAGCATGCTCCTTTGTTTTTCTTCTCTCTTCTGATCCTCTATTTGTATTCTCTCTGTGAGAAGAGGAATAAATGATTCTTTAAAAGAAAAACATCAGGCTGTTACACACCTTTTAAGAATACCAATTCGGCCTAACAATGAAATTATAATGTAATAAAAAAAACTTGCTTAAGGCTTGGGCAGGTTGCATCCTGTCTTGTAAGGTCACACACTCCCTGATGGCTAAAATGCATTTACGTTGGACATCTATCTGATTGCTCAAAAGCTAAGTGTAAATGAGACCTTGTTGTTGAAACTACCTCAAACTGTGGTTTGAGAAACAATCCAGCCAAACACACACCACACATCCCCCACAAATACGTATTATTTACCACATCATTTACTCCTAAGGGTGTCACAAAGTGGACGGTAGAAATGATCCCTCATTGGGTCCATTTCGTCTGTCTCCTGTCATAATGGTAATTCACACTGAAATCACAGACATGAGCTGTGGGCAGCTCAACCTTTTACCATATGATGATACAGAAGCTGTACCTTTAGTAGACTTATTGTGAGCTTAGATCTGTTCGACCATGATATGTATGGGTGAGAGTGTCATGAGTGAGTGTCTTTGAAATCAATACAATTTAAAGTCCATCAAATCCATGTGATTGCATCAGCAGGCTAGTTGTTAGCTTGCTGGCTGAGATGAATTTTTCATGTCAGTGTTGGGTTGTAATAAAAACCCATATTTTTCATTTCACATCATTAGTTAAAAACAGAACAGAATAAAACAGTGAAGATTCCAGTTCTTTCTTGTTTTCTATCATTTTATCATTGACACTTGGCTTTTCAATGCACCTTTTGCACATTAAAACCAATACCAGGGAGAGGCGTGGGGACGCTGGAGCTACCTCTAGGATAGAAGAAGCATCCCCATAGCACCCCTGATAAATATCTGTGGTTATATTATATTTTCTTATGTAATTTCTTTACATATGATTCCAATACATTTCTGTTTTAAACACACAGTATGTAAACTTTGCCGCAAATCAAAACAATAGCAGAAATATACTGGTACCACCCACCCGCACCTGATGAGAACGAACTCCTAGTTGACCTTTGTCAAGACGAACAGTCGATACAGACCTGAGGCAGAACATTTGTTTACCGATGAAGTAATGTATCCACGTATAATCTGCGTTACATTCGTATTACAGCAGTACATAAAGCAACAGTACGCCAGCTTTCAGTAGCAGTTTCCGCTTCTTTATGTAATGGTCTTTGAAGTAACATCCAGTGTTTCCACAGCAACAATAAACATGTTGCTCTATTATGGTGGCTGCAACGAACAGACAAGATCTTTTTTGTATTCCTTAAATGTCCACGTGCAGACTCAATCAAAAACTGCAAACAGAGTGACGGTGAACCTAAAGCTCATACGGGTGCTGTTACAGATTTTGAAATTCCAGTCACTAAAAGATAAACTGGAGGAAGGGGGCTAGGAAAGCAACCTGCCCGTGTCTTTTGCTGAGGATTCCAGCAATGCTGATGTTATAGGCAGTCATCCCAGTGAGGGTTTGCAGAAAGTTTTATTAATAACAATTATTTGAATGCAATCAAATATTGCTGCCTCAATCCCAAACCATGACAACCGATGGATTGCTTTATTATGAAGAAATGTAAGGGTAGGTGCATGTTTTTCCTGGCAGCTGTATATTAACTTAATGCATTTGGTGTGTGAGGCACATGTTCTGAATTCTTATAGGCTACTTATTTTTGTGTGTTGCTCATTTACATAATCAATATTGAACGAAGTAATTTAAATTTATTAGCTGAAAAGTTGGTAACTTGCAGCTGAGTTTGCCTGGGTGTGAAATGCGCATATAATGAAATGAACTGTGTGGGTGCAGGCCCTGTCATTGGCTCAGTCGAACATAATTTTACATTCAGAGCTGCGCATGTAGCTAGGCTTGTACATTTGCCTACGGCTCCAAAAATTCCATTTATTGCTTAACATATGGAGACCTTTCAAATGTCCCGGGACAGGTGTTTTTCCATGCTTGCGTTTGTGTGTCTGTGTGCATATGCGTTCTTGCACGTCAGTGGTGTTGCACTCCAGCACATAAATTAATAATTCTCTATTTGAGAGCACCATCACTCAAAAGATGAGCATCCCCATAGCACCTGAAAAAAAAAAGTCTCTGGTGGCACCATCGCAGGACACACATGTGCTAAAAGCTCTCAGGAAAGCAGCACAATGTCAGAAAAGTTTCACATTTAGTATCTTAAAAGAATACTACATATCTTTTAGGAACAGCAACAAAGAAAATTGAACAGTGTGATGGAGGTAACTTCAAACAGACCGTACACTGCTTGATGGCTAATGTCAAGAGCCTACCGAAAGCACTACATTTAGTCCTTGAACATTGCCATGGAGGGAGCAATAATGTCCATAATTGTAGATAAGTAGAAAAGAAAACTACATCCTGTTCACTTAACTTGCAGTTTTTAAGACAAATTCTTTGTTGCTTTCCAGCTGAACTGGTTAAGAGGGATGCTTGAGTTCAGGAGGGCAGTTTAATCAATTTCAATCAATTTGAATTTGATCAATGTTGTCAGTCGGCTGCCCTGCTGTAACAAAAAATAAGAAAATAAAATCTGTGACATGAGAAGATGTATAGACGCAGCTTTACACAATTTGCAGCACAAGCTGGAGTTGAGTTGTTAAAGAATGCAATATCCGGTTGAGGAAAATTCCCTGCATGCTCGCTGTCATTGGCCATTGCAGGTATTCTATGTAAGGCAGACTGACCTGGAATCGGATTCCAGGTTGGGCTTCCTCCAACAGAAATTATATTTACCATTCCAGATTGAGGAGCTGTACAATTGAAACAACATACTTGAGAATTATTTGGACAAATAATCAGCTGCGACAAGCTTTGAATCAGGCCACAACCCCAGCAGCAGCTTTAGTTATTGGTCAACTGTGGTTGTTATAAATTTATTTATGTATTCTAATATTATTGGGCTTGTTTCAGTCAGGATTTATCCCATGAATAATCTTCCCAGTCTACGCATCTCTGTGTGTGTTTTTCCCATGGAAACCCTCCTTCGCAAGGACTGCCTCTTTTCATCCTCAACCATGTTTTTGAAAAATATGAATGTAAGACAAAAGTCAGTTGAAAAAGAAAAAAGAAGCTCCTACAGCATTTCCAGGTGTCACAGCATGTGCCATGCTTCTATTTTTGCCTGGGGGATTTTTCCCTTTTCTCTGTCTGTTTGTCTCTGTGTGTCAGTTTGTGTGTGTCAGTTTGTGCATATAGCAGAGGCCTGGCACTGCTTGGTTCCCGGCTCCCTGATTGCTGCTGATCACTCACACCTGCCTTCCATTAAGCTCATCACTCTGCAGTAAATCTGCTGCAGCTCTCCACTCAATCATCACCACGTCGTTGGTTTAACTGCTGCTGTTTATTCTCACGCTTTAGGCCACACTTGTACGGTGTTTGTTTTTGCATTTTTGATTTGCTGTTGTTGACATTTATCCTTGTTTTCACCGCTTCTGCATCACCTCTCATCAGCTGTCCTGTTTTCCCTTCCTACATGCTCACCTCAGTGGTAGCTGTGCCAGTCTCACCCGTTATAAAATTTGAAATGTTGGCAAAAAAAATATTTTGATTGGGGGATGAAATTCCACCGCAAATTACCTACCATATTTTGCCAAACATAGAGGTTATGTGATAATAGTAGTCCCGTGCGAATTCGGCATCTCTGTGATTTGGGGTCATTTTTTGTTTTTGTTGTGTTCTCCTCACCGTTTTTCTGCCTTTTTCCCGGTTGAGAATTATGCAGGCTGCGTTGGCAATTATAAATGAAAGAGAGAGAAGGAGGGGAGTGTGTGTTCGGCGGGTGTGTGTTACTGATGCCGGGGACCGCAGAAGAAAACGCGCAGAGAAACTAGTCAGCATCTGAAGTGTATACAGTTTGAGCTCTGTGTGCGTAATAAACGGCCCGACACCTCAAGTAACAAGCCGGACTCTCCGTGTCTGTTTACAACTTGCTGCACCTCAGATGAAGTGAGAGGGGTCAGCCCCGAAGTTGAGGGCTACAACTTCGGCCCTGAAGCCAGTGTTGCCAACTCCTCAGTAAGGAAAGTAGATATTGGCTGTACTAAAAGTCCCTAAAGACGTCATTGCCTAATTTGCATGTTTGGCCATTTGCCAAATATGAACTACAATTTTATTTTTCTGGTTTCATGACTTTAATGCTTAGACCCACTTTAAAATCAAGTTTGTCCTGTATTGTTAAATGTTAGAATATCAAATTTAATCAAAAGACTGCAAGTCAAATGCAGGGTTTTATTTTTGTGTGAAAGTGAAGAAACATTTACACACAGCTCTGTAAGCCAGGGCAGGAACAGCAGCGGCTTCGTTGCAGTCTGGACGCAGAGTGGTGTGGGTCTCCTCTCTGCTCTCTGACTGACAGCCTGTGAGTGCTTTTGGAAGGGGGAGGGGCTCACAGCAGCACCCGCTGCTCGTTGAGGACAGTAGGTGCAGAGCAATACATGCTTTCATGTCAGTTTCTAACACCAAAAAAGTCTCCAATAACACCAGAAAAAGTCGCTAGATTTGTCGCTAGTAGCTTTTGACAAAAAAAAAAGTTGCCAAGAGGATTTGGAAAGTCGCCAGATTTAGCGAGAAAGTTGCCAAGATGGCAACACTGCCTGAAGTAGACCAATCAGTCTCCCCTGTGCGCTCCGACCACGGTCGGAATGCCGAAGCAGGAAAGGTTAACGCTTGACATAGGGCCGGGAAATATATCGAGTTTAATAATAATAATATCGATATAGTTTATGTTGCATTAAAATATCGTTACAGAGGTGCCAGGTCACCTTTTTCTCATCTCACTGATGATGACTGACTGTCTGTCCCTCGTAACCCTGCTCTTCCTCTCTCTCTTTTTTATTGTATTTAAGGAACATTTTTATTTTATAATATTACTTTTTAAATTCACAAACAGGTAGTTTATTTTCCATGTGTTTTCACTGTTAATAAAATACATATCGATATATATCGAGTATCGCCATTCAGCTAATCAATATCAAGATATGAGTTTTGGTCCATATCGCCCAGCCCTAACTTGACATCATATCCGGGGGTTAATGTCAATAAATACGAGATAAAACACAGACTTCGCTTATCCCGTGCGAATGCACCGCACGAAACACAGACGTGGTGTGGTCATTTCTAAATCACGAGGTCCCCAGGTAATACTAGTCCCGAGCGCATAGGGCTTAAGGTTATAACCTGACAGTAAGGAGAACTTTTAGCACTGAACCTGTTTTCATTCTTTTAAGATGCCTTTGTGGAAAGTCTGTTCTTAAATTGTCTAATTGGTCTTTTTTCATCTGGTTAAATGAATTTATTGACTCTGTCTCATTTGCCGCCAGAAATTGATTTAGCCTCTGAAATATTTAATTGGAAGCTTCATCTGTGTTAATGCTGCAAAGAGATAGTTATGTGGGGAAATGCAGGCACTCTTGCTAATTGGAAAATTACTCATTAGAACCTGTTCAGAATGAAAGAGCCGAGGTGCCTGGGTCCGTCTGTCTCTCTTTCTCTAATCCCAAATTGATTATACAAGTACTGACATAGGTGTGCACATCAGTCTTACGTGAGATTAAGTAGGATTTCAGAAGATCTGAAAACAAACCGACAGTTTCTGTTTTGTAATTTCCATGACACACACGAAGGAGTTGCCACACAAACATGTATGGATTGACAGGATGAGCTACAGTATATAATGGAGAAAAGCATCAATTAAATAGTTATTAAAAGTTCAGATGAGTAAAGGTGCATTCAGACCGAAAGCAGAGACATTATTTGCCTTGTGTTACTTGAGTGAGGGATCATTTAGGTATGTTCAGAACAATCGCAACACAAATACAGGCCCCTCAGGAAATGTCATATTTCTGGGACTTTTAAAAAAAAAATATTACAACATCATGATATAGATTTGTAATAAGTAAAAATTGCTTTGAAAGGTGTGGTGCAAGGGGACAAGTAAGCTACTTTAAAATGCTTGTTTGATGTAACTTTCTTTCTTTGTAGGCTGTTTTTCGAAAATGCCTGCTATATACTGTACTACAGAACGTGGTATGCAGTATCACTTCATACATACTGCGGGCAGCACGGACTATGTGGAAATAGGCAGTAAGCTGGTTTCTGCTCTTGGAATGCAGAAGTAAATAACAACCAACCTGACAGTGTAGCATCCAATTATGGTCTGAAAAAATCAGACAACTGATTCATTTAGATTTTGATTATTTTGAGAACCAAAAAAGGTGGTATGTTTGTGTGATTTGGTCTGATTATGAACATTTCCTCTTGTTACCATGGCCGTTGCTGTCCGTCATTTCGATCTCTTACCTTTCGCTTTGCATTGTGGGAAACTGCATACTACTTTGGCCAAATCAATACATACTACTGGGCTGTTTCGAAAACAGCCACATTTTTTAACAATTGCACGGGACTAGTATTACCTGGGGACCTCTAGTAATTTGTAATAAATGCGGAGGTCATCTGTGATCTTAATCCGGTGTGAATCTGCCATGTCCGTAATTTGTAAAGTAAAAATTCTACCGCAAATTACCTACCATATTTCGCCAAACACAGAGGTTATGTTATAATGTTAGTCCCGTGCAAATCGGCTCATCAGCTGTCCTGTTTTCCCTGCCTACATGCTCACCTCAGTGGTAGCTGTGCCAGTCTAACCTCTTATAAATTTGAAATGTTGGCAAAAAAAATATTTTGATTTGGGGATGAAATTCCACCACAAATTACCTACCATATTTCGCCAAACATAGAGGTTATGTGATAATGTTAGTCCCGTGCGAATTTGGCATCTCAGTGATTTGGGGTAGTTTTTTGCTTTTGTTGTGTTCTCCTCACCTTTTTTCTGCCTTTTTCCCGGCCGAGAATTATGCAGGCTGCGTTGGCAATTATAAATGAAAGTTTTGACAGCATTTTGGGTGCAAATTGAAGAGGCTCATCTAGCTACACAGCATGGAGACCCATTCACACTTTTCTATCTTTTATGCATAGATTACGCAGAGCCTTGTGTTATACGAGTAGCGTATGTCTGTCTGTGAATGGCTCAGTGCGAGTGAGGAAAGAGAGAGAACATGGGGAGTGTGTGTTCGGCAGGTGTGTGTTACTGATGCCGGGGACCGGAGTAGGAAACGTGCAGAGAAACTAGTCAGCATCTGAAGTGTATACAGTTTGAGCTCTGTGTGCGTAATAAACGGCCCGACACCTCAAGTAACAAGCCGGACTCTCCGTGTCTGTTTACAACTTGCTGCACCTCAGATGAAGTGAGAGGTGTCAGCCCCGAAGTTGAGGGCTACAACTTCGGCCCTGAAGCAGACCAATAAGCCTCCCCTGTGCGCTCCGACCACGGTCGTAACGGCGAAGCAGGAAAGGTTAACACTTCACATCATATCCGGGGGATAATGTCAGTAAATTCAAGTTCAACAGACTTTGCTTATCCTGTGCGAATGCGCTGCACGAAACACAGACGTGGCGGGGTACTTTCTAAATCACATGAGGAGCGAATAGGGCTGAAGTCAGTTTTCAATGGCACATGATTAGCATGTGTGTTTGTTAATTAGGTATAATATATTAATGTGTTTGGGTATTATGTGTTTATAAGTTTATCAGCTTTTACCCTGATGGACCCCGATAACTGATCTGTTAATCTGTATGTATACATTCTGATTATAACTGTTTGCTTGTTTATTTAAGAACCTTGATGAGATGATCATTTAATTTGTAGCTCTAGAAAAGATGAAACACTTTGCTTGATTAGCATGACTTTCCAACGGGTCTGATGATGCATCCCTATGTTGAGTAGCTTATCAGTATCACCAGGTAGTTTGGTTTAAGGACCCCGGAAAGAAGGTTACATGGTCATAATAAAAGTCAATAAGTCTGGTCAGAAAGACAGTGTTTCTTGATTTCGATTCTTCTTCTCTTTCATCTGAAATGAAGTTCTGCTTCTGAGAATATAATATATTCTAAATAAGCAGGCGGTTCAGCTCCTGTTTGTTTTGGCACAGCAGGGTGGGAGTTGATGGAGGGACTTTGTTGAAAGAAAAGCCTTTGTGTCAGAGACTTTGAGTAAAACTTTGGGCTGCGGTGGAGCTTCTGGGTCTGTCTCAAAGGGATATGCAAACAAACAAAATTCCTAATTAGGTGGATAATATGCCAATCGATTCAGGTGTTGTAAAGCCTGTCTGGGCAAATACTCCCCTAAAGCAACAACACTACAGTTAAATGGCTATGTGGTATGCCTCTCAACCCTATCCAATTCTACAATATCCATTGTATCTGATCATTAATGCCATGCAAAAAATTAAGCTTCTGTTGACTTGCGCCTTTTAAAGCAGGTTATTTAACAGCTACTTGCCTTGTGGGTATTACCTTCTCAGTAAAAGGGAATGGTTATTGTGGTCATACCACCACAGGAGTCTTATGGCTTGTTTTAAAAGACTATTTTGAAATGCATCTTGGTTGATTGTGTCAATTGAATCTGTTGTGGCAGTGACTGTAAAGGTCTCACACATCGTTTTAACTCATTGGGAATGTAATTTCATTATCCCTTTCATCACCTAAATGCAATTTCTATAAACGAGAACATCAAAGATCAAATGCAAATGGATGGAAGTCTGCCACTACATATATTTGACTGCAGACATACAGTCTGTTTAATTCCACTGGCACATAAACCGTGTTCAGCACACGTCCAGACACACATGTCCAGGTTTCTGTAAAGTCTTTGACATACAGTAAGTCAGAGATGACTGCAACAAATTGTCCCGCTGTGTGTAAAAAGCTGACAGCTCCCACCCTAAACAAGGCTGTATTAACGTCACAGTGCATGTAGGGGTCGTGTTCAGTTCTCGCTTTTTATTTATGTTCCACTTTTACAATCCTATTACACTTTTTAATCTAGGCTTCACAAATGTTATCCTCATTTCATTTAGCCAGATTATTGGCAGTGCAACAAAGCCCGCCCATAAGACCCTTCACAAATTTCATTAACTGGTGTACTTCTTTTTTCCTGTGTTGAATATTACTCAAGTAGTTTGGTGGCTTACTGGTTGTCAAGTCTGTCGGCTTTAGCAACATTTATAGTATGAAGAACAACTTTATTAACAAATTAGACTGATGTTTGGCTGGTGGCCTTCGTCAGGGTCATCAAGAAACACATTGCAAACATATTTTAAATAGGGTAGGTACAAAATTGAAGAACAAAAAAGGTAGAAAAATAAATAAATACATCCACATATATATCAGCCAATGAGGAACCTGTAAAAGTGGGCTGGTTAGATTTGTTGATTAGACTAAGGAGTACTTACAGTAGGCATGTATGGGGTGTGTCCACCAAAGGCAAGTTTGACACCATATTTAGTCAACAGGTTGGAATCAAGGTTGGCTTTAGGGTTTGCACAAGGATGCAAGAAAGCAATGATGACCCTGATGAAGGCCACAAGCCTAAACGTGTTGGTCAAGTTTGTTAATAAAGTTGCTGGAGCTTTTTGACCTCTTCTAGTCTTTAACTCTTCATGCACCTTGGTAGTTGGTGAAGTTGTGCCCGAATATCCTACTCTGCAACTGGGTCAGCTTTAAAAGGGGAATCACTTATTTGATTACATTATAAAAGGCAACCAAAAAATGTTCACTGGAGTTTATTCATTGTCAAGGGAAGTTACCTGCTCCCCCTTAAAAAAAGTCATTACAGATAAAGGACCATTTCAGTTCAGATTAAAGGCTACATTTTATTATCTGACAAATCAAATCCATTGGCTCACTAGAGTGCAGAGGAGTGCGACCAATTACTGTACAGCTCAGGCGGCCTCTATTAGAAACTGGGTTCCATTAAGAAATAAGCCATCTCTTGCAGGTTTGGCTTATTTTCACTGCCTCCTTTTTCATGCTTTTTTTGCATATTCATGTTAAACAAACCAAGAGGTAAGTATGACTGTGTTTGGGTTTGCTATGGGCCGTAGGTTTCCATGCAGGCGTTGTGTAGGCCAAGTTCACCCATGGTTAATCAAGCCACAAGGGAGAGCAGTTGTAGCATGATGACTGGATACCCTTAGTTAAAAAAAAAACATAAATTATTCATGACATTTCTCGATCTTTAAAGTACCAAGCAATATTTATGAATAGTTATGATGTCCTTGCAAAGCAACAAACTGGCTTCAAACCAAAAATGCAGTGGTATCAGGAGCTTTACGCCTGGAGGCATTGCACTGAAAGTTTACTTCGATATAATGCTTTAATCAAATCAGTGTATTAGGCTGCACTGTAAATGTGTCTTTTACAACACATTCAAGTACCTTACAATGGAACGTAAAAACAAAACACAGTTAACAAGGTGGTCCATTTACCATTTTAAACTAATTTAGAAACAGTTTATTTGAAGAGGTAATGAGCCAGCCATCTGAACACATGAACAAAACCCCAGCGGCTCAGGTGAAGGACATAAAAGATCGATGCAACACAAGTATCTGTACGGTCGAATTAAATCTCTGCTGTGGAACAAGCCTTCATCGACAACAATTTAACCAATCATGCCCTCAGCAGGAAACTATCTTTTTCATATATTGATAGGACAACTAAATCAAAGACATCACCAGGTTTTGTGCTTGTAACTGAAGCAGATTCACTTTTGCCTCCAGGCTGGCTTGCAATTTTCTCAAATTAAAAAATTCTACAATATTTGTTTTAAAGCTGATCTGAATGTGAAGATAAAGCAGATTCAGGATTCAGTCGCTTTTTTATGTTTCAATTTTTCCAATCTGTTCAAAATTAATAATCTAAATCTATTAAAGCTGTTTGTCCATCCAAATAAGAAGTCCTGAAATAATAGTGCTGATTGTACAATATAAAATAGCTCAACAGATATTTTTAGTTGCATAATTATTTTCAGGGTAAACTCAAAGACTATTTATTCATGCCCCCAGTACCTTAATACCTGAAGTGTACAGAAGAGTGAAACATTATTTTGACAAAAATATGGGAGAACATTAACCAAACACAAGTTTTGCTTTAAAATGTCATATAAGGGTTGTCACATACTGTAATTGTTTTTAATGTTATTATTAGCCATTTCAACAATACAGTTGATGGGAATTGTCTTGGTGTGCTCACATATGCACAATACATAAGGATGTGTCAAACAGGTTGTGTAACCAGTCCATAAAGTGCTTGATGCAGAAGGCACAAGCCAGAGTGCAGAACACTTCATAGTGCAAATGGCGAATGGATGTCCCTAGTGTACATAGTAGCATAATAATGGTAACAGACAGTAAAGAAATGCAGCACATACTGTACGTAACAGGGAGAAAAAAATATTAAAACGTTAAGCCATATTTAACAGTGGTGATGTTTCTAGCCTTCCTGATGATTCTGGTGTCATAGTATGAGGCTATGGTAGGCATTGCAAATTACTTTCTCTAGCTGTTGTTTATCCTGGCTGGTCGTGTTACCGTACCAGGACAGGATACAGAAGGTCAGCACGCTTTCTATGACTGTTCGATAGAAATGACTCATACCTTTCTGGCTAACCCCAAATTTCCTCAGCTGACGGAGTAAGTAGAGTCTCTGATGGGCTTTGCTTACAAAAAGACTGATGTTCAGGTCCCATGAGAGGGACTGGTGTATGGTGGTACCTAAGAAGCGGAAGGAGGAGACCCTCTCACAATTCCTTCACATTCAAAATCATTTTGTTTTGATACAACACGAGGACAAATGTTCCCAGTATGCATTGATTTTATTGTCAGTTGCATGTCTTCACACTGAACAGCATGTGATCAGGTTTTCCGTCGGTCCCTAACATTCCAGAGATGTATCTCTTAGAAATATGAATGTCTGATACAGAAAATTAATTATTTAAAGGTAAGCTTACTTTATCTTTAGAAAAACACAATGATAGCAAAAATAGTCATAAAATGCATGAAGTCCCTGCGCACACAAACAGCTTTTATGTAAAAAATTACATTCAGAGCAACACCTTTACCTTTTGCCGGTCGATCTGTTGAAGCGCAGCATTCTCTTGGGGTAGTCCTGCGTGCTGTGTTCAGGTTGTCTTTGAAACTGTTGTATGAATGTAGCCCTCCTTCACATGCGCTCAAACAAACACCAGCGGGTCTCACCAATGCACTCTACACAGCCGATTTATCTCCTTGCTGAAACCAAGGCCACTAATCCTTGTGTTATGTTGGAGTCCGGCCCCCTACACCGAGACGTGATCATAGACTTTATCTTAAAAGGAGTACACAAAATGTTGATCACAGCTCAAGAGGAGATTGTGAACTCTTTAGGGCACTTACTCAAAATTACAAACATGTCCACAGAGGTGAGTTGAATGATGATTGAATGCTAAATAGCAGCTTTGTTAGCACTCATAGCGTCCAAAGCAGCATACTGGAATTAGCAGTTCACCTATGTCGTTGCCATAAAGGTTGATTATTATCAAATATAATTTAAATTTACTAAACTATTCAACTGTATAACTAATTGTTGTACACAGCAACACTCTTGAGCTGTCTTCACTTTTTACATTGCTGCTATATTTTTTTAATGTAAAAAGGTCATAAAGTTGCCTTGTGTGTTCTCTTAAATGCTGACAACACTAACTCACTCACTCAAGTTTGTCTTTCTTTACAGTATGTCTGTGCCTCTGCTTGTATCATGACTTTTCCATTCTCAGGCCCTCAGCAGTATATATTTGGGTGTGGAGCCAAGAGCACTCTGTCTAAAGGTATTTCTACAGAGGCTTTCTAGTTATCTGGTTTTTGCAGACAGCTTTTTAGTGGCAACCAAGCCACTGATATGGCCTATGTGAAGGTACTTCATTGATGTGTTGTGATAGCGGCTTTGCTTACCTTTTGCTGGCGGTGCAGTTTGCCGGCTAGACGACCAAGCAAACAGTCTGCAGTGCTCTGTCTGTGATAAGTGTAATGAAAGTGCTGAAGAAATGAGGCGGATTTCATGGACAATTCTCCATGCAGGTAGTACATAAGTGAACATATAAGCAAAGGCTGTGTAAAGCAGAGTCTGCAGGATGAGCGTAATGCACATGCTAAATGCTTGTATTGTTTTTTAAACCTTAGCTTCCCATTTTTATAACAAAAGTGACCCATGAGGGCTCACTATTTCTATTCAGTATTGCAACACATTTTATTGCATTCATATCACTGTCTGAAGATATGTACTAGATGTTTAATACATTCACGTCAAGTCTCTTCTTTTATCATTTTGTGTTGGTCAATTTGGTCACAGCAGATGGTGGCAACTACTATAGTACATGTGATCCGCGGTTTCCATTTATAACAAATTGGAGTGATTCATCATTCCAAAATGTCTTTCCATTCATTCAGTTACTGCAGGTTGTTTTGTCCTCATACTTGGATCCACATAGAAAACTTGCGTAGGGAGGAGGAATACTGCTCCGGGATGAGCCATCTGAATTAGGTCTCTTCAGAGCAAAGAACCAGTGGTTCTACTCTGAGTTCTTTGCAGAGTTTGAGCTCCTTCAAGGGTGATATCCTTGCAAAGGATGCTTAACTTGATTGCATGTATCAGCGATCTCAGTCTGCCTGTCACCACACACACAGCTGCGAGGATATGAACACAAATTGAGGGCGTCACCTTCATGCTAAGCTTCCTCTTCAACATAACCCCAGCTTTACCACAGATACTTTTCTCATCCACACACTGATCTCAGAGTGGAGCATACTTTCACTTTGGTGTTTAAATTGGATGTTTAGTTTCAGATCAGATGTGGCTCAAGATTCTGTTGCCAAGACAACTACTGTGTGATGACAGGGGTACTTTAAAGCATTTTCAGAGAATGACAACCAAAACAAATACGAAAGAATATAGTGTAAACACATGGCCCTGTGTTTCTGCCATTCATTTGAATATAATTCACCAATGCCAAATACGGCATGTCAACTTTCAGTTGAATAAATCCTCTCTATACTTCCCTTACTAACACAGTGCCAGACAGGATGTTTTTTTTATTTGTAAATCTCTTGCAGTTCTTACAATAAAGGTAAGGGAACACCAAGTATTTGTCAGAGTGATTGAACCTGACAGGAAGGCATCGCTAAATAAACGTAAACTATGAATCATTTGATCAGCAGTCAGGTACAGAGATGTAAAGTTTCAGCTATAGCAGCAACTACCTACTCCATGGTCCTTTTCATACTGTATGGTCCTAGTTTTTTTATTCAGCTTGTTTAGGATGTTATATGTCAATGGTTGATAATGCGGCTCCATCCATTGTTTTTACTTAATAGCTTTGGCTCTAGGTATCTTATGTTGAGCTTAAAAGGGGTTTGGTTGCAGGTTCTTTTACATTACCATACATACATATAATGCTAAAATTGGATGTCCATACTACATGTTGGGAAAAGTTTAAAATAATGAAGTGCGGGTATATTTGAATATACCGCTCACTTGTCTTCAAGCTTCTCTGAACAGCTTGTTTCAAGTGTTTCGCAAAAGTCCAACGGTACTGTTTAAAACCTGATGTCAGACTCTACCATCTACTTACATTGGTACCTCCAGTTCAAGCACAGGAGAACAGCTCCTCTCTCTGCAACGTTTATGGACATGCACACCCCGGAAGACTTCCAGATAACTGTCCAATCGGAAGACAGTGGGATTTAAGAGTGTTGGGCCTTAAAGAGACAGCAGCTGAAATGCAATAAGATAAGATAAAAAAAAGTTTTAGGATCTGCAAATCATGCAGAGGAACTCAATAGGGCTCACAGAGTGACATTATGTATTTTCTCTTTTAATACAAAGTAAATCATGAGTTTGAGAACACTGTCGGGTAGGTGTGTGTTTTTAAAACACTTGTCTCTACAACAGTCCTAATCTTCATGGATTCTATAAGTTAAGGTACATTTGTGAAATGACATTTTTGGAACATGTTGACAAGTTCCTTTTTCATTAATTATAGGCCTGCTCACCTTCTTCTCCAATGTGCATGAGGCACTTTAGAAATAATAACACCTTTTGAATTATATTTTGATACAGACTTTTTTTCTTTGCTAAAATTAAATGTGCATGCTTTTGCTTTTTTTTAAGCAGGTAGGGTTGATATTTTAAGTTTCAACCGTGCAATTACCTTGTCTCTTTATCTGATTTGATAGACTCCCTCCTCATTATGTTCTACAAATACAAAGATTTCTCTTCTATGTACTATTTCATTACAACCCCACTGAATTATATGCACTGTCTGTCAAAGGAGAGATTAGCTTCAAGGGGTGTATAATTCCCAGTCTTCACCCTTTATAACTGCTGAGGGGAAATATAAATCTGTATTATTTCTTTGAGTGTTTATACAAATGTCCCCAGCTGTGGTATTAGCAGGAGGGTTGTTCACTGTAGCTCAACAAATGTGACATAACAGATACAGCATAAACCTAAAACAAAAAAGACAGGAAAGGCCCCGATGCCACAGAGGCAAGGTGTTCATACAGGCTTAACAGACAGTCTCAATGCTAATGTAGCTCCCTAGCTCCTCTTGCAATGCAGGCTAATAGTTATCAATGTTTATTATGAGACCAAAGCAGACTAAGATATCCTCCATATTTTGAATTTTACTGTTCAAAACTATCCATCCAGTCGCGGTGGCAGCAGGCGCAGAAAGTCAACCCAGACTTCCCTCTCTCGAGCAATGTTTTCCAGCTCCTCCAAGGGGATGGGACATATATATTATCACTCCAGCGAACTCTGGGTCTGCCCCAGGTCCCCTCCCAGTTTGGCGTGCTTGGGAAACCTCCAAAGGGAGGCATCCTTATCAGATGCCCAAAAACTACTACGTTTACTCAAGCAATTATTCTTACTACACCTACCCATTCACACCCATTCACACACTGATGGTATAGAGGCTTCTATGTAGTAAGACCATCAGAAGTAACAAATCTCATTCATAAGGATTCATACGCCGCCAACGAAGCAGTGGGAGCAAACTGGGTTTCAGTGTCTTGCCCAAGGACACATCGAACATGTTACTTCAGGAGCTAGGGATCAAACCCTCGTTCCGGTTGACTCTGAGCCACAGTCGCCCATCATTTGGAAAGGGGTTAAATTGGGTTATATCCAAGAGCACCTTTGTAACCATTTAATAATGAGCATATTGGCACTTCTCTAAAATCACTTTGCAGCAAATGAAAATGTGGCTTTTAATTCAGGCAAACGATCCAAAAATATGCACTTAATTGTCTTTGTGATGTTGAAAAATATGGTTCTGAGACATTGTGAAGAGGGATTCACAGAAGAATTCCAGTTCTGCCTTCATAATCTCTGAATATGAGATTTATAATACATCAGAACTGGATGCTGAGGTACTTGATTGACACCAGACAGGAAGTTGAGTTCCAGGAGAACTCTGTGGCTTCTGGAGATGAGTGGTGGTTTCTCCTTTGTATTCCTCGCGTTCCTGTTGTCCACACGTCCTTTCCGCTAAGAAGAGGTCGGAGTAGGCCGTGTATGAAGGAGGACGGCGGTGGTTGGGGGGACGACACAGTCGAGGTGTAGAGGATGGGCATCAGGGCTGTCGGGCGGTAGTAGAGATCACCTTGCTGAAGTTTGGGCAAGCTCCGCCTACTCAAGAGCCTGGCTTCTGTTGCCGGTACAAGGCCTCCTGTTTAGTTGTAAGTCAAAAGAATAGACTGTATATACAACTTAATTTCCATTCCCTTTTCAGATGATGTCAGCACTTACCTCAAGAAGCCAATAGAAACTACCCATTAACCTCAAAGGTTAGCTCATCGTCAGCCTCATACTTTGAAGATCAGCTGTTAAAGCCTCACATTG
Source organism: Labrus mixtus (assembly GCF_963584025.1). Lineage (NCBI taxonomy): Eukaryota > Metazoa > Chordata > Actinopteri > Labriformes > Labridae > Labrus > Labrus mixtus. Next base: position 15,911,299 of record NC_083628.1, on the reverse strand, counting down.
GGCAAATTGCTGGCTGTAGTATTATATTATATTTGTCATTATTGTATATAATTTGTTTTCACAAGTTTAAGTTGTCATTGTAAGAATGCTTATTTTTGTCATTAAAATTAACAGTCACAACAAAAAGATGTAAAAAAAAAAGGACCATTTTATGCTTGCAAAAACAGATATAAGCATGAATGAATACATGGAGAGGACTTTGTAACAGGGAGCATATTCCTGTGATCATAATGTGTAAGAAATAAGCAACATTCAATTCAATCTTGCAATGTTTGATTGAAGTGTGGTCACAGATTGTGGGTCAAGTCTGTGTACCCCCTACTGCCCTGCAATAACCATTTTCTCACCTCCTTCTTCTAACCTCCCCCTGCGTACATGCAAACCTGCTCCATGTTCACCATCCATTTCTTGTAGTAGCCTGTCTTGGCCAGGTCTACCTTGAAAATAGGTTCTTTATCTCAATGGGACCAACCTAGTTAAATAAAGGTTAATAGTCTATACTGTCCCAAATCCACTCATTTAGTGCTTTAGACTGAGCTGTCAAGCTTTCTGATACTGCCTGCTAGCATTTTGCCGTCTTGACCTCCTGCCTGTACCTCTTTGGATAAGATGGCCTGTTCTTCTCTGGGTGACTGATTTTGAGTCTTTCCTGTCTGAGACAAAGAGTAGAGGGGAATTTTTGTATTCATCATGTACAGTAAGTGTCTGAGTCATTCTGGCATCAGACCTGTTTCCACTGAGCTTTGTCATGATGTCCTGTAAATATGCATAGCTCACATATGACAATGTTTTGTGTTGTTGAATAGGGGAAACATTTTTTCTTTCCTTCTTTTTAAAAAAAAACATTTTGCAATATATGCTATGTTGCGAAATTTGTCAAAACATGACAGAAATGATATGTTGACCTTATTCCCAGCAGGCAGATAAACAGCTTAGAGTTGGACTAATATTCGCCAGAGAACCATATTTCCTTTTCTTTAATATTGGCTGAATCTGGCCTCCTGAGGAGATTGCTCAGGGTTACAGAGAGCAGGAACTAATTTGTCCTTCCCTCGTGTGCTTTTTGCTCACACTCTGTTTGTGCCAATGACCTAAGAAGCAGATGTCATTTAACATTCATTCCCTCTCTTCCTTTGTGACCTAGTTTTGCTGTATCATCCTTTCCTCCTACTTTAAAGTTTTATCGTACACTTCTTTGTTTCAGTCTCCATATTACCTCTTTCATCTCTATTACCTGCCCAGTTTCGTCCATTTCCAATGAGAATATTTCTTACATCCAAGCACACATACATACACACCGGTAAAGAATTGCACAATCAAGGGCAAAGTCCCAATTCCACTCTGAGATTAGACATAATATTTTTATTTTATTTATGGCCATGGCCTGCAAATGGTGTTTCTGTGCAGACACTTGCAGATTAAAGTGAATAAGCAGAACCCCTTTAACCAGCAATCCACACCAACTGGTGGACTCAGGGGTGTGTGTGTGTGTGTGTGTGTGTGTGTGTGTGTGTAGGGTAGGGGTGAAAGGCAGACATGTTCCCTAATAACTCTTGGATGACCCTGTTGTAGATAAAATATTATAAAGTTTCAGGGTTGCCCTCTAAGTGGACAAAATATGATAAAGTGCCACCCATGGTGCCCTCTTAATGGACAAAATGTGATATCACTATAAATATGATGACTTTGGTCATCGCTGGTGTCTCACCGCATAGAGCAGGTGCCCAGCTTATCATTTTCACCCCTGCCCCTCAAACATCTAGAGACCGCCAGTACCGCATCCTGTGATTTATTTTCCTTTAACCATGCTTATAACCCTGCTAACATCGCAGCCATCACAGAAGTATAAGCATTCAGACCATAGAAGACAAATCTATTCTGCAATTTACATGAAGATAGTTTGCCTCAAAGAGGCATCACAACTGAACAATATGAGGATGATAACAGCAATCTGGGGTGTGTGTGATAAATGAGCAGTTTCTTCATCCTTTTCCTCAAATGTTTTTTGTAGTTGTATGCTTTAATGTTCACCACATTATGAATGTGTGTTTTATGACTGTATCACAAGCTTATACATTTCATTTCAGTTTTATGACTTTCTCTAACTCTTCTGATCATTCTTTGTACTGTGCTGCCTTTTGGGGGAAATAAAATGTGGTGAAAATCATAAATGACATGAGAAATTGATAGGGCTGCCAGAAACAAGGTTGTGGGAGTGCCCTGATTTCTGGCCACAGCCTTTTGCAGCTTTTTAATTAGTTTATTAGTTTCTAAATGCAGACAGGAGATTTAAGAGTGTTCTCTTTGCTGGCTGCTCTGACCTAAATTAAATAAATTGGACTGGGATTAGTTCTCGGCACAACACTCAGCATGTGATTGGTGAAAAATGATTCCTCCCACAAGGCATTGTTGAATCCAAGAAAAAAAAAAGCCCTGGGGAAATGAGCCATACTGGTATTGCAACTTTCATTTGTTCTATATAACTTCAACTTCTCATCATACTTTGATCTGATTATGATCATAAGTCTATCATATCACATACTTTGTTTGCTGCATTCATCCTATCTTTGAATATAACAGTTTTTAATATAATCATAATCATGAGCCATGTCCACCTCCACAGGTGTTGGTTTATTTTTGTCCATAAGCTGCATAGCAGACGAGATATACTGGACCCCTGTTGCTATGGTGTTGAAAAAAAATCGATCCCCGTTCAGGTATTCTATGTAATATGTATGTTTCAGTGCAGATGCTGGCTCTTTTTGGCTCCCCATATTCAGGAAGTCATCAAAGGAAAAGGATGTAATTCAAATGCAAATGGAAATGCAAATATATTCAAATTCGCCCTGAAAAATTGTGATCAGAGGACACATTGAAAAAGGTTTAAAACAGGTTGTATGTATGCTTGGTTGTTTGTTTTCTTTGTGCAGGTGCTCTTTGTATGCCGACAGGGTGTTCTGAATGTGGTTAATTTAACTGAGCAGTAATTTGACACACAGCTTCTTTTTTCTTCTTAACTGCTGCATATGTCTACCTCTTATTCCATTGAAAGACAGGGAAGTATGCCTTTTTGTTGTATTTTGTTGTATACATTGTGTTAAAAAATAGATCTATTTAGGATCCATACTTCATTTATTCATCCATTTTATTTCAGTTTTTAACATTTATCTTGCATAACTCTAATCTATATGCAGGTCCCATGCCTGAGTGTACACTAAATGAGGACTGGCCAATTTTGGGGGGCGGCTGTGGCTCAGTTGTTCTCTCAACCGGAAGCTCGAGGGTTAGATCCACAGCCCCTGCAGCAACATGTCCCAGGTGTCCTTGGGCAAGACACTTAACCATGAATTGGTCCCGCTGCCCTTCCAGAGACTCTTGGATGTAATTTTCCCAGATTTGAAACTGTGAGCTTAGAATCATATGATTGAAATTATGACAGGCACAAAAGCTAGAGAGAGAAGGAGATGATGCAATACCATGCAGAATCATACATTTTTAATGCAGACTACACTGAGACAAAGCAAGCAGCAGAGTGCACATATAGGATTGGAGTTTGTATGTTTCTTCTGCACTTTGAACGAGTAAAGGGCAGATCAGGCTGGATTTTTCTGCCCCCTTTGCATAGAACATCAGAACTTTCTTAATATTATTATAAGGCTGGTAAGTTTGCATCTAAGGTGATGCCTATAATTTGATTTGATTTTACACTAAATACACACCATTGTAAACATTGTAAAGGCATCATCAAGTAGGCTTTAGTGATTGGCTCACCATACCCCTGAATGAGGCTATTGATTCCTAGAGTTTATTCAACCTGTGGGGCAGATAATTTAAGAATAAAGAGACGTTGTCAGAATGTTATGTATAGCTGTACCTATATAATCAATTTAAGTCATTGGCCAGGGCAATTTATAGAAAAGGAGCTATCATGAATTTATATACTTTTTTCTCAGTTAAGCATAAAATATCTCTGGCTTCTTCAATGCAGATTGTCTATTATTGCACACAAATTACCAACCAGCTCTGACCCCTTGAACCACTTCTGCAATAAAGCAATTGAACAAAAAAAAAAAAAAAGGCCAGGATGCATTTCAGTGCCTTCAGCACTTTAGTGGTGTTTACCAGGATGGATGGCCATATACATTCTTGTACTTTCTCATAGATTAGTCTTGGTCAAACTGATTCGCAGTAGCCTAGTCTCTCTAGGCTGGTGACTTGAAAAAGGCTAGAGTGTTTGCCTTTAAGCCCAGATATTTGGACACACAATGGGGCATGAGAGAAGTCTCAGATTTCACAGGGGATAGCTTGTACCACATAAAATGCTACCTTATAGAGCAAGATCATCCGTAAGTCCAGTGTTATGAAGTACATCTTAACACAAATGGTTGCTTTTTCAGAAGATTACTTGTGGTAGTTATAGAAATCTGTTCCCTCATTATTCATGCCCAGACCTAAAATGAGGGTTAGATCTGAGTCCAGCTAATGTCTATTTATTTACTTCAGACAGGAACTTTCTGAAGACACTGAAATAAATGATCCACGAGTTAGAGTGTAAAGAAGCTGGGAATTGCAAAACTGCTGAAGAAGCAACCTCTGGTCGACCCCCAGCTCCCGCAGGAACATGCCAATGTGTCCTCGGGCAAGACACTTAACCCAAAATTGCTCCAACTGCTACATCAATGATGTGTGAATTTGTATGACAGAGATTCATTGATTCTGATGGACACCTTACATAACAGCCTCTGGCATATTCAGTGTGGTGAGGATGGGTAGATGTTACCTGTGGTGTAAAAAAGCACTTTGAAGTCAGAAGACTAGTAAAGCGCAATACAACCTCAAGTCCATTTACCATTCACCTGATGCTGGCTGTGAAAGCCAATAAACCCCTTAAGGTCCCCTATTAAAATGTCCCCCTTTAGAGCAGAAATAAACATGTTTACAGCCTGGTTCAGAAAACAAACATTGTATCCATAGTTAATTTCGTTATCTGTCAAACTGCTTGGGATGTTTTTCTCTTTAACACATCTGTTTTGATTATATTAAGACTAAGAGTTAGGAATATCTTTGTATAATTAGGGGCGTGGCTTAGTTGACTGACAGGCGCACTCGTAGCAGCTGTTTGCCAGGAGATTTAAGGCCTCAGCAACATATCCTTGCATGTTTCTAGAATTCTTGAAAGATACAGTAGGTGGAGATAAATTGGACATTTCCAATATGGCAACCACCATTGGTGGGCTTCATAGCTCATCTTCAGATTCCAATTTGTGACATCACTGAGACTTTGTCCACATCTTATACAGCCATATGACACTGAAACACCTCCACAATCGACAATATGCCTGTCCATCTCCTCTGAGTCCAACCACCTTGATGTTGTTATGCTGCAGAATATTATTTTTTAGATGCAATGTCATCACTGCTGAGCGATCTCATTGATCAGCAGGACAGACTCCGGCCCTGCAGTCAAAGAGAAAGATGGACAGACCAAGCTTAAATAGAAGGTGCCCTGGATTCAGGGCCTTTTTTTTTGGAGATCATTTTTGCAGGCAATGACTGAATGCTGGTCAAGGCTTTCAACATGGGGTCTTCCTCCAGGTTTACAGAACTAGCTACCAGGGCCGTGACTCAAGCCATCAATTTTCTGATCCTGTCACCATGGTTGAAGCTAGGACTGCAGCAGAGTTGCAGGGGTTTCCTTTTTTGAATTTTATTGAGGACAAAGAAGTTGGAAGATGTTGGGAACAATTTGGTAGGGGGTTTGACTTGATGGTTTTCCTCTCACAATACAGAAATGTTATTATTTTGAAAAAAGGCTTCAAAGAGAGTGACGTTTCTTAGTTTGAGATTAACAAAAATTTGGTATTATGAACTGTATTGAGGTAGGTTATATCGGCTTCATTGAACAGGGTAGTAGTTATAGACAAGAGGAATCAGAATCCAATACAAAAACACAAAAGGAAAACTAAGAATACACCAGGTAAAATCACTACCAATGCCAGACCCATTTGATAGCAGGAACAAAGATAAACAGACACATATAATAGGGGAAGACAAATATGGGGAAAATTGGGTAAAGGGAGTCTAATCAGGAACATGTGAGATCAGTGTAGACTAGGTAAAGGTAGTTGGGTTGGTCAAACCAATCATCTGAACCAAAGGAGGTTTGGTAATCTTTAGTCTGTTTGTGTCAACATAATTATAAGAATCAGTGTGTCACGTCTGTCTGACTTGTTTGCCTTGGTGTGTTCCCTTTTCTGAGATCCATATTTTTGTCTGGCGTCTTGCTTCCCAGCATTTCCTGCGGAGTAGCCTTGATGTGAGCACTGTTGCTGTTTAATTGACTGGGCTCCCTGTCTCGCCATGCTCTGTTACAGACAGCAAGGCCCAGTCCTTTGGGAGGAATGTCATCTCCGCTCAGGCAGCTTCACACCAAGGGCTCAAGACTTTGGCAGCCCGTTTTAACATCTTGACATTACTCTGCCAGCTAATGAACAGAATTAGAGACCCATGGGCCAGCACATACAGGAAAACTCAAACACATAGGCACCCAAGGAACATTTTCCTCTCCTGTTTGCAGCTCACACAATTTCAACATGTCTTGGAGGCATGCTCCATTGGATTCATTTTATTAAGTTCTCTTTAAACTATCTTTCAGATCTTTGGATTATTTTATTTTTTGCGCCACTATTTTTTTTCTTCCCTTTTTCAAGTTTGTACAAATCCAATATGGCATCATAGACTAGGGAGTTGTTCTATTCAATTTTTTCTTGCGGGGAAAGACAAAATCTCATTCCTTTTCATCGCCACTAAAACTCTCAAAGAATGAAGTTCAGCAGTATTGATTCTCCCTTTGTCTATATTCATCTCTTCACGTCTTCCACCATTTGCTTCCTCATTTCACCATTAGGATTCCACCAAGGTCAGTTCAGTGATTATTCCAACCCATGCATGGATGGTCAGATTTTATCACTTGTTAAGAACGGCAGTGCCATAAATCTCTCTCATCTAGTGACCCCAATCAGTCTGTTTTGTGAAAGTTCAGGACAGAACTCTTAAATGACAGATGTGTTTGCACTGACTTTTGTCCTATAGCTATGAACACAAGGAGAAAAACACAAAACCCAAACACTTCCATTGCTCCTGATAATGACATCTCTATTCCAGGGTTTAATTGATCAACTACCTTCATCCTCATTATCCCTGACATTAATTGAACCATTTTCTCAAAGTACTTCCACTTAAAAATACGGCATGTTAGAGATTATTTTTTTGTGCTGTTGTTTAAATTTGACAGCCTTCTTATTTAAATGGCGGGTCATTGCTTGAGAATCCCATGCTGCATTTCTGAACCTCTTACCCTGACACATAACTAAAATTTAAATGGCAGATTGTCACCATCAATAGCACACAAGCACTAAACACAACGCTATGCTATAATGCCACTAATGCTTGTTTACTGCCACCAAAATCTCTTCCCTTGTTGTAGTTTAGGACAAACATGATGAAAACGATGATGGACTAATGCAGCCTAATGGATGCAAAACTATCAACCTGTCAGCTTCTGTGGACCATAAACATTTTTCACCTCTAAAAATACACTTTCAGGGGTTTGTTTTCTAAGTTGCTTGACACATTGCTAAGCGGCTGCTTGCACATAGAGAGCAATCACATCACGTATATCAAACCAGTGACCTCACGTCACACCTAAATGCAGCAACAGAACAACATTTAGTAAAACTGTTTCTCCTCGGGGGCCTTAAAGGTTTCGTCATAGGGATTGATGTTTTTCAAAATAGGATATCCACTTCCTTACAAGTCGAATGAAAACATCAATGACACATCATGTCAGTCATCTCTATATTAATGTGAAGCTAGTCGAACTACTCCAAGGGAAAACGTCTAACCTCACTCTGCTCCCAAAAAACCTTATATTCATAAATAAACATGTTGCATCTTGTTTGTCGAGGGATATGGTGTTATAGCAGTTTCTTGGCTATGAGCAGCTCCTACCAAGTAGTTGAAGCAGTTAACTTAATAGTTATATTCAAGCCTCTTCCACATACGCACAAAATTCCTCAACTTATCCCAATATTACTTGGAGAAGCTGCATGTGACTACACAATTGTTTGAATCAGTTATACAGTACAATAAGATTGACAAGCAAGCGCATGAGTCATTTCCAAATATATTCTGGTCTATTAGAAGATTTGTGCAGCTTGTTTCTTTTCTTTTAATTTAAATGAAATGGAATTGGCAGACTGAAGCAGCCATAAAACAAGTTATAAAAGAATGGTCAAGTTTGATATTAGGCAATGTATAGTTATTGTCATTGTTATTTTAACTGATATATTTGTTTAGGTTCTTTCCCAGCAAAGGTATTGTGAGATTATTGTAATTTTCTGTAATGTAATTTATATTTTTGAAGGTTCCAACTGCATGAATTTTCTCACTGACAGACACGTGTGATGAAATCCAAATAATGAATTATCATTGCTTGAGCTCATTCTCTTGTCAATTAAACATTAGATTTAGCTGCCATTATGACTTCTTGATTGATTAGAGGGTCAGAGGATAATCTTGAGATGCAAGCCATTTAGCTGCTGCGTATTAACAGAGCCTGTCAGAGCCAGCTAATTAAGGAGTATTTAAATAGAGATGACAGCGCTTGGCAGGACATCATCACCAATTCTGGTCTCTGTTGATTTCTCTTCTGTTGGCAGGAATTATGTTCATGATAGAGAAAGACGGTATACAATGAGTTACATCTTAATATTGGCAGATTCTCTTTGTTTATATTAAATAAAAGACTCCTATGGTTAAAAGACAGCTAATTATGCGTTTTAAACCTTTTTTGTCTGTTTTTTTAATTAACTTGCATTTTGTATTTACATATTGATGGTGTTAAAATATTGTGTTTCAGACAAATCGAGCCTTGGTCTAAAAAAAAGTCCAAAATATTCTCTCTGTTCAATAAAACAAAAACCTGAACCAAAATGTATGAGTTTTATATTCATTTTTTTATTATATATGTTTTTAAGAGTATGGTGTTTTGTATCCTCACTGTGTTTGTTTTTTCATGTGTTTGCCCTCTGCATAGGTTTGCAGACAGAATAGGTATAAGTGTATTAATACTTTACTTACAAACATCAACTTTTGACTTATGTGTTGGCTTCCACCTTCACATTTGGATCTGACTTACCAATGGAAAATACATTGAGTACATTTCACTACAGTTTATATTTTACTCACTGCCAACAGCCACACTTTCGACTGAAGTTTATTGTGTTGCTTATTTCCCTGCTGGAGCTCAGCTTGCCAGCCCCACTGGCAATAAAAACATGGATGCTGCCATTTGGATTCTGAGGCTTAATGGAAAAAATATTTAGATATAATTATTCACATTTTCCCTATGATTCTGTTAATAAACATGTAATCTTCTGTAGATTTATACACAGTGTTATGTAAAGTCCTATGTTGCAGAGGCTAGCATAAGAATCCATTATCATTACACAGGAATTCCAAAACAGCCCCATAACAAAGTTCCCCCTTCACTAAGACTTTGTACTTTGTACATTGCATCTGCAAAAACCTAATGATGTAATGCCAAATGATAGTTTATTGACAAGCTCAAGAATCAACCAAGCAATCAAGAGAAGCATATTTTAGCTTTGAAAACAATGAAAAAAGAACTACCACGGTGACAGAGGTACACAAGGAAGATGCACTTTGTAAAGAATATTACTAACACCAAGACTTGACACCTGACAATGTGGCTGTGGCTCGTAGTTAAGTTGGTCGTCTCAAATGGAAGGTTGGTGCTTCACTACCTTGAATTAATCCTAAATGGCATTGCCAAAAGGTTTGTGAATGCATACAAACGATATTAGTAAATCCTCTGCCTTTGGTGTATGCATGTGTTTGTTAATGATACATTAACCACTAAACTACGACAGACAATTGGACACTTGTACAGAAACAAAGTGAACTTCCCCTTAGTGAGTAGAAAGCGAGTAATTGAAGCCATCTTCCTATCTGTTCTGGACTACGGGGATGTCATTTATAGACATGCTTCTGCCTCCACCCTAAAATCATTAGACACAGTTTATCACTCCGCCCTCAGATTTATCACTGGTGACAAATATTCCACTCATCATTGCATCCTGTACGATAAAGTTGGTTGGCCTTCACTAACAGTTAGACGTGAAAGGCATTGGCTGCTATTTATTTATAAATCACTTGCGGGTAATCTACCAGCATACATCACTTCTTTATTAATCTGGGCTGATAATCAGTATCAGACTCGATCAAGTGACTGGCTGATGTAAAAACGAACTTTGGGAAAACATCCTTCACCTATTGTGCTGCACACACCTGGAACACAATACAAAACACATTAAAACTCAATACAATGGTTACCATGGGTCAATTTACAAAACCTGTATCACAATTCACTGTACTCATGAGTGTAAATGTTATTAACTGTAGTTGCCTGCTTACTGCTTATTCTTCTGGTCTTATAATCTATGTTTTTTGTCTTTTTTTTGTCTCTTCATTTTAATTGTACTCTCGACATCATTGTAAATGAGGGCTTGGCCTCAATGATTTCTCGAGAATAAATAAAGGTAAAATGAAATGAAATGAGTGAATGCAACATGTTGTATGAAAGCGCTTTGAGTTATGAGAAGACTAGAAAAATTCTATATGAGTACAGTCCATTTGCAATTTACTGGGCTCTGACAGTGGTTACTTCTTGAATTGGAAAGGACCGATGATTATTATTATTTTAGCACTAGTGCCCAAGTGCATGAATACTGTGTCAAGAGGAATCTTTTCTGAAATTTTACTAAAGTCTGTTTTCTGTGTTGAGCAGAATTGTTAGTTCCAGAGAACAGCAGTCAGTAGTAACTATGGGACACGACCTTAGCTGCAGAAGGTGACCCAAAGCAGATTATTTGCAGACAATAAGCTGGGAGTTCTGTCAGATTTGCCTCTTTGTCACTTTTTTCTCTTTCTATCTGTCATTACCAACTCTCCACTGCCAGGCCGCCTTATCACTCTCTAGCCTTCATATCGCCGCCTGACACCCTGACTGGATGATGATCTACCGCTGCCCTGTTGCTGTATTGCTTTCGGCCTCATTTATCCTTCTTTGAATGGTGCACATGTCTTGTCTAAACCCTTCCTCACAGAACATCTTGTCTTGGATTTTCATCTCCCATGAACTACTCTCCTTCCCTAATAATTTAGCTCTTCATGTATAGATCTTTTTCTGGGACCCCCCCCCAAATCTCTCACCTTTCTGCTCCAAGACTTCTAAACGTCTTTGTCCTGACATAACATGTTTCAAAACTAGGATAAAGCTTCCTTTGGTTTCAGGACAAGATTTCAGTTCCATTATCAACCCTAACTCCCCCCCTCAACAGTAGCATTATCTTCTCCCCTGTCCGAACACAAGATAGTAAACAAATGGAAAGGTAGCATCATTCCTTTATCTCTTGCTGTAATGCATTTTTCCTGGACTCTTAATCTTGTGTTGCTTAGTTTTGTGTTTTTATATCCCTACTCTTTTTCCTTCCTAATTTTTTTGCCTATTTTCCTCCCATCCTCTCCAATCAGTCAGTTTTCATAAGTCTCTCCCTTCTTCACCTATACCTACCATTTGCATTACTCTTTTTGTTCATGATACTAGTTTATTCCCTAGTTGCTGCAGAAACAAATGAATGACAGTGAAGCTAGCAACAATTAGGATGATGATGGAGATAAAGGTGATCAATATGGAGAATCACTCTTTTTATAACATTAAGTAGGACAGTCATTAATTTATCTGCATCATACATGTCATGATTTGGTATTATTTAGTTTTGTATTTTCAGTGTTTCTTTATGTTCTAGTGTGTTTTCATCAGTCTTGAGTTCTGTGTGTCCTCAGTGTTTCTTGTATTCCTGCCTCTGTGTGTTTCCCTGTGTGATTGCCCTGATTGTCCTCACCTGTGTCTTGTTAGTCTCACCTGTGTCTGATTCCCCTGTGTATTTAGTCTCTGTGTTTCTTCCCTTCCATGTCAGTTCATTGTTGTATGTGTTTGTTGTATGTAGTTTGGGTGTCGTTCGTTGGTATGTCAGTTTTTGCTCGTGCTCCTCTGTGGCTCCCTGTTTTTGATCCCTGTGTTTTTTGTTGAACTTTTGTAAGTTTTGTTGCCTTTGGCCTTTTTGTTTAATTAAATATTCTTGGTTATTCTGCACTTGGGTCCACCTCCCTTGTTTTACACACCGAACCGTAACAATACACTTTCAGACCAACAAACCTTTTTCAATGTGTGGATATTGTTTAGGCATCTTTTATTTACTTGAGGTGCCTTGTAAACAATTACATACCACACATGCGTGCCTTCTTTGTGAGTTTGCAGATTGCACCCAGCAGTACTTTACTTCAAGCTAAAAGCCAATTGCCCACAATGACAATGCTAACATGCTTTTACCTAGCAGGTATTATGTTGACCATGTTCAATGTAATAGTTTAATCTGTGAAAGCATGTTCTCATGATAATCAGCACGAACTGCTGAGCCTGGTGGGTTGCAATAATTAAATTTACCACTTTTTTAAGGAATGTTAGAGGATAATCAATGTTGTCTCACGTCATCATAATCATGCAATAACTATTGAGACATTTCTGTAAACAAAAAAAGTCAACCATGTATTTTTTTTTCCTGGAGAATAAAACAAGTTATCGTCATAATGCTAAGGATTCATCCTTTATTGGAAAAGTCATGTTCATCGGCCATTAATTGTAGAGATATACGACACTAGACCAAAGTTGTGAACATAGCGACTGTTTAGTATTCTCCAACCTATAAAGCCACGCTGCCAGCATAACTAAAAGTTTCACTTTATTGTTAGACTGTGACAGGATACAGACTCTGATGTTCTTAAGGTTCAATGCCTGAAATCCCATCTACTACCCCAGACATCCAAACCTTTACTTTTCACAGCACTTTTGTTGTTGACAACAGTAATCATTGTTTGTCTGCTCAGTAGCAGGCTGAATGATGTCACTGACCTTGTCTCAAACTCTGTTGATGTGAGGGTGGATAGCAGTCTGTTCACACACAGTAAGGCTTGGATTTACTTTCAGACAATCAAATTTACATTTTTTAATGTTCAGCTGAATGTTCTCACTAACACTTAATTGGAAATTATGAATTGAAAGTAGGCCTATATCAAATTAACACATTCTCTATTAGCACAAACTTTTGCCCAGATACCTTAATTTGAGTAACTGTTAAGGCCAATGTTCATATGTAGGTTTAGAATACCGTTTGACCATTATATGATGTCAAGATGCAACCATGCATGTTATTCCAGATCAGCAACACTATCTTTCCATTTACTGTATGCAAGTGATGGTTTGGATTTCTCAACATATGCCTTTCTATAGTCCTATGATCTAAAATATCTTTGTGTCAAATAAAAAAACATGATCATACTTCATCAGAGAGTGAGTCACCCTGGGATGGCTATGCAGCGTTACCAGTGGTGTTCTCATCTAATTTAATCAGACATAGATACACTTTGGTAATTGAAATCATTTAGGTGTAGACAGTTCAAACTAAGCATGAAGACTAAAGGCTACATTGTGTTAAATAACCCACTACATTAACATTTTCTTTCTTCATTTGCAAAAGCTAAGTAAGTTATTTTTAGCCCAATAGCAATGAGAAAGTTATATAATTTCCCAAATACCTTAATGCTTTAAGTGCTTTGCACTGGCTGGAATCAATTAACTATACATGTTATTACATAATTTTTTGCTGCAGAACAGTTTCTTTATTATATCCTTCTGAATGTTGAAAGAGCAGCTTAATTCCACAAAAGTCAAATATATCTAACATGTTTTGCTCATTCTAACAGGAACATTTAATGCTCCTGTGTCTGCTGGTGACACAGCTTTAAATACATCACAGCCAATATGAAACACTTCCACTTGAAACACTCAAAGATATAGTTGGGATATGTTTTTTATAGAATACAAAAAGTTCCAATTTATTCAGAATTATGCGAAAGTTTTCTCTAATATTTGAATAATGTGTGCAGTGGAGCAGGAAGTGTAACCTCTCCTTGGGAACACAAACATAACTGACAGCTTGGCACACAGTATCTGGTAGTCTGCCACTGCAGACACGTTTTTGGGCTCAAATTGGGCTAAAACAGTTCAAACAAATTTCAAAATGCCAGAAAGTCTTACTGACAGGTAGGTCTGGTAGATATTTGCGAAGAACTCAAAAAGATACCAAACTCTGTTCATCGCCTTCTTTTTGAAATTCTTACATTCTGCGTCTTTCAGTGAGGATTTCATTTTCTCATAAGCGCTTCCTATATTTTATATAGTTTGAGGGTTTTTTTGTACAGTGGGTGATAAAAAAAAAAAGAGGGTTTGGAGATTTTAAAACACTGAGGTGGTATTAAGATGAATCTTTTTTGAAACATAGCCAGAGGAGAGTGAGCTGCTAATGGCCAGTAAATCATGTGAAGTGGCTTAGTGCTTTATTCATGGGCTGAAGGGAGTTTTTACATGTCATGATGCACAATACTTGCATTATTTGGGACTATAGTTGGTCATCAAAAGTGTACAGCAGGGATAACAGATCTGCCAAATGTCTTCAGTTTGTTAGAAAAACAAGGTTCAGTCCCCAGCTACTGCAGCCACATGTCCGATGTGTCCTTGTGCATGACACTTAACCCCAAGTTGCTCGCAACATGTAGTTGTCAATGTGTGAATGTGTATAGATGTATTAGTTAAAACTGATGGGCATTTTGCATAGCAGCCTGTGCCATCAGTGGGAATGGCTGGGTGTGATCTGCAGTGTAAGTAGTAGTCAGAGTAGTCAAAATCAGAGGCCCTGTTTGTCAACAGGCAAGGCAGGCCACTGCTTGGGGCCCCAGGCCAGTAGGGGGCCCCCAAGGGCTGACAAACTTTAAACAGGACAGTTGGATACCTCCCTAAGGTGGCCCCATCTACCAGCACTACCTGTCATTGCCCTGCTAAGCGTGCATGAATTTTTACTTTGAAAACCAACATTTGTCAATGAAAGTCACAGAAGGAAAATGAAGAGGAATTATCTGTCTGGGAGTAAGAAAGGAAGAGGAGTAAGCGTTGGTAAACTGGTAAACATAATGGTGATGAATGCTCGTTGGAGGGGCCCCCTATTTTTTTGCCTAGCGCCCAAACAGACTCCAATATCGACACTGATCCATTGACTAGAAAAGCGCTATACAAGCTCAAGTCCACAAAAAGTTGGAACTTTGTACTGTGGCTCTTAGACTAACCCTCAATTCACACATACTCAGTCCGTCAGCACCGCGCACTACGTTGTACTTAGCTGCCACTCTAGTCAATCATTGTGTTCACACAGGGCGCGCTGCGGTCCGTCTCCGGTGCGTGCCACCGACGGCACTACGCTCTGCTTCGTTTCAAATACGCAGTGAGTCTATTTCCCCCGGAGTACGCTGGAGGCATGCATCAAGCTGGACAGAATATGACAGCCCGGACAGGAAGTCAGACAAGGAAACGCACAGAGCATCCGGTCAATTTCAAAATAAAACACAATATACGGACTTGCGATCGTATTTTTCATCACTTTATCAACATTACGTCAAAACAGGAACCGAATGAACGACAATACATCATCAGAAAGACAAAGCAACATGTTGTTTGCATGTTTGCATCCAGAAACGGATCCAGTGTGACTGGGTGCGAGCCGTCCAATGGAGCAAAACCGTTGGCGCTGACGGACCGCGGCGCGCACGGAGTATGTGTGAATTGGGGGTAAGGTAATAATTCAGCAACATTAAACATTATGGGGGCAGTTAATTTCAAATGAAGATTTGAAATTAACTGCCCTGGTTTTAAAGAAGTCAAAAATATGCAGAGAGACTGACACATCAAAACAGGTTACCCTTTAAAACACTTGCTTGTGCTTTGTGGCATTTTAAATGATTATTTTGAAGGCATTTTATGGCTTTATTAAAAACTGGCCAGTTGAGAGAACAGGAAATAACAAAAAGAAAAATTCAACAAGTTTCCCCCAGCTGGCCACAAACCAAGGGCCAAACCTCTTGGTGGTCTTTGCTGTACAAACAAGCCAAATCAGTAAGCTGGACTCCAGCAAATAAAATTCAGCAACGACATAAAGATGGATAAAGTACTGGCCAACACAGAGGACCTTTCATTCTAAACTGTACTGACTCTAACTGTGCAAAGTACAGAGATGTATGTGCTTATTAAGCCTGCTAATGCATAGCTGCTTCATAGCAAAATATGATAAGACCTTTTATCTGCCTTGTCATCAAAGCAAATACAGCAAATGATCTTTTAAAGCTGCACTAAAAATGTTATGGTTAAATCATGTTTTTTTCTTTAATCTTCATGGAGCAAATATTAAAGATATATAAATTAGGACTGTCAAACAATTACAATTTTGAATTGTAATCAATCACACTAAAGTCAATAATGAAATGTGCACTATGTAGTTTCGGTAGAGAAATTTGAAAGATGGAGAAGTGTACAGATTGCAAAAATTAAAATTGTTAGGCTTTTATTTTGAATGTCTGTACTGACTTAAGACTTGCTTTACTGCTGTTTGATTCCGTCCCTGCTTTTATTTTGAAATAAAGTAAGGACCTTCTGGTAGATCAGAATATACTACATTAACTTCAATAATATATTGGTTATATATACTGTGTATATATAACCAACAGGGTACCCTGTGCACAGCCAGCCTACATTCTCAGGTGCAGCTCGGTTGCAGGAACGCTCAGTGAAAAATAAATTAATAATGCAAGACACACTGAAAATTACTTTACTGTAACTTTATTGTTAGTGAATGACGCGCTCCGCCTGTAGCTTCCTCAGGTTTGCCCAGCATAATACTGGATATAAAATACCAAGGCACCTGTGGAATAATTAGTATAAAGCCTTTTTGGCTCCAGAGGGAGCAGTATGAAAATCTGTTTCAAAAAGGTTACTTTCTTCTCCTGAGGACACACCTGACAAAGCTTGATTTTCACGTTTTACAGATCTGCCCCATGATGTTATTTCAGCAAATGTAAGACATGAACCTGAGCGTACCTTAAAGAAGGAGGACTATTTTATACTCATTCATACATTCATTCATTAGTCTTCATTCATGTCACTCACCCTCTGTCTTCCTGCTCAGGTGATCAGCTGATTGAGGGGGGTTTACTCTTTAAGTACTGAACCAACCAGCCACAACCTCTAAGGACCATCCTGCTGCTATCCTATTTTAAAAATCCCATTCTCTCTTTTGCTGTCAGTTTCAGTCGTTTCAGTTTGATTGTTGCGACCCCCCCAGTCACCTTCATTCCATCTCAACAGTGTCCACTCCTCATCACATCCTGCATTCTTCTATCAACACCACCACTACTGTCCAGACTACTTAGGGCAGGGTATTCTATCCTACTGTCAGCCTTTGAGTCCTTTGAGTAGGCTACATGAAGACATCATGACGTCGTCTAAGTGCGAAGACATTGCACATTCATCTTTCCTTAACCTGTTAAATAAATAATTGTTCTCTCTTAATTTAGTCTCTCCTGATTTAACTGTTTTTCTAAGACTTTCTCAAAGCTGTTTTCCGAGTTGCATTGAAGGTACTTTGGGCGGCCCCTGGTTTTATGCGAGTTCAGCATTTTTATAGGACTATTAAAATCAAGCATTCAACTGTAAAATGGATCTATGGATCTATTTAAGTAGGAGAGACTCCAATCAGGTTTTTGAACCAACAAAAATGGTTGCAATTTAGATTTGTGGATTTTTACTTAGAGTATAATGTCTCAAGTCTAAGTAGGGAATGCAAAATTGGAAGCCCTTCTTCAGACTCATTTTAATTATGCCATCTGTGGGTTATCTCACATGCTACATTCACAGTCTCCTCATACAACCATTTGCTCTTAGAAATCCAAGCCAATTTGTCATTATCAGCTGGCTGTAATTACCGCTGACTTTATGATGCCATTCAGATGATCCTTTGAGTAAATTGTGCAGATGGAATCTTTTTAGTACCCAGTTTTAAAATACTTACAGTATGGGAACTGGCCAGGAATGAAAAAGATTGAAAGTAAGTCTGTCTTTTTATTGTCTCGGGCTCATTTCTCCTCCAGATTTTCTGACTGGTCATAATTAGGTTTTTTTGAGGGGGCTCTTAAAGTGAATCTGTATTTCTATGTCTCTCATTCTTCCTTGCTTTTTTCTATCTTACTGGCACTTGTTTCTATTCATTGTTCATCCTCTCTGTCTGCCTGTACATTTTTACCCCTCCATATTAGTAAAGGTTAAATGAGAATGGCCTTCACTTACTCTCTGCTGGAAAATTACAAGACAGTTTAATTCTAGCACTGATCAGTATGCATCTTTGAGAGTCTTTGTTTTCTGACACTCTTCCCCAGTGGCAATCTGATATTAAAAAATATATATATAAGCCGATGCATTGCAAAATGATCCATTAGTGTTTGATGTTTTAGTGTTTTTCTACACCAATATCTATGATTGTAAGAGTTAAGCAATCAACACAACTTGGTCGAGCAAACCAATGTTGACTTTTGGCAACTTTAATCCCCTTGTTTTAGTTGAAATGTCCAGAAATGCAAGCACAGTTGAGGTTTGAGTTCATGCAAATTATATGTGCAACAATCAGGAGCAATTTCAATTTAAGTCACTTGCATTTTCTATGTTCCTTTGTTTTTTTTCTACCTGCTCACCATATGTCTTCCCACATGCAAAAGTCTTCCTGTTCACTCCAACAGCTCTGTCTAATTAGTCGTGAGCTTCTGGATTTTCCAGCTGTAAGTTCTTCTTCTGAAACTGTAGGAATATTTTTAGCTCTTAACACTGCTTGTAGCAAACTTGTTATTTCATCACATTCCTCAAATGTCTTATTTTTTAAACGCTGTCCCTTCCTCTAAACAAAAGGCTTGTTTAAAAAAACACGTTCTGTAAAAAAAAAAAAGCAGATTTTATTTTGCTAAAAAAAAATGGTGACCAAAGTTTTCCCTTTTATTCAAGGAACAGACTGCTTTCACAGCAGGTATTTTGGATTGATGTGGCGGGAAAAGATCAGGTGTTAAAAAATGTTCTGCTCTGCTCCATCTAATTGTCCCATTAAACCAGCACATAGTGACTAAATGAGCCAGCATAATATTAGGGCTCTACACACATGAACGGTTGAATATGTTTGGGCATACCAATATTTGCTGTTATAACAAAAGATACTTTTTTTTAACAATAATGAACATAAAAATCTTGTGTTTTTGGTCATAGCAGGAATGCAATTTGAAGACACATTTTCTTAACCATGGCAAAGCTAACAAAGCAATATGATGGGGACAGTGTTAAGAATAAATTAGGCCAGTGTTTCCAACAATGTATGACAATGTGTTTTGTTTTTATCCATTTATTTATGTGAAGTAGCTTGGTGCACTTTAGACATATGAGGCAATATTGGTTTACACTGCATAGTGCTTCAGATTCTAGAGGTTTCAAAGTGTTTCCAACTCACTGAAAAAATCCCCCTTTTATAAAATCTTGCAGGAGTAAAACAAATCAACCAACGTTTCACAGAAGGGGCAGTAAGACATGCAGCTCTTTGACCATGATTTCACTTATCCATGAGGCCATAGACAGGCAGCTTGTTATTGAGCCCCTAACCCTGATTGACTCAGCATAGGGGAAAGCCATAAGCCTTGGTCTGCTCTGGCCATCAGTGGTGATGCTTATCTCATAAAGCTGGATCCAATACTTGCGGCAATGAATACGTAGGGGAAGAGGAGCCTGATTCTTCTCATCCTGGCATGAGCCATACATCTCTTCCTCTCCCCGACCCCAATAAACAAAAGCAAAACAACCAGGAAGAGGCTTTGGTTGTTGAAGCAGAGGGAGTAGATCAAAAAGTTCCAAGCTTTAGTTTGGAGCAGTTACTCAGGCCACCACACAGGCTGTGCCTTTCTACATGTTGTACAGGGCACCACTTCCTATTACATTAATTCTGCAGTTGCGCAGTGCAAGCCCAATGCCCAATAAGAGATTGAATTGAAATACCAAACAATGCAATTTATTTTGCTTTCCACGCCATTTGGGGAGAAGCTGGGTGATCCTATATTGTATGATCATCAAGTGGGAGAACTTCATCCTAAAAAAATGAATCTTATAACCAGAGAGTTTGCCAAAGTCATTAATAACCTCACAAAGCTTTAGAATTCAGTTGTGGGTATTAGATCATGTTAGCAATGTGTCATCAGCATAATGACTGCTGATGTTGAATAAACTTCACTTTTGACATTTAATTCTTAAGATGAGGCAACCAGCTATGAAGCCCACTTGGTATTTTGTTGATTAAACATGAAACCCCTCTCAGCAGTATTGAAAAGCATCTTCCTGAACACTGTGTAGCCGAAATGCAGGTTGGGTTTTGGAAAGAATCAGAGGCACGTCAAAACTCTTAACCTTCAGCATAAGAAACATGGACTTCATGGGTTATGGGTAGGTTTATCAATCTTGCTATTCTTAGAGACTCCTCTCTCTTTCCATTGATGAAACATGAGCAAGGTCAGTCTGAACAGATTCATCTTTGAAGTTTCAAAGTGGTCAAGTTAAATTCTGTCTGAATAAGGAGACTACATTTATCTCCAAATCGACATTTGACTTCCCAGCCCGAGAAGACATACAGTATACTCCTCTTTTCATTTTTTAATAGAAATTCCAACTCATACACAAGCAAGCATGTCATGAATTGATATAGATACTAAAAGAGGATTCAGTCACATTCAGGAAAAAAAAAGGGATTATGCTATATGTGGGGGAGCAGTAGTACTAGCAAAGGAAATGCATGTCTATCTGTCCTCTCTCTATGACCCAGCAGGGACTGGGTAATTGTGAACACTACACGACCAGAATTATAACCTAAATGAGGCCATCATAAAATTAAATCAAATTTATTGCCCTTTTAGTGCCAGCAGACACAGGTTTTAACAAGAAAAATCGCCGAACAAGACAATTACAAAGTTGAAGGTCCAGCAACTACTTTTACAACTCAAAAGTCACAAGTATCCAAATTGAATTAAAGCATACCTCACATCCTTCTCATAATACAAACGCATGCATGTCTTCAAATCTTTTGAATGCCCTTTCAGGTGATGTATAGATATATTCTCTCCCTCCACTAACAATAAGACTTCGGGGAGAGGAGGAAAACCTAAGGGGATACCTGCTGCATGGAGATTTAGCTCCATATCCCTTATTCTATTTTTTAATGGTGTATGTCCACCTGGAGAAACTGGTAGGGGTTGCCTTACTAAGACAGGTTTTTCTTATTTTAAGTTGCTTTCTATAACAGCTGCTGGCCTTTCCATCTCAGGGCACACATAATGAATGGCCTCTGCAGTTTGTAGAGATTTGGGAAAAGGGCGAGGCTCCAGCTTGATCCTGATCCAGACAATCAGAAGGTTGTTCTTTTTCATGCATGATTGGTTTGGCAGTCTCACAGCAATCTCACTTAACTCACCTTCTTTCACGGTTATAGTTCCACATCAGCTTTATGTTTTTGACATTTATATGTCTGTATTTCAAAGCTGCAGTCTCCTGTGTATCATACGAATTTTATTGTTCGAGAAAGTTATTCTCATAAAGTGCAGATTGGTTTTACATGCTGATCAGTCGTCAGCTTCACCTTATAACGTTATCTATTCTGACTCTTATCACTTCATTTCACACATTTTTTATCTTTTTGAATGAGTTTTGTTTAAGTATGGTTCACATTTAAGATATAACATATTGCTAGGAGATAGGGATTGGCAAAATTAGCATCAGAATGGTCCAACTGTTTCTAAAGGTCCCCTGTTAAAGCTTGACTGGAAACCCTTGGATTTATCTGGGAGAAAAATGACAATGACTTTTAACAACAAATGTGATTCTTAATATCTTTCATTTGTAATATATGTGTTTTTTGTCATCACACATGTCAACATTCTTTTGCATCACATTTAAAGTGAAGTGTTGGCCTTGCTCTAAAACAAAGTTAGATACAAAGGGTGAACCTCAGAGGTGAACTAAAAAAAACAGTCAAGTTGGGTTACAGTGGAAAATATATGCTCCACAAACTTTTTTCAGCAAATCTACCAACACTCAACAGCAAACTAATTCACATTTGAGTGCTGATATCCCAGGGCAAACCAAGTTGACCTCATTTTTGTTTAAAAAAAAAAATGTCTGGTGCTTTTGGCACAATTTAACAAGCTCTACTGTGTGAGAAGATGACAGCCATGCAGGTGGATGCTCCTCTCATGTCTTGGATTTTCGACTACCTGACTGCTAGAACACTGTATGTGCGCCTACAACACTGTTTGTCATGCAGAGTCGTCAAGTACTGTCTCCCTTCCTGTTCACCCTCTGAACCACAGCCTATAACTACAACATCAAGTCCTGCAGAATTCAGATCTATATACATATGGTTACATTTAGAGTCCAATAAGCAATATTTTTTTTATTTTAATTTGAATTCTTTCTACTTCTCTCATCAGTGCTGTGCGATATCTGTTTGTGAACACATGCACTCATGCATTTTATAGTCATCTGAGGGGCAATTACTGTACCTATGCTAATAAGAAGATACTTTTGAGGACATGACATTATGAGGGCATGGTATTATCCAATTTAAGAACCAAAGTACTAACAATTAAAGAACAGTTTCACGCATCTGCCTAAGACTTTTCTTAGGTAACTTTCTCAACAACAAATATATTTTAAAAAAAAACATAGTTTAAACTGTTGGTGAGTGAGGCCCACGCTCTCCAACGAGAGTTGTGGTTTCTTTTGTAAGCCTTGGTATTTTATTCTACTAGTGAACTAAATAAAGGAGGAAGTAGATTAATTTTGTCACTGCTTAAATCAATGAATTTATTTTTCATCATTGAATCATTATTTTTGTTCCACTTTTCCTGTGCTGTGCACAGTAATAGTTTACAGGAGTCTTTCAAGCACTCACTTGGTGACAGGTGAAGTGCACTTGATGAACATAATGCATATAAAGACACATGAGATTTAGTATTTCATAGTTATCTGTGAAATTGATGATACACATTTGTGTAGAAAGAGAAAAACTAATTCCTACTAAAAATGTTACATAACAGATACTGATGTTGTTCCTCTGTGAACAGCTGGTAGATTTGTTTGAGCTTTCTGGTTTTGTTCCAATATCTATCATTACAGAATATTCTCAGAGCACTTAGATCAGTTAACAGTGCCTGTTTAACACCTACACTGCCTGATTATGTGTCAGAGAAATCAGCAAAAATATAAAAATTTACAGCAGCACAAGATAATTAGTCGCAATTTGAGGGAAAATGAAGTTCGATGAAAGGCATTATCACTCGCACTGGGCAGTCAGGTGAGATTATTTGGACCATTTGTTGCTCTCCCTCACAAATGTCTTCTTCAAACATATTGGTACTTCTCCTCACGCTCAACAATAGCTCTCAAGCTGAACTGTGGCATTTCGTCTAGAATAAATTGTGGAAATTCATCTGCCCCAACAGATTGAATCTTGGACTGAAAAGGACTGAGTCTTGCTTGTGCATTGTAAATCAGCTGAGTATTATGTGTTCTGGCATGTTCTACATGCAAAGTTTGAAAATTAATTTCTGAGGCTTCAACTTGGTGAATGCCCTGCAGCTTTGTGTGTGTCCTATTTTTTCTTGGTTTCAGTTTTCTCTTTAAATTAGCAGTTTGAGTGCCACATACAAAATAAAAGAAATAATGAAAAAGTCTATTTGTCTCAACTTTCAGATAATCACATCTTTGTTTGATCATTTTGCACAGCTTATTTGACCCTAACCATATATACAGAACCAAAAGCGTGCAAGGCTATAAGAGATAGAAGGAAATTTACATTCAGGATACTGATAATGATTTAAAAAGTGTGTTTTTTGGGATGATTTTCCAGTCATCAGCTATGGAGAGCTATTTCTCACATCATTACATTGACAGGTGATGGTGTTCATAATTATTTCTGATGTTTCTCCTAGCGTTCCTTTATTTTTTGGATGAAGAGGCTTGAATAATCCTATCATACAGGAAGTTGTTCACTGTTTTATTATTCTTTATCTTTATCACTATGAGTGTTATGGCCGTGGTTCATATTGATAGTAATCCCTGTATGAAACAGTGCTGCAAGGAGACACACAACTGTTTCTGTTCGAGACGTTCATTCGGCGCTGTATGTGTTTGCTCAGTGTGACAGGTGGAAGTGTGGAAATACTGACATGAGCTGGAGCAATAAGGCCTCCCTAAATTAATTAATGACCCCAAAAGTCATATTTGTTTGTGGAATTTGGAATTGGGTAGCTCAACCCTGCTGGCCCTGGCAGGGAATTGCCAGAAATTCACTATCACCATATTTCACTTTGCCCGGGCCATGGTACTAATGGGCTCTGCAAGCAGCAGCAGGAGATAGAAATAGGATCCAGCAATAAAAAGTGGAATATTAAAATAAATGATTTCATACGAGCTCTGCTGATAACAATATTACTGGGCATATAATGATGATTTTGTTGAAATGGTCCCAGAAATGTATTTTTGTTTATAATGGTGTTCAAATATTACCCCAGGTATGTCTATCATGCCAACAAAAATCAATCAATGGTAACAATTCGATTTGTTCAACTACTGCATCTACCTATCCTTTGTCATCAATCCATCCATACAGAAATACTTCATCAATTAATTGTCAAGCATGGATGTCTCACCCTCTTGGTGAGCCCAAGAATAGGCCGAAAAGTTTGGGCTGCTTTTACTCTGGATTACAGTTTTGGGATCAGTTTAGGCCTCAAGACTCTATTTGAGAATTAAAAAGGAGGATTGATTGGTAAATCCAGAGTGGAGCCTGCAGGCTCAGTGCCCCTTTTTATCCCAGCAGTGGGCAACAACAGCAATACTTCTTACAGCATTCACTACAGCAATCCAGCAGATGATCTCATACTCCCTCCTAAGATATCTCAGGTCCAAGAACAGTAGTGTAGTGAGTAATATTAATTTGCCACTGGGGTATACATTTGAGAAATAACCAAGGTTTTTTTAAGGACAACAAAACATTTGTTTTACTCTTATGTTAAGATGATTTCTTACTTTAAGCATATTAGAGAATGCATTTGCCTATTCTACATTGTTATAAAGCAGGCGACTGTTGTGTGTACTGTTGCTTAGCAACATCTGATAGTTTCGAGAAATACGGTGGTGGAGACAAGCCTTGAAATTCTTTATTCGCTTACAGCTGTAATGATTTCCCCAATAACATTATATTATAACTTTTGCATTAAGGCAATAAAACCTGGAGCCGTCCCAGCTGCAACGGTCTACTTAATCTCCTACTTAATTAAATTGTCTTATAGCAAAGGTAACTACCCAACCATTTTTTGTGGAGAAAGCCTATAGCTAATTCCAAAAGCCATCTTTGATCTTTAATTCAAATTTGTCAGCTTAGACAGCAATAAGCTACATCAGCTGTTTCCATTTCAAATAGTAATGCTCCCATGAAAAGGCCCAAGATGTAGAACTGACTTAATTATATTGAACAGCTCTTTTTCAAATCAAAGAAAAGTGCATCTCTCAGCAAAAGTGAATCTGGTCTTTAAAGGTATTGCTGAAGGTAGAAAGACTGCAGGAGTGGGTTAGTATCCGAAAAGTGTAAGTGCTCCAGCTGATGTAGGTCAGTGGAGTGAGAATGGAAAGTTTGCATTTGGCCCCAGCAGACCTGCAGCAGCAGCAGGTCCTCGATGAAAACAGGATCAGCTTTCATCATACCGGATAGAATTTGGAGCCTTTTGTCTTCTGGCTGTGTGCCACAGGATGAGTGTTTCGTATCAAGTGAGTGTGTCTGCATACACACACGCACACGTATATGTGTGTCTCTGTACCTTTCCACTCATTTAACTTCCTGCCTCTCGCTAGCATTTTACTCAGCTTTGATTAAATTGTCAGTGTCCGCGTGAAGGCAACTCTCCATTTCCTGTCGCTCAGAATTACACTGATATTCTCATCATCCATGTGACCTCGTTTTGTATCTGAGTCATCTTTGTTCCTGTAGTTGCACAGTAGTTCCAAAGCTGTGTAGTTGAGATGGCACATGTTTTCCAAGTCCTTGGACAGACCATCACCTCTGCCACCATCGACATAGTAATTTCACGGTCAAAGAAGCTTGTCGCTGTGTTTGATCAGGGTTACATGCAAAAATGCCAACCACAGCCTGAGCCAGTGATCGATAAAGAGATTGATGTCAAATCAGAACAAAGGGGAAAATCACATGTTGTTAAAATTGACCAAGTGTTTTTGTAGGATTTAAACGAAGGGGATCTGTGCACTGTCCTTGTTGTACATGTTTTTTTATGATGGAACAGCCTTATTTATTCTCCTCCCAGGGCTTCCTGATCTACATATGAACATTTTCAAATATGTAGAGGCAGTATTGGCAGCATAAGATCAATCACTAACCTGCTGTGTGAACATGGGCATACTTTACAGTCTGAGAGTAAACTTTAATGTTAGAAAAATACCAAGAAGTTCAAACAATAGATCAATAACATCACAGATGTTTGCCTCTGTTCTGCGTTTATAACGGGTTGTAACAAAACACCCACTGTGAATGTAAATACGATCATTTAACCACAATGTATGGTCACTTAACATGTAGGCCTATTTATTGTCTCATCTGACATCAATCTATGCACACTTATATAAATACTGCAAAGCTATCTACCACATGTAAAGAACCCATCTGTTACATAATTACTAAACGTATTATCATGTTTATGTCAGCATCTTTTGCACTAATCATGATTGTCTCATTAATCACTAATTGCTGAAAATCAACAGTTAATCGCGATTATTATTATTATTATTATTATTATTATTATTATTATTATTATTAATAATAATAATAATAATAATAATAATAATAACTTTATTTATATAGCACCTTTTAAAACACAGGTTTACAAAGTGCTTTGACAAACAGCAAAAACCAGGCACAGAAGAACATTAAAAAAAAGTATATATAAATATAAAACATAAATAGACAAAGTAAGTAAGATAAGAAATTACCAAGTTAAAACATAAGAGGAGTTAAGATAAGAGCATGAATAAAAGGACAGTAAGAAGTAAAAGAAGATAATCACATTTTTAATCACTAGTTTGAAATACCATTATTTTGAAAAATGTCTTTTAAGGATTTTTTTGTATTTATGTACTGTCTGCTAAGCTAGAGGTTCTTAACTTCCAGTTTGGATACAAATCTGTTTTTATTTTGAAAAAGAAAGGAACCGAACCGAACTTAACTACAGAAAAAAAGGAACTTGTCAGCATTGAAAGGTAAATGAAAACAATGTACAGGAATGGCACAAAATACATTAAAATGTTCAATGTCAGGAGGTGGATATTACTTTTGACTTGTCAACTGAGCCATCTAGGAGTTTTTCTTTTGTGTGAAATGACCCATTCAAAGGTGCTTCGATGTTGTTCTTTCCCATCACTGTGCCTGCAGGGAGTCACTGCTGTCTTTCGCAGTGGCTACTCCTCCAGACTTACAAAGGACTCTTATATAGAATATAACTCTGAGAGTTTGTAACTATTATTCTCCTGCAACTTTTCTACTCATACTCTTAAGATGTTCCTCTCCCTGTGTTGGTTGGTTCATGTTAAATCTGGAGCCTCAGATGCTTCATTATGAGTATATCATGTCGTAAGAAGCTTTGTAAGAGAGAACTAAAGAGGCTCACCTTCAGGGAGAATATCTGGTTTCATATCTGACGGAGAATGTGCTCATCAGCCAGAAAGCTGACGTGTGTTTTGGTGCAGAGAATCTTAAGAAGGGTAAATAATTCATATAGTGAGTCTTGGATCTCGCTTAAGAAGAAGGTTCTTAATGTAGCTTCTCCCCAAAGTGATACTGCTTTTCTTTGCAGTTTTGCGTAATTTCGAGGCTGCTAGAGGGCTATATTGTTTCCCTCCATTAAGGGTTGTCGGGGTTTTTTTGTTGCTTTAATTCTGTGCGCTGTTGTTTTCTCTCTTATTCTCTCTCCCCAGCTGTCTTCCTCTCCAGAGCCTGACCAAAAATCTTGTAAAGCTGTTTTTAATACGTCCTTGTGTGTCTCAGCTGCTTTTTCACAGCCTTTTCTGTGGTTCTGCTTTGTTACTAACATACGACGGTAACTTCCTTGTGTAATCAATTGACTCTAATTAAATTCAGAGCTGATTTATTGGTCACAGGCTCTTACGTGTATTGAAATATGTAGATAATGATCGGAAGGAAATTGCCACTTGCTGCTGCTCTCAACCAAGACTTTTTTTTTCTGTTGTTCAATGAGCTAAGCATGGCATAAATACAGCCCTGTTTACCATCCTCAGGCATAAAAAGAATCTTGACAAGTTATATGCACCATATGTAGATAGACATTTGGCTTAGAAAAATCTGTTTAATACTATTTACCTTCTGTTTTGTAAGTAAATAAACGGCTCAAATTAATCTTGACGATGACCTATGAGCACTTTAATCTTGGGTGTCTCTATCAGCCCTTCATTTTTCTCTACACTATCGCTATTATAGGCAACTATCCACTAACCCTTTCTTCTGAATTCAGTCTTGAATCCAGTGTTTCATCATATAGATTATGTCGAGGCAGTAATATGCTGTTCAAACCCAGAGCTCTCTGTTTGCTTGGTCATATTTTTCCAGCATGCAGTCATATTTCTTGCGGCACAACAGCAAAGAAGCAGAGATTTCATCGTATCATTCACTATGCTGGCCGGTAAAAATCGAAGCCTGCTTCTTAAAAGAAGTTTATCTCAACATTCTTGGGCTGAAATCCTCAAATATTCCTAAGTGTATGAGATCACAAGAGGCCTAATTTTTGTTGGCAATCCCTCCTTCCATCTGTGAGTGTCTCGCTTTGTTGTGTATGACACATGGGTCAAAAATTCTGTCGTTCTCCAGGCCTGTGTATGTGCAATGTGAAAGGAGTTTAATTTGATTATTATTGCCTTTTATCAGCCTCTACAGCTGTGCTGGCTTTCAAAAAGCAGACAAATTGCACCTAGCCAATTCACAGTTGTCCTCTGCCACTTAGAAAAAGATAACTTTGAGCCAAATGAAGTTCAGAGAGGAAGCCTGTCTCACAATAAGCCCAAATCCTTTTATTACAGAAGCAGATCTTTTTCATGTTCCCTCTAAGCATGTGTTAAGATTGTGTGACTTTCAGTTCTGTTAGCCACTATTCCAGATGCCAAAAGGAAAAAGGGAAAGGTCACTGTTAAATTAAGTGCTACAGGATACTTGCACCAGGTGGAAATGCTTTAAATGCCACCTGGAACTGAGCCAGAACCCAGAAAAAAAAGTCAAGATTTATTTATACAGCCCTTCAAAACACTTCCTTTCTGCAACCGCTTCCTCTGTGCAGCCTTTCACAGCGTTTAATAAGGTCTGATGACAGAGATGGCTGTACACTGCTATGTAGCCAAACTGAGATGGGAATATGCGTGTGAAACTTAACTTTTGGCTTTGATCTGCATTCACTTTTTGCATCCACTATTCATTTCTTCTAAAATGAAATTCATAACACTCAGCCTCATTCAGCAAATGTTCTTCAATTTGGTTTTCAGAAGGTGCTAAAATATCAAAGGCAGTTTCATGGACCTTTTCTTAAACTGGAGAATCTTGCCTCTGTTCTTAAATTAATGAATGCTGTGTCCTCAAGTTTGAAGTTAGTACAACCTTTTCCTCATTAGCAATATGTAAACGCTCCTCCAGTACATATATAAGGGCATGACAGTGCAAGAAGTTGCACTGGACTTTCAGGCGTTCTTTACCTCAGAACTTGGATCTAGAGCTGGGAATGATGTCACACCTATGTCAGCTGCCATCCAGTAATGAGTTGGTAACAAGTCGGAAAAGCAACATGACTGCCTCCTGGAGTGTTTTTGTTGTGTTAGCTAAAACTTGACGGTAACAAAGCGCTACGTGATAGTGTGCACTCGAAAATAACATTACAACATGTCCACAGATAGAACTTCCTTATGACGTATCAGACCAGCAACTCGAAATTTCCCGACTTCTGAGACCAAATGAAACGCATCATAAAGAGAAAAGTAAATTGTAGTGGTTAGCTGGATGGTTTAGCTTGAATAGCTCTACATTTTGATGATAATACTTTTGGCACTGCCCTTGTTTTTCATTATTCTGCATTCATTCGTAGATTTAGTATTGAGCAGAACGAGGACATGGTTTTGTTAACCTTAGGGAGAGGATTGGGACAAGAAGGTCACAGCTAGCCAAAAACAATGTAGAGGTAAAAAAAAAAAAAAAAAAAAGAAATCCTCCTTCCTATACCTACAAATTCAACTAGTGTAATATGGTTTTACTGACTTTATCATCACTGTGAGGTTGTAAATCATCCAACATGTGTGTGCTTGTATGTTCTTTCTATATTATACATGTAAAAAGATGCAATGTGCAGAGTAAATTAAAATACTTTATTGCCTAAGTATCATTTGGTGTGTTTACTATATTTGTTAGCTGTGATTCTTGACTGTCACGCTTAAGATTTGTCTGTTTTCTGCTGAAAGTTGAGCTACTTAAAGCACAGTCTGTCACAGTTGACGACTATCTGAGCTTGCTACTGAAGCAGTTGTGGGTTAAGTGTCATGCTTAAGGGTCCACATTTACCTTAACTATGTGTGGCTGGATCATAAAACCAAGAACGAGATCTCACACTTTGTGCTGAAACGAGATGTCGTCGATGGTTACTTTTTCTTGCCTTTCAATAGACTTTAAAGTTTTATTTCACAACCTTTGAAATGATTAATTTAAGACCAGTGGGACAGTTAAAGATAAATTAAACACTTAGTAAGAATTCATAAATTTTTATGGGTTGGTCATTTTAACTTGGATGATTCTGCGTTATCATGAGGAGCCTTGATTTTTCTGGCTGGACTCCTGTTGTGCCTTATTTCCCAAAAGGTTTATAAAGAGTGCTCTGAATTAGGCTGTCCTCTAAATGCCTAAACGCTCATTCTTCAAGGCGAAAATGCAAAACTTAGCACTAAAAGAGTCCAGTGGTGCTTGCTAATCACGTTTTAAACATGTTTTTCGAATATTTTTTCTTCTCATTTCTGGTGGTTCTCTAAAGTGTTAGAAGAATCTGAGTGCCTTCAAGTGTATGCTTCAATTGTTTCACTACTCTTAGTGGATCTACACAGCAGGGACACATCATCCTCTGTGCTTTTAAAACCACTTACCAACTTCCGTTCTCTGTACTCGCACAGTGTTTAACTTGGCCATTCATTTCAGCCCGTCACAATCATGTGACGTTGCCGCAGCTCTCATATTGAAGTATGTGTCCTGATCACACTCACCCTTGCATCTTGTCCTCAGTCTTTGCCTTCCACCTGTCTCCTTTTTTTCTTCTTCCCTTCAGTTGATTTCTGTCTCTAAAATGCCCCCCTTCCACATTTTCCTCCATTTCTAGAGGGTGGACATTTATTTTAGGAAAAAAGCTAGAGAGTGAAACTAGGAGGACAGAAAGGGTAAAAAAAATTGAAAAAAAAGACAGAGTGCCCAACGGCGACTTAGTCATACAAAGAGAGAGAATAATTATTTGAAGTGTAGCTTTTGTAGGCACACTGCATGGCTCTAGTGTTTGTTCAGGGGAGCATTTTGCCTTGAGGTCTCAGCTGGATGTTCTTTTGTGCATGCAGGGATACCAATCGGCCAATCGGACTGTGACAAAACACAGAGGGGGAACATTGGAGCTTTTGCTTGAGTCAGTGGACAGCATCAAGAGGAGGTGGTGGTGTCCCTTCTTTTTTGAACTTCCCATACTGTCTTCTTCCCCCAGTCTGTAGTGTGTGTTGCAGTCTCCCGGCCGGCTCTCTCACGCACACACAGCTCCGCTTCTCTGGACCAAAGCGGCCATTGTTCCCCTATAACATAAACTCCTTCACATTTATCCTCTCAGGCTCCAAACTCTGGAACAGGGGCAGAGCTGTCTAAACAATGGCTGCTGAATAACCGTGCCATTAAAAATGCAGACAGCTCCACAGTAATTGGAAAAGACCTCTAATGAGTGAGGCTGAATGCCTGGCCATGGGCTGCCAAGCCTGAAGCCTGGGAGTTTGCATTGTCCTCCTCTCACAAGGGTTTGGAAGGTATAAATTTAGCTCTGTATGTGCGCCGTGTTTCTGTCTGTTGTCATCTTGCACAGGAATGTCCCTTTACAACCTCACTTTGCTACAATGGATTGGAGCACATACCAAGCAAGTTTAATTAACTTCAGCATCCCTGCAGGGAAATTGCATTGCAGTCAACCAAAGAAATTAAAATAGGTAAAAAAAAACATATTTGCATCAAAACATCCAAGGCAAACATTTAGACCTGTGGAACATCACAGACACCAAATATTGTAAAGAAAAACACCTTTTCCCTTTTTTTATTTCATAACTTTAGCTGCAAAAGAGAGAAATGACAAACAAGGCAACAAATAAATGAGGCTCAGTGACAGACAAAAGTGGTTTCCCTCCTCAGTGGGTCCAATTAATCTCATGCTTTTTTGAGTGGCCGCTAATTGATGACACTTTTACTCTTGTTTGTGTTCATGTGACCGCCATCTGTCATAATTCCTCTTCCTTTTTTCATTGCAGCCAAAAGGTGTAAGCGACACACCAACCATCTTTCTTTAGTCGTACATTGTATAACAATTTCCTCCTCTGACCCTTCTTCACTGCCAGACACAAAAACTCAGCAGTGTTTTCCTCCTCACTCTGATATTAGTGGCCAGCCTCTCTACATTCAACAAAGAGTGAGTTCACAACCTGTCTGTGCTCCATTCTGCCTGGCGGCCATGATGGCCCTGCTGGGTTTCCCTTGGCAGGACTCGTCTGCATTTAATCTGGCTTTGGCTGCAAAACTGGAAATGCTTGACTTCTAACCAGAATAAAAGAAAGCAATAAAAGACAGCAAAGCAATGCTGACCACTCTGTGGTTTGATTTGTGTGATTTTGAAAAGTGTGCTTTCTAGTACAAAGACAGATGTATTGACAGGATTTGAGTTTTATATTAAGCCTGGCTTCTCAGACAATCGCCGGTGTTATCTCAATTCGAGGCTGCTCGGAACCCATTATCTTCCCAGATTATCTCGTAGTGTGAGAAGTATAAAGAACCAATCTTAATGTCCCCGATGAACTTGGAGATCATCAGGGACGCCCCGATTTATATCAAACCTTTTTGATATTTAGGATTTAAAATCTTGACGATTACGTCATGAAAGGGTCTGGCAGAAGTCCTGTGTGAACCGGGCCAGACAAGGGAGGACATTAATAAGTGAACAGTAGTGGTGAACCGCAGAAAGATGCAACCTGCACAGGTATACACACAGGTACACTGGACAACTGGAGGAGGATAATGACAGTTAATATCTTACATCCATCTTTTGCTGAAGAATACACAATCCATGCTGTCCGCATCTCCCCAGATATTTCTTCACCCAAACTCGTTCTTTTTAAGATGGTTTTGTCCTAACAGCACAAAGCATTTTAATCGCAAATTCAATCAATCAATCAATCAATCACTTTTATTTGTATAGCGTCAACTCATAACAAGTATTATCTCGAGACACTTTACAAGAAGCAGTTAAAATACCTTACTCTTTGTCTGTTAACATTACAAAAGAGCAGGTAAAAAGACCTTACTCATTGTTATGTTACAAAAAGCAGGTAAAAGACCTTACTTATTGCTATGTTACAAAGATCCGGCCATCATGAGCACTTCAGCAAAGCAGCAAAAGTTACAGTGGTAAGAAAAAACTGCCTTATTAAAAGGCAGAAATCTTCGGCCGGATCCCCGGCTCATGACGAAACAGTCTTCACAGGCCTAGACTGCGCCGGGCTTGGAAAGGGATAGGGGGAGAGATGGGATAAGATGCAGGAAGAGGGATAGAGA
This sequence comes from Labrus mixtus, assembly GCF_963584025.1. Lineage (NCBI taxonomy): Eukaryota > Metazoa > Chordata > Actinopteri > Labriformes > Labridae > Labrus > Labrus mixtus. Next base: position 15,877,259 of record NC_083628.1, on the reverse strand, counting down.
GCAAGGGGGTGGGGGGAGGTAGACCGTCCATCAGCAATCCGGTGGGGAGGGGAGGGGGTGTGGGGGGGTTGTTCTGGTAGGCCGCCAACCCACGATCCGGTGGGGAGGGGGTAGTGGTGGGGTGGGGGTTGTTCTGGCAAGCCGTCAACCGACGATCTTGAGGAGCCTAGGAGAGCTCAAGAGCTCCCAGGAAAGTAGGTGGTTAGTGACTGAGATTTATAGATAGATACATGCAGTAATATGATGTACTGTATATGCAGAGAGAGAGAGCGAGAGAGAGAGAGGAGCTCAGGGTGCCAGTTCCCCCGGTAGTCTAAGCCTATAGCAGCATAACTAAGAGCTGGTCTACACCAGCACCAGCCCTAACTATAAGATTTATCAAAAAGGAAAGTTTTAAGTCTATTCTTAAAAATACAGACTGTGTCTGCCTCCCGGACCCCGGCTGGAAGGCGGTTCCAGAGGAGAGGAGCCCGATAACTGAAGGCTTTACCCCCCATAGTACACTTGGAGACTGTAGGTACCACCAGCAGACCTGCACTCCGGGACCGCAACGCTCTCGAGGGACAGTACGGCACTAGTAGCTCCTTCAAGTAAGATGGTGCCTGGCCATTTAGAGCTTTGTAGGTGAGAAGAAGGATCTTGAATTCTATTCTAGACTGTATAGGGAGCCAGTGCAGAGAAGCCAGGACAGGAGTGATGTGGTCCCATTTCCTGGTTCTGGTCAGTACACGAGCTGCAGCATTCTGGACCCGTTGAAGAGTCTTTAGAGATTTGCCAGAGCACCCTGACAAAAGAGAGTTACAATAATCCAGTCTGGAGGTAACAAATGCATGAACTAGTTTTTCTGCATCACTTTGCGACAGGATATTCCTGATCTTGGATATATTACGAAGGTGAAAGTAGGCTGTTCTTGAAACTTGACTGATGTGAGAGCTAAAGGACATATCTTGATCAAAAAGAACTCCTAGATTCCTAACAGTGGTGCTAGATGCCAGGCTGATGTCATTGAGGACAGTCACATCACTAGAAAAAGTCTCTCTGAGGTTCTTAGGGCCTAGCACAATAACTTCAGTCTTGTCTGAGTTAAGTAGCAAAAAATTTCTGGTCATCCAGGTCCTAACGTCCTTAAGGCACGTTTCTAGCTGACATAACTGACTGGTACCATCGGGCTTCATTGATACATAAAGCTGAGTATCATCTGCATAACAATGAAACTGTATGGAGTGTTTCCTCATAATATTTCCCAGAGGCAGCATATATAATGTAAAAAGAATTGGTCCAAGCACTGAACCTTGTGGGACTCCATGGCAAACTTTAGTGTGCATAGAGGACTCATCATTAACATGTACAAACTGAGATCGGTCTGATAAGTAGGATTCAAACCAACTTAAAGCAGTCCCTGTAATTCCAAGCAAATGCTCCAGTCTGTACAACAGTCTGGTGGTCAATGGTGTCAAAAGCAACACTAAGATCTAACAAGACGAGCACAGACAGAAGTCCCCTGTCTGAGGCTAGAAGTAGATCGTTTGTAACTCTAACTAGTGCAGTCTCAGTGCTATGGTGGACTCTAAATCCTGACTGGAACTCTTCAAATAAACTGTTGTCATGGAGAAAGTCACACAGCTGTTTAGCTACCACCTTCTCCAGGATCTTCGAGAAAAAAGGAAGGTTGGATATAGGCCTGTAGTTAGCCAGAGTTCCTGAGTCCAGAGTAGGCTTTTTAAGTAGAGGTTTGATTACCGCTACTTTAAATGCCTGTGGTACATAGCCTGCCAGTAAAGACATATTGATCATATCTAATATGGAGTTGCTAACTAAGGGAAAGACTTCCTGAAACAGCTTGGTTGGGATTGGGTCCAAAATACAGGTTGACGATTTTGACGCAGAAAAAATGGAATATAACTCTGAAAGGTCGATTGGAGAAAAACAGTCGAGACTAATATCTGGTCCTGGAACTGTCTCTGCCGTATCAGACGTATCTGCACCAGGTAAGGGCAGGAGGTTACCAATTTTGTCTCTGATGTCTAGAACTTTGTTGTTGAAAAAGCTAAGGAAATCATTACTGCTGAGGGCTAGAGGAATACAAGGCTCAATGGAGCCATGACTCTCTGTCAGCCTGGCTACAGTGCTGAAAAGGTATCTAGGATTGCCTTTGTTTTCCTCGATTAGAGAGGAGTAGTAGGCAGCTCGGGCATGACGTAGAGCCTTCATATATCTTCTATGACTATCCTGCCAGAAAAAACAAGATTCTACCGTTTTGGTCGAACGCCATATTCTTTCAAAATTCCGTGATGATTGTTTCAGAGTACAGGTTTCTGAGTTGAACCATGGAGCCACTCTCCGCCACTTGACAACCTTCTGTTTCAGGGGAGCAATCGAATCGAGAGTAACTCTCAGCGAATCCACTGCACTATCAACAAACTGATCTAGCTGAGAGGGACTAAAGCTATCGTAAGAGTTTCCAACTGGGTTGAAACACGGTACTGAATCAAAAACAGCTGAAATAGCTTCCTTAAATCTAGCCACAGCACTATCCGACAAACTTCTAGAGAGCACACCTCTTCCAGGCAGAGGTAATTCTAGTAGGACAAAATCAAATGTAATAAAAAAAATGGTCTGATAGCAGAGGATTTTCTAGGAAAACTGTAAGGTTATGGATTTCAATTCCATAAGCTAAAACAAGATCCAGGGTGTGGTTAAAACAATGAGTAGGTTTGTTTACACCCTGGGTGAAACCAATAGAGTCTAATAGTGACATGAAAGCTGTGCTCAGGCTATCATTTTCAACATCCACATGGATATTGAAGTCACCTACAACAATTATTCTATCACTGCTAAGGACTAAGTCTGATAAAAATTCTGCAAACTCAGATAAAAACTCAGAATATGGGCCAGGAGGGCGGTAAACTACAACAACTAGAACTGGCTGAAAGGTTCTTGAGACTGGATGTGGAAGACTAAGAACAAGGCTTTCAAAAGAAGAAAAATTCAGCTTTGGTCGAGGGTTAACTAAAAGACTGGAATTAAAAATAGCTGCTACTCCACCACCTCGTCCGGTGTCTCGATGGTATATGAGTATTAAAATGACTGGGAGGAGTGGATTCATTCAAACTAACATATTCATCTCGACACAGCCAGGTTTCAGTCAAAAAAAGTAAATCAATGTGCTGATCTGATATCAGATCATTCACTAAAAGAGACTTGGATGCTAAGGACCTAATGTTCAAAAGTCCGCAGTGAATCTTCCGATCTTGTAGCAAAATCGTATTCGTAGTTTTGATTCTAATCAGATTCTGACGATTCACGCCGTTTGGATGACTTATAAAAACGGGTCTGGGCCGGGGGACAGACACAGTACCTATAGTATAACTACAGTTCGATTCAGAATTACAGCTATAGTGACTGGGAGACAGATCTAAGGGAGGCGCAGAGAAGTGTGTAAGACTGCAGCTCTGCCTCCTGGTCTGAACTCTGTGTTGTTGTCAGGGTTTTGGACTAATAACCTCTGCTATGTCCGACTGGCGTAGTCGGGAGTCATTTGTGCCGACATGAATTACGATTGTATCAAATCTACCTTTAGTCTTTGTCAGCAACTTTAAATGAGATGCGATGTCGCCCGCTCTGGCCCCGGGTATACACCTAACTATGCCCGCTGACTTCGCTAGCTTCACGTTTCGGACTATGGAGTCTCCAATAATCAGAGTTTTATTCTCAGCAGGTGTGTCGCTGAGTGGGGAAAATTTGTTTGAAACGTGAAGTGGTTGGTGGGGAACCGTGTGCTTCGATTTTCGACTATGCTTCCCTCGGACAGTAACCCAGCCACTGCCTCCCGGCTGCTCGGGAGTTACCGGGGGGGAAGCCAAGCTATGTCGGCCCGCACCGGCTACAGGTGGCTGGCTAACTACTGCTGCATACGATGACTCTGACTCAATGGTGCGGAGCCGTCTCTCTAACTCAGACACCCTTGCCTCCAAAGCTAAAAATAAACTACATTTCTTACAAGTATCATTATCACTAAAGGAGGACGAGGAATAACTTAACATCTGACACGTAGAGCAAGAGAGAGCAGGAGAGGGAGAGACAGAAAAAGAAGCCATTGTAAAGCTAACTGCTAAGCTAAGCTAACAGTAGGTACACAGTAACACAGTGCAGAGGAGAACAGAACAAGAAATTATGCAATACGCTCACCGTAGTACGCTGCTCTGCTCAGGTGCTGCTCGCTGCTCTGCTCACTTAAAGGGTACCCCGGAGATCCTGGCCCCCCAGGCCAACCAATTCAATGCCGGCTCCATTGTTTACATGAGGTCATGTGAGTTGGTGCAATTCTCTCGGTATCTTGTAGAATGAAATGTGCCATGATTTTCATATCTTGAAGCGTGTGCATGCTTGAGTTTATAGAGAAGGATATCGGTTTAGATTCTCCTTATTTGTGGATATTTAAATTTGGGTAGTTTGGGCCAGGCTTTAGTTTGAGGAACAAGGGGCCTTATGTGGTGACAAACCCAGGTTACCTTTAGGTTCTCAGGTTTGACAGATTGTAAATATTAAACATGTTCAGTATTTCCAATCTGATAATGTTGTTTAACCCAGAGCAGCAAGGACTCTTTGGAACCAACCAGGAAGTAAGCTGACTGAAGGAGAAAGCACAATAACCACATAACCACATCAAATAAATGTTTTACTCCCCTCCAGCTTGGACTGCTACATACAGCTCATGTTCACGCCATCCAAACAACGTTTTTTTTCTTTTTATTTTAATTCAACTTTAAGTAAAAGTAGTCGAAATACTATCATCACCAATTCTTTCTGCCGTCGTCCACCATGTTTGTTCATTTCAAAGTCCATTTCACCGCAAACGATTTTGTAAGATGTCCTGTTTTGAAAGTGTGGATTCTGATTGTTCGTTAAAGGAATTTGTTAGTGCGTGGTTTGCTGCGTTGGTCAAATTGTTTCTCTCCAAACACTCAAAATGTTTACATCAATCAGTTTTTTTCATATGTAGGATCTCTCAAATTTTGCCAGATTTTTTGAAAACATTTTATTGTAGGCAAGGCTTAAGACGAACTATAAAACTATAACCCAGTTTTTCAAAAGCCAAATAAAATGCCACCTATGACATAAGAGAAATATGAAGAAGTGTAATACATAATCCAGGCTAAGAGCAGCACAGCTGCATCTGCCAAAAGCAGGAAGGACAGCTGGCAAAAAAATCACTGACTGTCTTAAAGTATATTTAAAGACTCATAATAAAACTATAAAAATTATAAAAGCACAAGTAGATCTTACTGTAGAAAATGTGTGCATTACATCAAATGAACTTTATGCTTGCATGTATTCTCATAGTGTGTGACTGTAGCCTAATTCTAACAAGTGTTGTTATATGTAGTAAGGGAGGTTACTTTTAATTCTCAAATACAAAAACTACACCGCTTAACAATTAGTCTGTTGATATCAGCCAAAAGGTGGACCTCTAAACTCCAAAAGTAATCAGCACCGGGTCCAAAGAACCCTTCATGTTACCATGTAGACCTATTTAACTAGACAACTTATAAACAGGACATTTTGTTGCACCACCACTCGTTGTAGGTTAATAATTTAATTCAAACTCTCAAAAATACTCAAGCCAATTAATTGGTATAACAAAACTATAAATAACCTATGATTATTGCACATTTCAAAATAATGAAAATAATAATTTCAGAATCATCAAGAACAAAAAAGAGCAAATGTTATTGCAAGCGACCAATATGGTTACTTTGAAAAAAATAGCATGCAGCATTAATGAGGATAAGAAGTGTGTGAACTGGATTCTCTGCTCCATATTAAATTACATTGAAATACGACTCAGAGTGTTGTCAATTGTGCAAACAAATGACTAAAATTGGTTCATATCACTGTAGTTTTGATTCCTGTGTTTTTATATTCCAAACATCTTAATATACAATGGATGCCAGTTGTCTAATTATTTACGAAAAACAACATTTCTGCATGTCCATCTGCAGCAATTTCAGCAATGCAGATTTCTGCACAGTCATCATTAATCAATGTCCAATACATTTCATTGTGTTGAAATCTTACACCAACTAGGGTAACAACAAGCAAAACCTCTCGTCTCTTTACAGGTGAGCAGTTAAGAGAGGAGCTGGTCAGACACACTCCTAAATCATGATGATTCTGTACTGTAGGACTCAGCCCTGTAAAACATTTAGGAAAGATTTACAACCTAAGACACACGCACGCACGCACGCACGCACACACAGACCATGCACGCACTCGCAGAGATGCTAGAAGCTCCAATAGAAACAAACCGACCGTTACTACCTATACTGCATAAAGATCAGGTACAGATTCACTGCCCTCAGCGGCCATAAAATACCTTCATTTTCATTAACCCTGATCTGAACCTGCAGAACAAGAAAGAGGGGACTTTATAGTGACAGCTGGGTGGACAGAAAAATTTACAGTTGTGCCTTAAAAAATGTTTTATGGCTCTGGGTTTTTTCGCAGACATCATGTCAAGGGTTTCATAACTCATAATATGCGACAACAGTGATCAGTTGGCCAAACAGCCCGCACAGACATGTGCAGATGCAAACATTAGAGAAAACATTGACACCTAATATATAACCCCCGGGTCCATCCTCAGCCGTCTCCCAATGACACTCTATTCAACTGTTCAATTAAACCCAAGTGGGCCTGAGAAATCTGCTGATTTATTCATAATCGAGCATGGCTGGAGCACGGATAAAAAAAACTGCTCTGAGCATTTTCTTCCCCCCTAAACTACATCATGATCATACTCAGTCAACATTCACATGCCAGAAGAGACTAGTTCAACATAGCACTACTGGAGCAAGGTATTAGAGCTAATCTTATAAAATCTGGCTACATGAATGTAAGAAAGGATTAATAAGAGTAAGAACGAGGAGTTCTATATATATAGCATTTTTCAATTTAACTGGATTATCTTCTTCAGATGCCTTAAATTGCCTTATAGCTATACAGACTCTGATACACATTTGCCCATTCATACATCTGTGGACTTCCCATCGCATTCCCCACAGACTCCCATCATTGTCTACCCTCCAACCCTTTGAAATCTCTCCTTTCTTCCCTCCTCCAGTTCTCTGCTTAGCATGTTCTTCTCCTCCTCCTCCTCCTCCTCCTCCTCCTCCTCCATGCTTTCTCCTTCCACCATCACCCATCCTGCCATCTCCATCCATCCCTCGAAATTAATCCTTTTAATGGGCCGAGCCCTTGTGCGACTGAGCAGAACAAAGCCCAGTAAGTTGCACGTTTTTTGCACCAACAGGAGCAAGCAGAAGCGCAACACAATGTCCATGAATGCACACACACACACACACACACACACACACACACACACACACACACACACACAGGATATACTTAGACAAAAACACACTGTACACAATTTAGCTCAATGCACGACTCTCAAGCACTTTAGGGCCCACTCACGTCCACAAGCAACCATGCACACATCAGAAAGCATTTACTTCATTGGTGTACATTTTCTGTGATGATCCTGCACCAAAAAAAAGAAAAGAAAACAAATTAGATTTATGTGTCCTCTGGATGAACTGGCTAACCCTGTCATAGCACTCTCTTAATTAGCAAGAAGATCCAAGCAAGTGGCAGGACTGGGCATTACGGGATTGACTAGTTGAGGGGGGACGGGTAAAGCCTTTACCCTCTATTACTCATCTTCCAAGGATTGTACCAGGGGATGATACAAAGGGATAAGGAGCAATGGAGCTCACATCTTTCTCCACTCTCTAGGATCCCAGATATAGCTCAAAGAAAATATCCCCAGCATGCTTATCTTCTCTGAATAAATGCTTCAACAGAAGAAAGAACAACCTTGTATTTTTTGTTGTTTTTGTCATGGAAATTAGTAGACTATATTTTAACATTTCAATGTTTGATTACATTTGATTTAAAGCCTACATAAAAAAAAATTCCAGACATGCTTAGAAACATTTTGCCGGCAGTCTATTCTTGCATGTAGCATTAAACTTGTTGCATGTTGTACTCATGTGTAATTGCGATCATCAATTTTCTTTCGCTGTCGTATCCTACCGAGCTTTCGCAAACCGCCTTGATCCTCGCAGGAAGCATGTTCGAGTGGAGATCACATCAATCATTGTATCATCGGTCTCAGTATGATCGCTGTCTAATGAGCCTGGAAACAGATGCTCACACATGCTTTTCTGAATAATAGATGCAATGGGACGCTGCTTCCACCACTCATCATCTTGTAGCTTTCGCATGCGCTCTCACCGAATCGGCTTGAGAGGAGCGAGAGTAGGAATCATCACCCTTCAATAGGAGCTTTGAAGAGGATCGACGTTGTTCTTGCTTGGTGTTTAATGGTCCTTGACACGAAGGTGTACGTTAAATTCTTAAGGAACTGGGAGATTTAAATGAACCTATGGATGGCTACATATCAAGTTTGAAATGAATCTATTGTGAGAAGAAATGATAAAGAACACACACGAGAGAGTAACAGCTGCACAAAAAGCAACCTCAAACTTTTGCTTTTTTATAATTGTAAATGCAGATGTAGGTATATTTGTTTGTCAGGCCTCAAATGGTGCAACAACCTTCCATACCTCTGTCTCATCTGTCTGCCTGTATTGTTCCGCACTCGTGTTTTGCCTCGCTGCAGATTTGAGTGCAGAGGAGGGCTTTCTGGTTTTATCTACCCTTAGCATGAGTAGGAGGTGGGTTGATGTCTGCGTAATGCTCGCACGAGGTTTCAATGGTCCAGTATAGGAAAATGAATAATCTGGAGGTTAGCAAATGAAATAGAAAAGCAGCATTGAGAAGTGGACTCTGTACTGCATTCCTAGAATTCTTTCTGGCATCGTTAGTGGAAAAACCTACAAAGGCGGAAAGTACACTTAAAGAAGGCTGCGGTATACAGTTGCATGCATGTATAGACAGTTTGTACATACAGTGACATCCAGTCGTCTTAGATTATTACCACTAGGTACACAAACATGTATCATACACGCCTTTGCATTCCTTTTATTTAAAGGACTTATGACACATTTATGACGTACCAGACTGACCATCTTTAGATCTGTACCCTCCTCTTGGAATGAAGTGTTCTTACATGTTTTGCCCACCGGCTCTGAGGAATTCAGCAGCCTTTATCGTTATCTCTGGCCTTGCTTCATGCTGGTATAACTCTGACTCATCCTGCTTCCTGTTTATTTTTTTTCTGATCACTGAGCTCTGATCATGTTCTTTAGCCACCGTCTTCAAACAACTTCAAAGGTGGAGATTTCACCTGCTTAAAATGGCAACGTAAAGATGCCAAAGGTCTATGTGCAGGGTTTAGTAAACATAAAACAGTTGTCATGGTGACCTCACACTAGGAGTTCTTTTGGACTAATTATCAGAATGGCTGATGGACCTATAAGCGGTTTTGGCACTTTTTCATGGTTCTAGGAACTGTTGGAACCCTCCCCCTTTTTTATTAATTCCACACAACAGAAACTATGAACTATTTTGGAACCTAGAACACCATTTAGAGGAACCTTTTTAGGTATTCTCTTAGCACAGTGGCAGTGCGCATGCAGACAAAAGAAATCCCCATGCCGTGTAGTTCTCCGGGAACTGTTCCTCTTCAAAAAGTCCCCAGCACTGTTTGGTCCAAAAGGACATTGGCACAGGGAAGCACGTGGAATATTCAGCACAACAGCACAACCTCATTTGTGATTTAGCTTTCATACAACAGTTCTATAAGAGGCATAGTGATGTCAAAATAAACAAAAACAGCTAATAATTCTTTGCACGTTTAATGATGTGGCTTTGCCAACACAACTGCCACAACAAATTAACATGAAACAGGTAGGTGGGCAACACAAACATTTTCCTACTCCTGCTTTTTTGTGTATGTCTTCACTTTAGCCCGAACTCACAGACAATGTGTAAATACTGTCACCAGGGGGCTCACAATCAAAACAAAAACAAAAGATGACGTCATGGCTGTCGGGGAATCATGGGAGTGATTCTCTCTGCTACTCCAGCCCCAACCCATCCCATGACAACCAACTCCGATATGACAGTTGTCAAGTCGAACGGGCAAAACAGGAAGAGAATATGTTTACTGAACAGCTGATGAATCCATGTATGATATACGTGACATTTTTATCACAGCAGCACATACAGCAACAATACGGCAGCTTTCAGTAATAAATTCCCACTTTCTTATGCAGCGCTCTTTGACGTAATATCCGGTGTTTCCACGACAACAATAAACATGTCGTGTCTGTCATGGCTGCTCTATCATGGCAGTGGCCAGGACAAGACACGTCCTGTTACAACTATAGAATTAAGGATTTTTCTGGCTTTGATAACTGTTGGAAATATTCAAGCTGATGTAAGTACTCAACAACAACAAATATACAACAAAGATTAAGTCATTTTTAAATTAATTTAGATATTTTGGTGTTAACATTTTACATACAGTATTGTACATTTAAGCTACAAACACACATATCATTATCACTAAATCCTGCACGTCCCCACATTGATATGGAGTTGGCACATATCAGCACTTTTACTTTTTGGTTTTATGTGGACAAATGATGCTTGATGTGTCAATAAGGTTACTTAGACACTTTCCTAACAAGTTGCAATTATTTATTAAACTTTGATTATTTTGTATTGCTCATTTAATAAACAATATATTTGCTCCTACTCGCAGCACTTTTACCTCTCCGAAAATTACAATTTCACAAAAGCTTTCTCGGTAAAATAGAACGAGGTTACATTTACAAATGATAGTCCACTGTGGTGCAGTTAAAACTGCAGAGTGAACACACTCTCACTAAATGAAGGCACTTTATTTAATTGACAGGAGTCAGTGATTTGTGTTGAGCAGCATCCCGGCACACATCCTCCTGGCCGGCATGGATAAATCCTGCAACCCAATCAGCAGTTCCACCAACATCAGCAGGCATCCCAAAGAAAAAAAACCCTCCTTTCCCAAAAGCTCAACATTATTTTGTTATGGTCTGACCATGAGGGAATGTCAGCCGCCGTCACTGTAACATCAGCTGCACACAAACATCCTCAGTCCTCCTCAGCATGTTTGTGATGTCTGCTCATTACTCCACCTCAAGTCTTACAGCTTATCTCAAGGGGGATCAGTACTAAAAGGAGTGTGTGTTTCCCTTCAACTCCAGTTAACATAAGGACACTCGCTCACTTATTTGATTTCTTGTAATTCTTTGATCTCTCCATGCCCAACAGTCAGTCGGAGTAATCAAACAGAAGACGCGTTCAAGTAAGGACATCTCTTACAGTCACAGACTTCTGACAAAGTGTAACAAGAAATAAAAAGGGATACAGCCAGGTTTATTTTTCTGCAAATTAGTTACACCCTGAGAGTTAAGGATTAAGAATTTCCAGAAAAGTAACAACTCAAACAGACCTTAGTCATTCTATTATAAATAATGAACATGTTTGCCTTGTATGAAGATTTGAGAATTTTAACAAAGGAGAACTGTAACATACATTTCCCACAAGATTTCCTATCAGGGGGTGTCCAGACTGATGACCAGGGTTGGTATGGACCCTACTGAAATGGCCTCTGATGGCCAGCTCAGGTGCCAACCCAAGAATTCTAAATTTAATTAAGCTTTTTGTTTTTTGTTGGCACCCGGGCTAGCCAATTATAAATGCTATTGCATTGTCAGAGGTGAGATGTATGTAAAAAAAACAACATTTGGGTTGTGCAACAGGCTGCAGGCAACAGGCTGCAAGTAGCTTTTTTTGTCTTTCAATGCTTGTTTTCTTGTATTAATACTTTAGATTGTGTCTAATTGTGAGTAATTCATGTTCTTTTTGAGTCCTTACAAATAAAGTTTATAGAGATTTTGGGGGGATTTCTTTTCTTTTTTTTCATGTTGTGTTAGTTTTTAAGTTTAAAAATTTGACACATCTGTGAAAATCACATCTATATGATATTGTAATGTTAGTGTTTAAGTTGATATGAGAAGTGGAGAAAGGAAGCGTAAATAAATGATCCAGCCAACCCAATCAAAATAATCTAAACCTCCCTCCTGACTCCAATGGTTGTTGTTTTTTTGTGTTTTTGGGGGAGAGTACAGGAAAAGAGAGAGTGCTAGTAAGAGATGGAAGGGGAACCTAGAGGTTGATAGTCCAAATTGTGACAATAATAAAATAAACATTGAAGTTAACCTGACTGGATGTCAACTGAAATAACCACAGATGAAATGCAACAAAGTTTCTTCTCAATTATAGAGGGAATGCGATTAATCCTAAGAACAACATAAAGGCTTTGATTTTGGATGCAGTTACTCATTTCTCTGCATAAAGACATTTACAGTATCTGTATGAATATTTAGACACTCTCTCTCTCACACACACACACACACACACACACACACACACAGTAATGCCCCAGGAACTAACAATGACATATTTCAAATCATAATTCATCTTCTTTCTAAGAAGCCCTTCAACTAGAAGTGGTTTTGTAAATGCGGGCTGTGATACATTGAAATACCCAACATGAAGTCAAGAGAAAGTAAGACGAGACCATTTATATACTTCAGCCATGCTACAGAGGAAGTAATGAAGAGGAAAATGTTTTTAATATGCTTTATTCTGCTGTAAATAATGGGCCCTCTGAACGGTTAAATCTTTTACTAAAAAGAAATCAATACTCCTTCAATTTCAGTTTTGACTTCAAAAAACCTTTATGTGCTGATAATACTTCTTGCTTTATATATTTTCGATTAAGCCACCATAGATTCGGCCAATTTGAAAGTAATGAGTGTACAACATGAAATATTATGGTGTATTGCACGGTGCTGCAAGCAAATGTAATTGACTGAAAATGTAATCCGTGCACATTTGAAAAGTATTGTGCTAGAATGCGAAAGACAGTTGGTTTACAACATGGTCAAAAGAAGAAGAAATTTCAGTTTCATACAGCTAACAAATACATTCTAAGAATATGTCCACCTCATAATTTCACCTCATAATCAAGACACAATTTATATCAGTTCTGAAAAACACATGATGATAACAAATCAACAGAGGTAATCCTTCTCGAACTGTTGGAAATATTTCTCTTTGTGCCCTCAACTGCAGCCCCAAGTACAGAGTCTGATTGCCAAACGTCTGCCAGCCGCCCCCCAGGTCAATAACACAGAAATCCCTCCAGACCTGGAGCGAGCAGGGGAAATGACCCAAACACCTGACCTCCTGTGTATCCATCCTCGGAGTGAGAGGTCCCTGCACATCGTCCCTTTCTCCACAAATACCCTAAGTTAATCAACCATGATGCTTCTGAATTTCATTCACCTCCATCTGTGGAACTTTCCATTCTTAAATCTCTGAATGGTTTACACTTCTTACAGTTCATAGAATCCATCAAATTCCCCCTGCAACTACCAACCCTCTGTACGTGTCCTGCAAAAACAAATGCCCTACACCTAATAAATGCAATTTTTTGAGCAATTTTATATTTATTTGCACATATTATTCACCACTGATTTCGTTTGTATTACAAACCAGATGAGCTAGCACTTTGAGAGCAACATGAGGCACGGTGACAGCACTGTGTGCAGGAGTTTCATTATTGAAGCAGCTGTAATTATTGACAATGAATGCTTTGCGAGGACTGACACTGATAAAAAATTGAATTATGGTTGGAAATAAAATTGACAATAGGACTTTCAGAGAGGAGAATAGCTACAGCCGAATTAAGGTTTCTGGTCTGATTTCTACAAGGTCCATTTCAAACGACTGTAGCAGAACAGCATGCTCAAAGAACAGAAACAAATAGGACAACATTTAATAGGCCCTATGTACAGCTAATAATGCAGAAATTGAAATTCATGTCCAATCTACAAGCACAATGAAAGTGTATACAAGAGGGTTTGTCATAATTATTTGCAGCTGGAGCTTCATCAACCCATATGCATATTTATTTTGTATTTTATTATTTTACATTTTTGCAAATGTAATTTTTGCAAAAGACAAATAAAACAGTGTGTTCCCAGATTAAGATTTGTTCCCAGTATGTTCTGGTGTCTATAAGGCATTTGTGTTTGACAGTCAGCAGTGTTACAGAGCTATTATTAGTGATTGTTTGTGGAAAAAGGTGTTACCTCCTTCTAGAAATGAATGGGTTTCCTATGCTATATCCTTTCACTAACATTCAAATTCCACAGGGTTTGTTTTGTTTTGTTTGAGTTGTACAATTTGTAGTAGTAGTTCACTGTTTCTGTTTCTGGTGGTTTTGAAAATGTAAGTGTTGTAGCTTTTTGTTTGATTCAAAGTTTTATTTGACTATTATTTGTTGCTGTATATTTGTTGATGTTGGTTTATTTTCTGGGTAGGGTGGGAGTGGATGAATAGGGAGAAGAGCAGTGTACTCTTTTACTCATTATTTTTTCTTTTTGTATGTGTGTCTAAGGATGCTCGCTACACATTATGAAAAAAATTGATTCAGTCAATGTTAGCATATTTATGCATATCTGAATGTAACACATCACAACATGTGTATATAATCCTATAATCCATTTATCCTAGCATGTATTGTGAAGTGTATAGCTTCAACTTCCAATACACAATGAATGGAGACAAACTTTTATTCACGTCAGGTCGCCCAGTGGGTGATGCTTGCAACTGCACTTAGATTCAAAGAATATGCATTTCTAAGCATTTTATATTGGTTTATTTTTTGCAGATTTTAGATGAAAACAGGTATTAAGTGCATCTTATGGACTGAATTTGACAGTAATTGTCCACAAACCATTAGTCATTGGAGAAAACTGTCTAAAACTGATGAAAATTCTGTATCAACTTATTTGGTCTGTTTTTTAGTTGTATGTTATGGTGAACAATAAATACTGCCATCACAGGACCTGGTTTTAAAAAGGAGGGGGTGAGGTTGTCTGCAGTTGGTAGGCTGTATGCCTCTTATGGGAGGCTGGGTTGTCAAGTTAGACTCTCGTCCTCTGCCCTTTGCTGCATGTCATCACCGACCCAACTTTCCCAGATTTCCCTTTCAATCTTCACATGTCCTGTCCAACAAATGCAATGCAACAAAATTATCTTTGAAAATAAGAGAAGGTAGAGGCTCAGGGTAAAGTGATTCATGTAGAAACACACCATTAGGTTAGAGGGGGAAAATGAGGAGCTCTCACGGAAGCTTTACCAAGTCCCACTGCCATGAGAGCCTGGAGGAAACTTGTGGCTTTACATCAAACATATTGGTTTCCAGCATGGTTCTTGGAGGAAGGACTTGACTGAGTAGAATTATATAGAGCCTAATTTCCCAGCCATACATCAAACACTGTGGCAAAAAGGAAAGGGGCCGTTGGCGTAGTACATGGACGAGGTCTGGCCACAAACCACATCAAGAAGTCATTTACTGTTGACTGTGGGATCAATCGAGGAGATGGTGGCCTCTTAAAACTTGAACCATCCTTCTTGAGAAGTGTTTGTTGAAACTGCTGTACTCGAGTGCAAAGATAAATAATTCCCTTTTATTTGCCATATTGTTGAAAGTTGAATCCCAAGCTCTGTGATACACACAAAGTCGCTTAAAAAGAGGAGTCAGCTTTAACAAAAAGAACATGTGCACAGAGTTCAAACACGGTACAAAAACACTGTCAGGGTGTGTCAACAGAATTCTTTGCTTTTTTTTCTGGTTTTATGAAAATTATGTTTTAAATAATGTAGCTAGTTTATCTTTTTAAGAGGCTGCCATTAGTCATAAATAAAGTCTTTTTGATTTGGTGCTTACAAAAGTCTCTCTGAACAGATCACCTTAGATTGTGCTGAAACAATAATGTTGCACGTAAAAGAGTTTTAAAATAACCCTACAATGATCAGGCACACACCAGATCTGTTGAATAATTATTATAACATTGCTGCATTGCAGATAAAAAAAAAATTGTTTCATTTAAAGGGAAAATGAGGAAAGGCTGTTTACATGTTAGCAATAACCAGAACATCCTGTTACCATGGCTGTGTAAATGGTATTAATATTCTTGTGACTTTGTTGCAGAATTCTTTACTCCTTACAAAGTAATTTCTTACTATGATTGACTAATTTGTAATATTAATGATTTTCTTTCCTCACAAACACAGGACACACACACACACACACACACACACACACACACACACACAGTGTCACAAACATTCTTCTAAATGGAAAGCGTATTGGAGTATATTGAGTATTTTTCATTTGAATTAGATGGTAGAATAAGAAACATAGTTGATAGCTGGTCTGTGCTTATGATCTGTGTAAGATTATTAATAATGTTGTTCAGATACAATCCAGACTCTGGTGGATTAACAGGAGAAAAACCCAGAACTGCACTGAGTCGTCTTGAGCAGCAGGGAGGTGCTGTGAAGTTTGTTTACTTGCACTCTGATGATTCGATTAATGTTAATTTAACAGAGGAATCAAAGGGGGAAATGGAATATTTGGAAATCTCAAGGCTGAGCACATTAATCTGAAGTGTGTTCCTATGAAAAGTTAATCAGGAAAGAGTTTAAGATCCATTATTAATGGAGTCATGGGATGATGAAAAAAATATTCTCACCAGCGAGCGAAAGGGAGCTAATCAAACCTTTCCTGTTACAAATGTACCATAAGTACTTCATTATGTAAGAGCAGAGGTTAGGGTAAATTGACTTGAGTTTGTATAGCCATAGTCTTCTGATTACTCAAAGTGCTTTTACACTGCATGTCACACCTACACATTCACACACTGATGGCAGAGGTTGCTATGCAAAGTGACCATTAGAAGTAACTAATCCCATTCATGCACATCCACACACTGCTGTCAAAGCGTGAGAAACGTGGGGTTAAGTGTCTTGCCCAAGTACACATCAGACATTTGGCTGCAGGAGCTATAGGGATCGAACCCCTGACCTTCCGGTTGAGAGAAGACTGGCTCTACCACTGAGCCACAGCAGCCCTCTTGTGCCTGTTTTATTTAGACACATTTTGTTTGAGTAATTCTTGAAGTAAGTCTTCAAATTATACTTAGTTTCACTGAAAAGCTACATCTATGGTAATAATTAAGTGTTGTTCTTTTTTCTTACGCCCCCCCCACCACACATACACACTCTCACACACACACACACACACACACACACACCTACAGTTATTTACATTAAAACCTAATTAGTGGATCATCTCAACCAAGGCAGTTGGATGTGAACTGTCAATTTGTTGGCCTGAAGTCTTACAATCTCTTGGGCCTTTCATCATCTCTAATACCTTGTTATCTCCAATAAGCCAAGCGCCAGCTGAAACCATCATTATATAATTACCATGGGATGAGTCACGAGATGCTTCTCAGTTGTAGTCCTTATTATTCATGTAGTTGCAAGTCAGCACATTCCAATGCCTCTAATCCATCCAATCCTTCATTGTAGATTTATATATGGAAACTGTTCATTGTTGTTTTCTAGGTTACTTACTTCATTAAGGATTTCCTTTTCTCTAGCTTTTACATTTTTTAAATGTTTGTGGATTCTACATTTTCCTTCTGCTTACTAATACTGTCCCGACCTCTAATGATGATGTTTGGAAATGTTTATTTCCTGTTAAAAGTCCAATGAGGTTGAGATTCCAACTGATGTGTTATAAAGAGATTTACCCCCTCAAATTTAAATTTTACATTGATTTTAACTGGACTTTGGGGCTTTGAAAGCCTCAAGTGAACACTCCAAGAACTGCAGATATACGTACTACCACATTGGCTTAATTTTTAAACCAAGGTGGCCTCTTGGTTCTCACCCCATGGTCAAATGCAGCAGCTTAGTCTATAGTCCCTCCTCTTCAGAATATGGTATTTACATATCACACTGTTGTCAGTTTAGCAAATGCAGGACTCTGCTGTCAAGTTACTTTTCATACATATATAACACCTGGACACAGTTGTGCTAATATTTGCAACAATACAGAAGAAACATCCAGTCAAATTTTAAAAATAAAGCTTCCAAAAAATCTTTCACTTTTTAGGATTTTCAGACATATCAGTCAAAAAAAACAAACACATGTTTTCGCATTTTAGTTAGGATTACTCACCAGAAGTACTGCAGTTTAGGAAATGTACTTGTACTAGTTACAGAACATGACTTGAAAACACGTTATAACCTTAATAGCATACACTGTGTTACGTAAAAGACAATCAACTGCTTAAAAGAAGACTTTTACTATTGGTTTCACATTGTAAGTAAACACACAATGTGGGCGGCTGTGGCTCAACCAGTCGCCTCTCAACCAAAAGGTCTTGGATTTTTATCTCCATCTCCTGCAGCCACATGTCAATGTGTCCTTGGCAAAGATACTTAAAGGGATACTTCACCCATTTGCATTAAGCTTTGTATCATTAGAAACCTGGTAGTATTTTTGAATGGTCGTGCATCCCGCCCTCATTTTCCCCTGAGATGGGAAATCTTTGTATTTCTAAATCTGAAAAATTCTGTGACGCAAAATGACGATTTTTGCATCACTGGAAGCTGTTGGGGTTAGTGGGTGGGATCTCACTCCTTGAATCCAAACTTAACATCCGCCATATTTCTTGGAAGCTATGCTAACAGGCTCTATGGAGAAAGCTGATAATGGCGAAAAAAACATAAATATAGCGGCGAGACGGTGGCTGCCGACAGGCCGGTCTTGTGTTTTGGCTGCTGCGGCTGCTGGCCGCCGGGTCCGCCACTGGCTGCTAGCCACCGGGGGCCGGCGCTGGCCGCTGCAACACAAGACTGGCGTGTCAGCAGCAACCGTCTCACTGCTATATTGCTGGCTGCCGCCGGCCGCTGTCAGCTCAGCAGCCGAGACATAAGGCCTGCCTGTCGGCGGCGGTGAGGACGAGGAGCCTGGGCCGGCTCGAGCTGGGGCGGACTGGTAGTGTCACTGTTTGCCTATGGACACAGACATAGAGTCTGTTTTCTGCCAGGAATTTACAAGATCAATTCTGGAAGAAATCAGTTGAGGAAATGGTCTTATGTGTTGAAGTAAATATGTCTGTAAATGTTTTTATTACTATATTTCTACTGCTATACTGTATATTTTGGAGAAACTGTAATGATCAAATTTCCCTCTGGGATTAATAAAGTATTTCTGATTCTGAAATAGAGGACCTTAGTGGGAGTGGCCTGTGGTGCTGTGCATTCTGGGATTTGGTGTCTTTCATCCACATGAGCCAGAAAGACACTTTCTGCCTCTTCTCGGCCAAGAAGGCACCAACTTCAAAATTTATTTCACATTTCTACTACATGTATATGACCCAATGTCAATACAGATTCATGTTTCAACGGGTGAAGTATCCCTTTAATCCCACATTGTTCCCACTGCTCAGTCTTTCCTCTTCGCAAATTCTGATACTTATTTGACCTACCTATTACCCAATATCAACATCACAAGCTGTGTCACTCTTAAACTACTTCAGCACAGCATAGAATAAATAGCAAGCGGAAAGTCTCCAGAAATGACACTGAAGGTCTTCCTGGAGAATCATAATTTGACACAATGGGCTACTGGCCGAGTTGCTGTATTTGACAACTTGTGAGTGAGAAAAGATTGTACCTATCCCTCCCCTGAGACTCAGGAACTTTTCCCCAAAAATGCTGTGATTTTACAGATATTTCTTGGTATTGAAGAACACCAGGGCAAAAGGTTTCTACAACTCATCCTGTAAATACATGTTTGAACTGGTACAGATGGATAATCATTTCACAAATTTTCACTTTAAAGACGTTTTCCTTTTTGTCTCAGTTTCCCCAAAGGCACAAGAAGTCATTGTTATGCTAATCCCAAAACTCCACCCGGTAGTCCCTTCCCTACCAGTCAAAATAAGTCTAACCTACTGGGGAAGGAAACCCAAGAGACCACCACACTCTTGGGACCCTGGGAAAGTACTGGTTTCATAAAGGCCATGCTCAAAATCGCAGCCTCAGTGGAGATCTATTTGAACTGACAGCTGCGGCCTTGCAACACGAGGCAAGGATGCAGCCAGAAGTGACCAAGAGATTGATGTGTGTGCAGCTTCCTCCACTAAAGTTAAAAGTCACATAGAATCACCGGCTTTAGCAATCAGATGCTGTATTCTGCTCCCTTGGAGCAATTCACAGTGATGACTTCACAGAGCCATACAATGGCTTTAGATGGTTTTGTCAGTGTCATTGTAGAGGCTAGCCAAGCTCTAAACCTAAAATAGTCCCAATCAAAGAGGTAACCGGGATTGCATCAGAGAAAGTCCTGTCTGCCACACATCTTCTGTGGAGTTCAGGTGGATCCCTCTTACAGAAAATATTTCAGACTTATATTACTTGATCTAATCATTAACGACTCTATCTTTAAACTTAAAGAGCAAAATAACAATCACATCTAATCAAGCTGGTCAGCTGATTGTACTTATTTTAGTTACAATGCATTATTGTTTCATTGTTCCGCCAACTCAGGGTTTTGGAAATGATGACTGAGTTTGAATGGTCCTTGTCCCATTCAATTAAATCTGACAGATTGCATTATAATGGTCCACTGTGACCAATTACTTTATTTGGAACCCTATTATTTATATTCTCTGTTAACCTTCGATATGAATTTTACTGCTGGTGTACAGTAAGAACTTGAGCAGTTTTATAATGATTATTGAGCTATAATTGTTGGCAGAGGAACCATTCTTTTTTTGGGGGGGGGAAACGTGTGTCATCAGAGAGGCGCTTATAAACAACAACTCCAAAAAAAATAATCTGCTTTGAGAATTAAGGTCTTAACATCCAAGTCTGTCGTTAATTTTCTCAAGGAAGATTAATGACAAACATAATCCCAGAAACAAAGACGGATCATCTGAACAAGAATTACTGGCATCGTGCTTTATTTTGTTTCTTCGGCGATGCGAGTTTGAGTTAATAATGAGGTCAATACGCTGGAAGTGATGCATGTTTCTTACACCAGAAGAATGTAAAGGTAGTGCTTAACTTTTTTTTATATAGGCTTAATTGACAAACACACTTAATCTAACACAAATATCTTTATAGAGCACGGGAGAGAGATGGGCTCTTAATCCTGGCAAACCTTCAATCTAAAAAAATGTCTTCCAGTAGCAGCTAATATTAACACAACCTCATCCTTGTGTGTGTGTGCGTGTGCGTGTGAATATAATTGGTATTATTATCGCTGGTCGGACCCATAATCTTCTTTCTGACACAGCCTGTCAGCAGATTTATGTATTGTATGGATTGAGATACTTTAGGTCAGCACTTGTTCTCCTGCTGCTAATATAATTAAAATGGACCTGAAGCCTGATCTTTTTTTAAAGGGAAAGTTTAAATAATATCTGGGAACAGCTGGGGTTGTGTTTTGAACAGATTTTTAATGTTTTTCGGTGGTTGTTTTAATATTGTTTTCCATCATTAAAACCACTCAATGTCTCATGAGACTGATGTTTCAGGAAGGAAATAAAGAATCTTAAGAGATGATGTCATTACTTGGCACACACTCACATACTGCGCTCACAGAAACATGTGGTCAGATAGATGACCTGTAGACATGGATATGTAGACTATATTATATCATGTTTAAATGTCAGCTATTTAAAACTTTCCGTTTATGAATAGTAACTTGTGAGTGCTCTTTATTTTATGTAACGGTTCCTTCCTCTTCCTCAAACATCTAATTCGGTTGTTCCTGTGTGAATGAGGCTAAATTTAACCTTAAAAGAAATGTCAAAACTGAAAGTCACTTTAAAGTAAACATCACCTGTCTCACTTCCTTTACATCACCTTCATGCCCGCATGTACTTATCCTCAGGTTGGCCCTCATTTGCACTCACTCTCTTTCAATAAACTTTTTATTCACACTGCCTACTACAGAACCATACTCTAAAAAAGTCTTTGCATTCATGCACATGATTATAACTGCGTCATCATTTTCAGGTTGAACTTATTCAATGAAAATCTAGGGCTCGACTCAACTTTATGTATAATTTGAATATTAAATGAAAATAACACTTTAAGAAAAAAATAACATTTGCATATATCTTTTCTGCAGAGAGGCTACTGTACAAACCTTTGGGTGCATGAAGCCATTGCATCTGTGAGAAATTGGTTAAAAAAAAAACGAATTGAAAAAGACATGTTAGATGATGTGTAAGATTTCCGACTTCTGAATAGGTTGTTTTTTTTTGCATTCAAAAGCAGCTGTACAGTCTGTTCTTCTATTTTCTTCTTTTTTTTTATTGTCCTGAAGGGGCAGAGTCAGAGATCCTTATTTAAAGTCTATTCAGTGTTATAGCACATGCGGAGACTCTGCCCGACAGGTGATGTCCTCCTGTGCAGGGTGTGTGAGTGCTGGATACAGCAGAGTGAATAATAAAACGGAGGACAGCAGAATGACAAGAACATTGCTTCCGTGAAACATTACTCGGCTGCATCCCCCATGGTGCAGCTCTTTATTATCTGTCAGGGTCGCAGCACTATTGAACTGCGGGAGAGCAGGTAACCAGTTCCTCCTGTGCTGACACTTATTAACGTCGGAGAAATGAAGCCAAGCAGCTCGCCCATGTGCCCACATGTACTGTAAAGGCAGAAACAAGGAGGAAAGCAAGGCAGAATTATTACACATGATCAATCATTTCAGAGTGGACAAACCAGTCCTACAACCAGTCTAAAGAAAAGTTTTCAACAAGTTTTTTTTCTTTTTTCATGCAGTTTGAGCTTTCTTTGTGCACAGCTGTAAGGACAAGGAGAGAAAATGATTACCTCTGGGTATGCATAGAAGTGCCTTAGGCTCAGTTTCACAGAACCACTTCCAATCTAGGACACAACTCTCACAGAGAGCGACTGGAAGGGAAGAAGCAGTGAGATTACGCTCCAGTCTGATTAACATGGACAGAAGAAAGGTGAATATTTATTGCATGCAGCACAACCTCTTGGCCTCCCTTATTTCACCATCCTCTCCGTTGCCTTTTTTTTTTTTTTTTTTTTTACACTTAAGGAAACAAAGACGAAGGAGTCATCAATGCTGGACCTCAGGACATTTGTCTTTTTAACTGTTGCTTGTCTGCATGCAGCCTGCATATTGGATTTCATTATGCTGTACTGCTGCCGGGCCATTAAAGATTTAATCAAGGTTGTAATCTGACTACCGCCACTAATCAAAAATACATCTTGACATCAATATGTATTTCACAAATGCAGAAGCGCTCATCAGAAAATCCAGAGCAAACTGTGTTGCATCTTAGATGAAATCAAACAGTGAGAGATCCATGAATTAAACATGACTGTCATATAACTGAAACAACCCCACCCCCCTTTTCTTTCTTACGTCAAATGTAACCTGTAATGAATGATTTATTACATTGCTATGAATCAGCTTTGAAGGTTTGATTGGATTAACTCGGTCATTAATTAAAGGGACGATGATTGAGGGAACACCCTGATTATTATTGCAACCCCTGTTTCCTGGAGCTTCTATTCCAGGTCAGACATGAATCCATCACACTACATTAGAGAAGTCACAAGATTGTGCGTGGACCAACACACGGCAATATCTGGCTAATGTTTGATTAATGAGAGAAGCTTGAAATGAAAATGTGAAGAAAAGGGAGATTGGCAGAGGATTTTTTTTTTAAAACTATTGATCGTTAAGTGCATGGAGAAGAGGTGGTGACATACAGTAAAGTTAGGTAGTATGACAAGGACAAGACGTAACCCCATTAAGCCCTGATATAATTAGACAGACTGACAGGAAAGAAGACATTGAATAATAATGTGAAAACTACCTTGATCTATGCTGAACTACCACCTAATACAGTCAATTATAACTAGAGATGTTACCTAAGAGTGCACATATGCATCCATATATTTTATTCACACAATTTTCTTTTATCCAGTTGTTTTCGAGATCTCAAATCATTTATCTTGTTACCTCAAGATGATTATGCTTGTTTTACAATTATTTTTCCTTTTAAAATAATGTGTTATGCTTGTTTGAACAATTTTATTGAAGTTGTTTTCTAAAGATCTTTACTTGTTTTTCACATTATTTTTGGGATAATAAAACTGGTTTTCCTGTCACAGCCTTGGTTGTGATCATTTAGTATTTCCTATGCTTCCCTCGTGTCTTCTCCCCCTTCCCTCTTTTGGTCTTTGGCTGTGTCTGAAATCAAAAACTAGTCACTGTGTAGTGAATACACCATTTGTTAGTGGTGTCTGAATTCTGAGCGAGCATAATCATACCATATTATATAGTCCACTCATTGTATAACAAGGTGTATTATGAAAAGTAGTGTACAACGGAATGTCACTGTCCAAGCAATATATACCATCATGCATTGCAATTCAAAGCTTTTTGCGAGTGCAGAGTGGCTTTTGACTGGACTGCTCTCAGACAGACCAGAGGAGCTACCAGCAAGAACACAGAAACACAAATATGTCATATTTAGGGGGCGGTTTTTTCTGAACTGGAAGCTTTTTTAATAAAGGATTGTCAGTGGAGGTAATGTTAATTTGTCCTCATGACGACGATGACACCAGAGTCTGTAAGCACAAAAATTTGATTTGGTGTGAAAAAATATGTAAAAACATTTCTAAATAATTTGATCTATCCTTATAAATGATTTACTGACATTATTAATCCTTGTTCAGTGAGTGAGCCGAGGAGTGTTGTTATTTTTATTGTGCTGAATGTGTGCATTATATAGTCTACTACACATAACGCCCTATATAGTGTGTAGGGAGGGAATGAGTGTGCGATATCAAACACTAATTTCTCTTCTTCTCCACTCATGGCCAGATTATCGTCTGTGGAAGTGTTCATCGGCTGTTTTGTATAATTTAGACAGAGTTTATCACCTTCAGTTTTTCCAGTGTTTTCTAACACTTTTTGTCCTGTGTTCAGATTCAGTCCCAAACTGCAAACAACGCAACTCTGAAGATCACCAAGTCAGCCAACGGGACAACATCAGTGTCAAAATTCTTCAAACTCCTTTACTCATCCCAAATCAGCCAGCCAATCAGCATTCTGCTAGCTCTCTGCCCTGAAATAAATCTCCTCTAAACTTTCCTACAGTCTCTGTGTCCACTTTTTAATTCATATACAACAACAATACTTTTCTCGTTATAAAGGATTCATTTATCTCACTACTTGACATAACAAAGCAGTAGCAGAGAGAATCTATCCCATGATTTCCCGCCAGCCTCGACGTCATCTTTTGTTATTGTTTTTATTGAGAGCCCCCTGGTGGCAGATTTTACATACTGTTAAGGAAGTTTATTTTTTTATGAATGATACCCTTAGACACTTGTTGTGGTCTTCCATATACAGTAAGCACAGGGAGTTAGTCAAGTGGTGCAAACTGTCCAGGTCAATTTTCTTCTCGTGCCCCTTCACTGTCATGCATCTTTCATATCCCTGAACACAACAGACCTGTCTTTGACTACTATAATAAAAAAAAGTTAAAATTACACTATATGGATAATAAGAATGGCCTAAATTATCACAGCGTATATTAATAGATTTTATTGTATTGTTATTTATATGGGGTTTTTTTTATAATGAAATTACTATCTTAAAGTCATACTTGTTATTCAGGGTTCCATAAAAAAGGCTAATTTAAAATTCCTCAACCCTAAAACCCCTTAACAAAATAGACCAGGGAACCCCCAAATTTGGCCAGAGTCTTCATCT
Source organism: Labrus mixtus (assembly GCF_963584025.1). NCBI lineage: Eukaryota > Metazoa > Chordata > Actinopteri > Labriformes > Labridae > Labrus > Labrus mixtus. Next base: position 15,851,530 of record NC_083628.1, on the reverse strand, counting down.
GATATAATTTGGATGTGTTCTGACTGAAAGTGTATTAAGCCCATAACCAAATTGGTCATAAATTATTTTGTTGTTTTCCATAGCCTGTGTTTGGTGAAAATGAATTGCTTCACCCTCAGACTGTTTTGTGGCTAATCCTCTTAAGGGCCCCTGGGAGTTCCCAGAACCTATCTGTGGGAGACAAGATTTTACAGCAGTGAAAAGAAAGCTTTTCTTCAAAACCAAAAGTCATAGTGAGCACTCCAGTGTTATTAACTCCTTATGTTATCCTAAGTGATCTGATACTGAACAACAGGTGACAGAACACATGCTCACAGCATTTACTGTTATTTTGAATCACTTTGACTGTTGATATTATATATATAGATTTGATACAAAACGGGAGCCTGCAGATCAGTGTCGTTCCAATCACCTTGCACAAAGAGGGAACTTACCAGGTGTGGATCAAATATAAAATGGTTAAAAGGAGAAATAGTATCTAGAAAACTTTAATAAATCAACAAAACTGAAGTGTTTGCACTTAGATACAGATGAGATTAACATTCTTAAGTAAAGTGAAAAAAATGTCCCTAATGAGAACCAGGAGTGGAAGTAAACATTAGGGGCCGGATTTACAAAAAGGATTTATCAGCTTGACGCCCAATAAACCTGTGCAAATGAGTCAAAAATGTTCCGCCTAATTCACAAAAATTACACAAAAGGATAAATGCACCCATGACTGTGCTGCAGAGCAAACTTTTTGTAATGACAATGAGTCATTACGCAGTCATTAGCGAAAAATTGGTCTTAGCAAAAAACTCACAAACACCAGAATAAATAGACACACAGTTAGAGTGCAAAAAATACCGGTTGTGCTGTGGTATTCATAATATATGTTATGTGCAAATTTCACAGTGAACCTGTGGCTAATAATTGTGTTGTTATTGGAAGCTATGGGACAGCGGTAGAATATTTTTGCCTCATATGACTTAAAATAAATTCTTTCTAACTCTGTAAATACAGTCTGTAAATGTAACATTGAAATTATTATTTTTGTTAATACAACCACACTTCATCCACATGGAGAGGTGGGAGCTGTTAGGCATGATGAGGATGTGGGTGTTTTTTTTTCTTCTTCTGAGTTATGCTTACTTGATTCATTCAGTGATGAAGCTTTGATTTAAAAGGTTAAAATTATACTCCATTTTTTATTATTGTTTTTTTGAGTCTGTCCTCATAATAAACTTGATAAAGTTTCCCCTCCTACCTCGTCATCTTTATGTGGGGAAACTTGTGTTCCATCAGCAAGAGAGTGCAGCTCTGCATAAGGTAAAGGTGGACATTTTTCTCTCCACATTCAGGCGCAAAACAAGAGCAAACATCTGAATATGCCTTTTGTCAATTAGACCTTGAGATAGATAGCGGGAAGAAATAGTGGGCAATCTTTTTAGATATTAGCAACCACAATCCATTTCCAGGCCTCAAATGTGTGCAATTGTTGACTTCTGTACTAACAAACATGTTTTTTTTAGTTTTAATTAGCCTATATAACTCCTTCCTACCCCAATATTCACCCCCAAACTCTTTCCTTCATCCTCCAGTCTGCCATAGCTTGAGAAGACTGTCATGTCTGTCGCTAAGGTCGCGGTCACACTGGCCATCTGTACCGTGTACTATGCCACCTTTTTATCCAAGGGAGGCATTAGAATAGTTTGGTACCCAACCTTAGTGTGTGTCGGTCTTTACTCATGACCTCAATGAAAGATTCAAAAGGGGAAACATCTTCAATCTGATCTGATCAAATCTTTATTGAAAAAGTCAGTTAGTTTCTTGTGCTGGTAAACTTCACATGCATGTTGGTTGTAATATTTACATTGCAAATGAATATAAAGCTTACAGTCCTAATATTAGGCTTAAAACAAATTGAATTAATACATCAAATTACTTGACATTACACCATAAGCACACAACAGCTGTGTGAGCAGAATGATTATCAGCATGGTGGCAACTTCCTGCTTATGGTGGAGAGCAGCAGGAATGTCCCCACAGGTTTTCTATTTATACCCTCCCCCTGAAGAAGGAGTGCCATGGATAGCTGTGGGTAAGACTGTAGTGAAGTATGGAGCCTTTTAGAGGGCAAACACATGGTGTCACTATAAGTGTGGTGCAATCAGGAACCAGCTGGCAAGTGCACAACAGCCAGCATCTGTCACCATGTATTAATAAGGCAGAAAACAATGCGAACAAAGTCGACTGTCTAGACTCTACTCTTTTTATTATTTATTGACAACCATATTATTCACCATAAACAAGCGCTTTGCAATATAGATGAGGAAAACTATAGTCAGAAACCTTGAGCAAAGCCAGACTAGCAGCATCATTGCTGAGAGGACATCTATCTGGACTAAAGAACTAAGGACTGGGAGAGATAGAAATAGTGGCATAAAATAGCTTGGAAGGAAACTCTACTGCCAGACTGCTCTGAAATGAACGTACAGTTAAATAAGTTACACAAAATAAAAACCCAAATGTAAGTAAAAGAGCTTATTGAGCCTGTAAATGTCATCTGTCCTTAGCCACACTACTGCTTAGAAGATGATGCTTGGCCATACCCAGTGACAGAACATCTGCAGCATTAACTAGAGCTGAAAGACACCATAATAAATGGAAAATGGAAAATTGACTTTTCTAGTCTAGGTCAACAGCAGTGAGCATTACTGAACAATGATCCACATAAATCTACAAGTCAAAGATAAACAGAAACTATGAGAAAGTTACAAAGTAAGCATGAATGGGGTTGCCAAACAGGGGCAATGACTTTTGCAGAGGTAAAAATTCCCTAAATCTGTGCTTGATGCAAACTTATGGCTGTTGTTTATTCCGTAAGCATCAGACTTGATGAAAAAAATGGATGAAGAAAAAACACACACACTGAGTGTTTAAGTTTAGAATGATAGATGAGGTGTCTTCAAGGACTTTAAACAAGTCACTTGCATTTTGGATTAAACTTTGGAGAGGACTGGGAACCTACACAATGCTCACACACGCATATCAACGGAAATTTGCCCCCAAGGCACAGAAAGTGCAGCTTCTCTTTTGCTGCCTTGCCCTCTTACAGTAAATCAGTGTTTTAAATGCCTGGACAAGATGGAACCACTTGACAGTGGTGTCATTGGAACACTGTTGTCACGCTAGCACACTGCCGACGAGCTGTTAGCACTCATAACACAGGCTAAAAGCCATGCTAATGCTTTTTGAGGCTTTCCTCAGGCAAAGCAGTGCTTTGAGCTAAATGCTAGTCAACATGCAAACAAGATCTCAGTGATAACAGGCTGATGTTTATCATGTTTACGATCTTATTTCAGCATATTTGCATGTTAACATTTGCTAATTAGCATTACAAAAAATAAAGCATGCAGATTAGTCATAAACTAAAAATGCCTATAGGGCAAATTAAAATCTTAGGATGAAAAGTCTGTAAATAGCTAAGTGTTAACACTTCAGGGAATCTGAAGGCAATCCTTTCCCTGCAGAGGATGTTGAGACACTGAACTAAGGAGCAGAAGGTTCCCTTAGAGAAAAAACAAAGTCTTCTGGGGACTCCAAATGCCTGCACAAAATATTATCGCAATCTAGTTAATAGCTTTTGAGATATTTCAGTGTCGACTTAAGTGTTGGACTGCCACACCCACTAACATTGCCATCCCTGGAGCTACTATGAGCAAGGGTAAAGCTGTCATTATGCAGGACAAACAACTAAGCACTGGCAAATGACCTATGTCTGCAGTATATTTGCACTAAGACCGAAACATCTTCTTACAAGCAGTGTCTGTTTGTGTTTGTGTTCTTCTTTTTTGTTGGACACTTCTGGGCTTCTTCTGCCATCCCCATTTAAAAAAACAACACAATCATATGAATTATGCATTACATCCTAAAGCAAAGGAGACTCTCAGAAAGTGTGCATAAAAGCCTGAAAAGTCTGCAGGAGGGCCCTCATGCACATCCACTGTAGATTTTATGGTGGGGCAGCCCTGAGCCGCTGTAGTCTTAGTAGAACTGTACATCAAAGTCAGCGAGTCTGTGACAGCAAGATTGGGCAAGAAGGACTTTGAGAGAAAGGAGGAAGGGGAGAGAGACATAGTGGAAAGAGAAGCTGAGTCTGTGACACTGTTTGACTTATTACAGTACAATCATTGACTTTACTGCGCTGGGTGATATCTAAATGAAAATAAATGTTATCAGAAACAATATTTACAGTAAAGCTTATACGCACTGGCAGGTTAAATAGAGCTAATCAGACTTCCCAGACGTGAGTTTTTGCATTTAACTGATTTAAGCTTGTATATTGTTTATGCATTGTTTTGTGTCTCAAGGGGGCGCAAAGAGTCAATTTTAAAAACCACAAACAACATTTTTGTGAGTCAGGAGAGGGTCTTGCACTTGTCGCTGTTTCACCAGACTGGATAAGAAGAGAGCTGAACTCAAGAGGGAGCAGGAATGTGTGACTGCTGTTTATGGGGTCAAGATGTCTGTGATTAAGAATTAGCATTGGCTCTGGAACTATAACACGATTTAAAGTGGTCTTTTTACATCTACAAGTGGGAGAAAAACATATTTATTCATTCATTTACTTAGCAAAATTAGCATATGGAATGAAATGTGCACATGCCAATGTTTTAAGTCCCTGCTAAATGATCTCATTGGTCAGAGATGATTTCCATCATAACTAGTCTGATGATACAAAATGCCATATTGATTAATTAATTCTACAATTAATTTAGCAGACACTTTTATCCAAAGCGACATACATCAGAGAGTAAGTACAACACAAGCAATGATCTAGAGAGGAGGAAACAACTTCATTAAGTGCAAACAATCAGCTTTAAGTCTGATTGGACACACAGTTGCTGACAGGCAGTGCACAGAGGCAAAACCCAACATCGACAGCCGTTCTTGAGAGCTCTAATCAGCATCAAAACCATTTTAAAATCGTCATTATCAAACAAAACCATCATCAATATTATTGTCATCAATAATATCATAAAGTGCGTAGGTATTCATGAAAGAGCAAGGTCTTTAGCTTTTTCTTAAAGGTGCAGAGGGACTCTGCAGATCGAATGGAGTTTGGAAGTTAATTCCACCACCAGGGGGGAACAGAGAAGGAGTGTCTAGACTTAGGACCCTCATTGTTTATCTCTAAAGGCAAATTAGTTTTACAAACTGCTTATACCTGCATATTCTTCTGTGATTAGGTAATGATTGCCAAAATGTTACGTGACTCCAAAGACTGTCTTATCTCTATAGTTGCAGATGATAAAGCTTTCTTTTTTATAAATTAACTTTTTACATTTATCGTTCAACCCCTATGAAAATGCAGAGCATATTCATATTGGAGCTTTATTTATGCATCAACTTTATATGAAGAGGTGTTCATTTATCTCAATTCAGAGACCTCATATATATTCTACAGGTGTTTGTTCATCAGTAAGCATAAACTCACAGTAAAAAGAGGACTAAGAATAAACAAGATGAAGTAATGTGACGATGCAACCATTTATTAGCCATTTAATATATCAACATGAATCTCCCCATAAGCTTCACAAAAAACAGTCACATAAATCCTCATTGATATTACATGGCTTAATGCTATGGCAAGGAGAATTAGTTCTTGCAATCTCTTTGGGTGCAAATACATTGGCAGAAAATGCAACAACAAATATTAAAATGCATGAGTACAGCTGACTCACTAAATTCTGGCCACGTTTGCACTGGGCGATGGGTTTTCTAATACTTAAATGATCAGAAAGAAGAGAATGAGCTAAATCGTCTCTGGGAATTAGTCTGAAGATGTTGAAAGACTTCAGGTAAAAATGCACACAGCAGACTGTGTTGAGTTAATGGATTTCTTCCTCCCCTTCCTTTAATATTCAACTGAATAACTGTGGCTTCTTTTTGCCAAGAGACTTTCTGTGAGACACAATATTCAAATGCTTCAATAGTCATAATATATGTCAAAGCTGACTGGGGCTAGAAGCAGTAAGGCTGAGAAGTTTTTAAGCCCTCAGCGGTAAGATAGCAGAACGTAATGCTGCTGAGCAAAAACAGATTTTTCATGTCTTCCTCCTCTGGACCGGTGATGAACGGCTGCTTTAATGGATCTGCAGAAGAAACAGAAAAAGTGTGTGTTTGTGCAAACATGTTATTTATTTCAGACTTGGATTCTTGATTCTGAGATTTGCTTGTAAATCAATCCATCAGCTGGTCTATTAAAGGGTTAATATGCCACATCCATGTAGCTCTTACTTATTGTTTGTTATAACAGCATGTTCCTTCATTACCTGGTCAGTTTCGATATTATGCGGCACACAAAGAAAATAAGAACATGAATCTTTTCTCAGAAGAAGAAAGCAGTGGGATGATACCAGTGTTTCATGTAATAATTATCTCTGCGGTTCTGCAAATTGTTTTGTGCTTTCCTCTGATGTTTCTCAAATATGGCGAAAATAGAAGTGTAATGAGGGGTACAGAATAAAACATCTTTGCATTTCAGAGACATTTGCAGTTTCTCTACTTCAGTGACCCAGCTTTTGCTGATATTTATGTCTAATTGAGTGTATTTTAACTCCTTACATGCTTACTTTCTCATTTTGATTTAAAGTATGTATCTTGTGCAATGTTTGTCTGTGTTTTCTGAAAAGTGGGTTTGATTGATGTCTTCGCTTGTCCTTAAAGGATAAACTTAATTAGATCTATACAGGTTTGGATGTAAAGTATTGGAATGATCTTTTACAACAAGGATCTAGTTTAAGATTTTTTGGTAGGTGATGCATTGAAAGAACAAGCCATTCATCTAAGAAAATGACTTTGTCTTTTTTCATCCTTGCTATTACCTTTTCTCAATCGTTTCCAGCAATTACTTCTGAAAGCCTGTCTGAACTTAGACGTACGATTATAAAAAACTAAGCAGACAATTGCTTATGGCGTCATTCCTAACCCAAGAATGCTGAATAAAGGTCAGTTAGCTTAAGGTGGATTCATTATACTATATTCACCATAAATGACCATAATGGAGATTTTACACAATATGAGTTCTGCATTTAAGGGAACTGTGGCAGGTTACTGGATATTGGATAATTGATAAATCTGAATTTGTGTTAAGGCCCTTTAACCTGGATTCTTCTTTATTGCATAATGTAAAGGGCCCATGTGTCAACCAGACTAAGAGCAGGCTGACAATGAACCCAAAACAGAAACCCAAGTTACAGCTGAAAGAATGTCTCTAGTTTTATAACTCTGTGTTCATAAACCAAGGTTTTGGGAGGAAAAATGCAGTAGTGAGCAGAAGGTGGTTAGAAGAGAAGTGAAAGGAACACGGATAAAGGTAAGGTATAAGACTTTCAGAGCAGGAGATGTCACACTTGAGCACTAGTCGCTCAAACAACAACAAAGCTGTCCCTTCAGAGCATCGCTCCCCCCCACCCCTGTGTTCTGATTGAGAGCAGCCATTTTTACATACAAAAATGCAACCCAAAGTTCTTGTTTAATTCAGTTCTTGTTCCTTTGAAGTATTTAATACGAAAAAAAAGTTGTATCTTTGGTGGGAAAAGTCGGGTTTTGAACGAAACTCCATCATTATGCCCCTACTGAAAGCGTCCCTTAGTGGGCATGGCCATCTCTCCCCCATGCATGTGCTGGCAGTGCTAACAGTTGAGGAAGGGGTTTATGTGAATGAAACATGTTTGAGCCTTTGCGTGAAACATATCTGACCATATGAACACAGCCAAAAACAACAAGCCCAGAGGGAGTTTGAATTTGTTCCTTTTTAGAAAGGCATTACTCACCGATATTTTTTAGTTTGGATATATTTTATATCTGCTAAATTAATGTTTTAAATGTTGCTAAGTAAAACTATAATCACATGAGCTCTATACATGTGTGTAATAAATTTCACTTGCCAATTGAAATTGACATATATCAATGTCCAAAGCGTGGAGCTGACAGATAGATGGACATTCCTGACAGGCCAAACGCATAAAGTACTAATAAGACCTTCAGGATAAAGTAATCTTTAAATTTGCTAATTAGTTGCATATCTCTTATTAATCATTTTAATAGTGAATATACCTTGCACAGAGGACCCACATATTAATTTTGCCCTTGGCCATGCAATTACATATTTTGAACCCACTGCAACCAGAACCACCAAAACTTGAGAAATGAAGGGGGTTTGTTAAAATCAGAGTCAGACTTAGGATGCACAAAACATCAACTCTACTTGTTTATGATCATCTTTCATTTTGATGTCTTGCTGTGTGAGATTTTATTACTACGTGATGGAATAAAGATTAAACAAAAAAAAAAATCATGCAACAAATTCAAAGCTTGATTCGCCTGAGGGCATGTCAAACCCGCTTAATGCCGACACATTTGTATTTCTCATTTAAAGCTAGGGGAGCAACACAGACACGTGTTTTTTGGTCTCAACCCTTGAGACTATGAAATTGCGTAGGCTACAACTCACGTCATGAATTCAGTAGTATCCAAGTGGACTAAAGACGCGCTGAACACCTCCTCCCCCCCTTCTTTCCCCGAGTCCTTCGGGCAAAAAACTCACGCACCCTCCCTGAGTGTACGTCAACGAGCGGGGTCTCTGCTGCTGCTGCTGCTGCTGCTGCTCGCGGACAAAACCACGCGCAGCTGCTTTCATTCTCCAGAGCTCGCGACTGCACGAACAGGAGGGGAGCTCGTGCTGCTTGTTGCGGGGGGGACCTCTGTTGGACTTGATATGGGACGAGAATAGCCTACACATTTTCCCACCTGACATGTCTTCATAGCTTATAATAATTAGGCTACAAGTGCTGTTTTGTTTGAAACAAACTTGTTAACCCTAAACGTACCTTCCCGCCGCTGGTTTTAATGTGTTTTATGTGTTTGCGCTCAACAGTGAGGTAGACTTATGCAGGAAACATTTTCACACGACTATCGGCGTGTCTTTTATCCCGTGGATGCTGCTGTCGGGGTCGGTGTCTGAGCCCTGCAGGACCAGCCTGTCATAGGGCATCATGAATTTCTCGGTTTTTCACAAGTGGATGAGGCATATTTCCCCGGAGATGCTGCTGTTGGTGCAGATATTGTGGCTTTTACCTCTGACCGGAGCGGCTCCATCTCAGACGACCGAGCAGCTGGACACAGGGGTGGTAAGTTTGTTACCTTTTTTCTACCTGTGGGGCAGGAAGTTTTGCTTGCTGCAAGCCTGTCAAATTGGGGGGGGGGGGAATGGGACATTTAGGCTAGGCTACTTGAGGAATATAGTCAGCTAGTCTACATTTTTATCCTACCCTCCTCTTAGAGCTGGCAGTTTTTACTTTTGGTGGTCTGAAGCAGATGCTGTCCTCACCGCAGCCTACTTTATCTGACTTTCATCATCATCACCATCATAGCAGTCCACTGCACCGGTAGAGCACATTGTTGCAGGCTGGGTCTGATGGAAAATGAAATCAGATTGCGGATCACTTTAATATTTGGCAATCAATAGCCTACATGTGAATGTTTCTGCTTTGGCGAAATATTAACCTCCTCGCCATGAATGGCATAAGCGGCAGACCTCCATCATAGCCTACGGACGAATGATTGTTTTCTTCTCTGTCATGGTTCTATAGCCTATACGTCACCTTGCTCCAAAAATAACTGTTTAGTTTAAGATGGGGTTGCTAAAACTAAAATGTGGAGCAGCAGATGATGCTGACAGTTAAATAGATCATCCATTTAAATGTTTGAATTGAATGATTCAAATCAAGAGTTATATGGATTTAGTTAAAAAGTTTTGCAGTGAATGAATCAGGAAGTAGGATATTTTGTTTTCAGAGTTTCAAACTTAATTGAATCAATCTAGCACTTCCAATTATCTGCATCTAAGCAAATGAAGCATCAAAGATGTGATCTATCTTTCTATATGGCTTCTTCAGCTTTGATTTTTAGACTTTAATGAACAGAGCACCTGCAGATAAAACAGGCTGCTCAAAAGCAACTCCTTAGACAGCAGTCTAATTAATTGTTTTCTTCAGTAGTTGTGATGTCTGCATACATTATTTGTTTGTTTGCAGCTGAGTAGTACATCTGGATCTTCCCGACCAGATTAAATCACAAAAAAAAAAAAAAAGATTGTTTCATGTTGTTGCCCATTCAACTGCTGCGTCTCCAGCGTCTCTCTCTCTCCACAGCTGCAATGTTTCTCTTGTTTTGTGTTTGGATTTGGAAGCTAAGCTTGAGGATGAATCTTATTATCAAGGACATCGCTGTTGCAGCACCACCTCCGCTGACTCCCTGTGGACATGTGGTGCCAGAAAACTATCATTCATTGCGTGGGTCTCAGATCCTCTTTCTGTAGCTGCAGACGTAAATTGTCCCTGGACTCCACAAGTGAGTTGAGGACAGCGGGGCGGACTTGAGTGCACAGAGAGGAGCACTGAGACATGGTTTGGATGTGCCCGAAGTACAAAAGTACAAGCAGGGTGCTTGCATATGAATGAGCTGTTGTTTGGTCGGCAATCCTTTAGGCTGCTTAAATGCTGTATTAAAGCAAATCAAGCTATCTTTGAGTGTGTATAAACACATGGCTTTTTGCAAATGAAGCAGAAACACATCTATGTAGGAATCACTATCCCCACATATTAAGTCCAAGTGCAAATGCAACTGCTGTTTTGCTCCGAATTCGGTTCTGCTATCGAGGATCTATGTTTATTAGTTGTGAGATATTCAACTTGGCTTATCAGCCACCTTTTTACTGCAGCGCTTCATCATTCCATGCTGTACAAGTCACATGCACAAGCTCCTGTGCTGGGAAGCAGTGCCCTGAAGTTGTTTTTGAAATTACATACCCAAACAATGAGCTGAAAAATGCTGAGTCTGTGAAGACAATGAGCCCGGCTGCATGCACACACTAACCCAGGGATGGGCAACTTCGGTCACAGCAAGGGCCACATTCATTTAATTCTGACTGCCAGGGGGCCAAATTGTAGGATACAAAAACGATAACAGTCAATTATGTCTCAAATTTAACTCAACATATACCAGTGATCAAATATTATTGTGGACATATTTCTGGTTTTCATGATTTCATGGCAGATTTTGTCATGTTTTCTTCATGTTTTGATATATACAAATTGACCTGAGGGCCACATAGAGGGTTGACGAGGGCCGCATGTGGCCCCCGGGCCGCCAGTTGCCCACCCCTGCACTAACCTCTCATGAAAAACAGTGGGTGTGTTCATATCTGAGATAAAATGAAAGTTTAAGTTTAAAGGTTTTCAAGGTTAAAACATTTCAGATCTTTAAATACTACAAGAGTCGGCAAATTAGCAATTAATTAATTTGCTATTGTTTTTTGTTTCACCTTTCGTAATATGTTTCTTACTCGGACTGAGCCAATTGTCTTTGTGTATAGTGTGTGATTGTGTTTGGATCAGGAACTTTTTACAGGGACTTGTTTTCATCCTGGATGGAATGGGATTGTGTCGCTCAGTGTGATTACCCGGTCTTCCTGGCAAATGCAGACACATATTTATTTGATGTTGTCGGTTTGGTGTCAAAGGGTTTAAGGGTGACCAAAGGGATTTATACAGACAGATGGGCAGATGGGTCCCCGTCCAGAGACACACTGTTCCCATGTGACTGTCTGCCTTTTAAATAGGACCTCTCCTGCATGGATGGAAAATGCTCTCATCTGGTGAGAGCAGGTGGATAATTGGTTGTTGAGGGTATAAGTGGGTTCTACCATGCTGTGTGCCCAGTTGTGTCCATATTTGCATCTACCCACAGAAGCGTGCTCTGATCTCCAACTCTGCTGCTCCCATGTCCCACCACGCTCCAGAGCTATACTGCTCTTCATCTCTTGGCTTTTAGTTGAGCTTGTGCACAGAGCGTTTCTCTTCGTAATTACTGAACACTGTGAATACGATTAATTGCTCCACAAAATTAAGCACAGATCTGAGGTATCCAGTTTCCAGTATTGCTGTTATCTGGCCGGAGATATCACCGCAGAGAGTCAATTTGCAATTTCAGCATACTGTGGAACCACAACATTACAGCTACAATTTAATCTGCAATATGTTTTCCGCACGTCATATCATTTTACTCCTGATGGCTGTTTTCCTCACTGGTACAGGCCATCAGAGCTCCTTTGGGGGCTGTTCAACAACGGCAGCAGCAGCACTGTACTTGCTTCAGCAGCTGTCATACAGTTAGACTGAGGTGACTCGATTGGCTGCTGAGTATCTTAAGAACAATTTAATCTTCTCGAAACTGACATCATCTGCGTAGCATTTAATCCCCTCAAAAGGTTCTAGAGATGGTTTGAGAAACAAAACTTGATTGTAAAACCATTGTGCAGCATTTTTTTAATGGATAACCACACCCTGCCAGTCTGCTTTTTATTCCCATCTTGCTTAATATGTTTTTCAATGAGAAAACCATCTGGTCTTGAGTCCTGTCCACTGAATGGAAGAGAAAAAGCTTCTTGGTGAAAGCCATTTTTCTTTCACCACTCTCCCCCCCTCCCTTCTAGGCCTCATAATACTGAATTCTCATGCAACCAACTCACTCAGCACCATCACTACCACCATCATTAGCTGTCATCATATTCTCTCCCCTCTTTCTCTCTGCCTCTTCTTCAATTGTCTTCTTCCGATCCATCTAGTCTCTCTTTTGCCAGTTTATCACAGTCCTTCTGATTACACTCAGAGGCCGAGACGAGGAAAAGAAAACTGGGAAGCGTTGACAGATGGGGTAAAGTACAGTGAAACATGGGCTGAAATAAGTCATCAAGAAACAATAATGGAAAGCCCACTGTAATCAAAAGAACGAGGATAGATCATGTATATAGTGTCACAAGTCGGGACTATTTTTAAGTACAATGATAAAAGAGAAATCGCTTTTGGATGTTCCTCCTGCAATGTATTTTTAACCTGTGTAATAACTTCAGAGCACACAATATGCTTACTGACTCATATTACTTTTCATGTGCCAAATCATTAGGAAACTTTAGGGCTGGAAAATTAATCAACTTTAATTATGATTTTGGCTTCCCACGATCATGTAAACAAAATAATTGAGACAATTTTGGCGCATTCTGCTTATAATTTTCTATTTTTATTAACTATAATATGAAGTTTTGTATATACCTTTTGCTATATTTTCACTTGTTTTAGTGCAATTCTGATAAATGCAAGTGCTGCAAATGATGTAAAAACAACAAGTTATCGTGTATAATAATCATGATCAGATCTCAATATCAACCACAAATAATCGTGATTAGAATTTTTGCTATAAGGAAACAGCCCTGCTTTTGCCCGGCTGTCCCACTTCCATGAAGCTGTGTAGCCTTTCTGTCCGAAGTGCCATATAACAAGGCTTATATGTATGGCAAGGAAACTTTTTATATGCCAAAGAGGTGATGACTACATTGTAGGATATTCTGGAATGATTGGCATCAAGAACAGGAGACAGTTTGACATTTAACATACATCCTCTTCTTCTTAGCAAAATATGCGATACTATGGAAAGCAGCCAGTCCTTCAATCTACTCTCATCCAATCTGTCATCACAGCTTTGCTATGTGCAAAAGTTCTCCAGGGAGCTGCAACTTTGTGAGAAGATTGTCAAACTTTACAATATCCTTAGAGGCTATTTCAACAACTTTATCGGCTGCCACTGCAGCATGACTGTGTGGGACTGATGTTTGGCAGCTGCAACACTTCTGCTTGATGTTTACTCAATGACAACACCAGATGGATTTGAGTGCATTTATAACTTAAACTGTAGCAAGCAGGCTGGTAAAATATCAAATTTTATAAAGAGTTGAAAAACCCTGCATGTGTTTGGATTTGTCTTTGGTAATGTCCTCTCTGTTCCTGTGGTGCAGAATCTGGGACTAGACTGATAAAATGTTAGACTTTAGCCGTTTTGACATAATGCACTCCTGAAAATTTGAAGGGCTGCCTCTGAAATCCTCCTGATCTGGTCTTTCACAAATACACCTCACAGCAGGTGACTATCCCGGTCAAATGGGAGTGGGGGCGGGGGCGGGGGGGGTGTCCTGAGGCAAGACTTGACTTAAAAAGAAGGATGCAGAAGTGGTGGACAAAGTGACAGACTGTTCATTGCTATAATGAGAATATTTGCCTTGATATTAATGCTATAGTTCAATTATCAAAATATCAACAAAAGAGCTGTGAAGAACACACTGGAGAACAGAAAACATAATGCTATACCGTTTAATTATGTGCATGGAGATCCTATCGGTCATTCAAACTCGCACAAGATAAATTCTCCTGATTGTATTCTGCTGCGTTCTCTAAATACTAGGGGGCTTGCAGGAGAAACTCCGGATAAATTCTGTGTGAAAAATTTGGCTCATACTGCAAATATCAGTAGATTTTCAGGAGTTTTGTGCAAGTGTGAAAGCACTTAAAGGAAGAACGTGCGACCTCTTGATCCAGTCGATGTCCCCAAACCAAAACAATCGGCTGTTTGGTGACACCTCCGCCATACTGAATGAAGCCTTTGGCTCTCCTCCAGCGACGCACCTCAAACCCCTCTCTGGTCCCGTAACACAAAGGAGTCAGCAGCTATGTTTTTTTTTTGTAAGTGGTGGATAAAATAGTCCTTGGACTTGAGCTCCAATTGGCCTTCATTGTTGTGTTAGTGGGCTAAAGTTAGCCCATTTTAGTTAGCTCTTAGCTTAACATTGCATGTAAATTTACACGGAATGACCGTGACCTAAAAACTTTTTTGTTATTCTTTTCTTAAGTCCTTGACTAAAAGAACCAGTGGGACTTGCGCTTCTCACTCATTGTAGACAGTCATGACTCAGAGAGATATTTACATACTTGATTTCTGCTATATTTATGTCTAAATTTGTACACAGTCTTCCTTTAAGACTATGGTTTGTTTTATACAATCTGACTTTGTCAAAAAGATGTCTTCCTTAGTCAAAAAGGACTTAAAAACTTGTTGAAAAACATGGATTGTGTAACCACAGCAAACTAGTCAGATCTGTTTAATCCATCTAAAGATGTCTGTCTTCCTGAACAAGTACATCATACTCAGAAAATTCAGCATAACATACAAAATCCGAAAACATGTCAGTGCAGACCTGCAGCGGGGCTGTGACACTGAGACTTTTAATGTGGCAGGGCTCAGTACTTCAGCTGGCTTGTCAGTCAGGCTCAGGACGGTTTCCTTGGCAAATGAAGGATCAGTCAGACTTATCCTACAGGTCTTCTTGGTATCTTATACTTTAGCCTTAAGTAAGTTTTTTCTTCAAAAATAGTTTTCTGAAATTGTCTTATTTGCATTAGACTTTTATAGAGACTGGCTTAAAAGCACAGACTAGTCTATTAAAAAAAAGTAGTACCTGGTTCTTTGGGGAAATATTGTATGTGCATTTCAGAAACAATTACAAAGAAACTCATTAATTCTTTCTCTGCTGAGTTTTTTAATTTAATAGTACAGTGATTGAACTGATTTATGGAACAATACTGCTGTGACTCAGGAACTCTATGCTCCATCCAAGCACTTCATTTACTTTTCATTTCAAAGGGAAAGTGAAGCACAGTAGTTCACCCCTTTATGTTTGACTTTACAGTACTGACGGTTTAATATTGTGGGCAAGTGAGGGCTGTTTTCCACAACGGAGCTGCACGCGATGATCTTTTTCCTTTTGGCTTGGAGAGACTTTATTACTTGAGCATGCCCACTCCAGGGCTCCCCATATAGAAAACCTCAAATCAACTCCATGTGGACAGTTCTATTTTAACCCGTGGAGCCCCGCCTCTCCCTCTTGTCTTTGACCAGATCAAGGTTTTGGTTTTCCTTGCTATTCAAAGGGCCGACCAGATCTTGTAATTACAGTGGTTTCTGGTGTTGTGCTGGCTCTGCATGCTGAGGCCTAAAATAATCCAAAGCAATGCCATTGGACTTCTTTAATAGCATGATCAAGAAAACCCAAATGCAACAACAAAGCTGTTCATGAAATTGCTTGCAGAAATTGGCAGAATGATATTAAATGTGGTTTTGAGCGTCTGTGCATGTCAGATTCTTCTTGTGTTGCTTTTAAATTCTGTGTATGCATGATTGGTTGGTCATGTGTGTGTGTGTGTGTGTGTGTGTCACAGCCACACTGCTGAACTCATAGTTTGTCTCTCACTTGCCTTTGTCATTTCTTAACAACTTACAGCGGAGCAGATGTGGAAAAAAGGCAAACAAGTAGGGATGACGTTGATTGCTTATCTTCTGTGGAGTCAACTTCAAGAACGCTTTGTTCTCAAGATCCCGTTTTTTCTGAAGGTCCAGTGACATGAAGAGAATTAGTGCGGAGGGGGAGGGAAGCCATGAGAAAGTGAAGAGTGGGTGGCAGAGATAAGCTTCGTTTCCATCAAACTTGCCACATACAATTAGGCCCAGCTTCTTTTATTCGAGTTTCAATTCTCAACTCCCTATCAAGTGAATATAATGAGCCACTAACAGTCTGCTGAAATTCAAGTGGTACTCGAGATTGTGTTATTTGTAGTAGAAGTGATTGCATGGACCAGGCCAAATGTTGCAGTTGGGTAAATGCTTAAAGCAGGGCCATGTTCTCCAAATCAAGTTTTAAAAATAGAGTCAAACACATGAACACACACACACGCATGTCCGTGCATGTATGTGTGTGTATTTTCACATTGCATGCTCTTATAGCCATGCCAGTTGCCAGCATTCCTCAGCCAACACTAGGGACATAGTGGTTTCTTTGTATGTTCTTCTATAGTGACATATGGCTGCTATTGCATAGCTTTCGTGTTGGCATGATCTGCATTCAAGGCAATCCATAAATAAATCCTCATGTATGTGTTTCCTCCTGCAGCTTTGAAGGTAGTTTCAAAGATGCATATCATCTTAAGCACCTTCAGGAGCGTATAATAATCCATACTGTTATCTGAGCTACTGTTTCTTCTTATCTTTCAAGTCAGGATACACGGTTGTAGAATAATTTAAAACCCTTTTCTGTTATTTACTATGGCTGGTTTCTGGAAAGTAGACTTTGTTGATTTGTTTTTTTTTTCTATATCTGTAAAGGTCGCAGCTATCAAAAAAGATCTACATGTGATATTGATTATGTGACTGAGATTTTGACAGAAAGACAATGATGTCACAGGGAATGACCTTTCTTCTGAGATTGCCTGAAGATGAAGCAATATAAAAGACCCAAACGACAAGTTGCATTAGAATATTTTAAACCATGTAGCGCACCTCTAACTCACCTTCAGAGTACTGCTGAAGAAACACACTCTTTCAAAACCTAGTCCAAGTTCTGACGGTGGCAAGTACAACCCCCTCATAAGACAATTATAATGATGACACATTTGTTCATTAAAAAAAATGAATTTCTCATTTGAGAACTCTATTTTTGGATCCTGTAGGACATTTTATTCTGAAGTGCAAGCGAGAACTGGCGTTGATAGTGAACACAAACATTTGCGTATTCTTAATTGTGCTTTAAATAGATAGCCTGAGGCATGTCACTGTAACACACACACAGAGATAGTAAACAAACAAATTGAAGATTGACTCTGATAGTTAAAATCCATGAGGTGTGTGTGTGTGTGTGTGTGTGTGTGTGTACATTTGCTAAGGCTTTTTATTTGTGTGTAACTTCACGTCCTTCCTCCCTTATCCTGTCTATCAGGGGACACTGGGTGAGTTTTATTCAGTCCCTGTGTTTGTGGCCGTTGGCTCTGTACCATGCCACATTACTGCCCACAGAGAGAAGAACTTCAAAGAAGGTCTGGGGGCTTTTTTCCCCCGAGTGGAGCCACTGAAACGTATGGCTCTTAAATTAAATCAAGGGGATGTTCTAATTGCCTTCATCAGTTTGTTTTGCTTTAAATTTTGGCTGACATGTTTTAAATCTTTGTTTTCCCTCCCCCTTTTCTTTATGTCCTTAAAGCCTCCCTCACTCATTCATACTTAGTCTCGTGCCACATTGCATTCGTTAAGTTACTGTGCACTGCATAGCCTTTTACCATAATAAGTTGGGGCTGCCAACTTTCGAACAGACACTAAACTGAAACTCTTGTTGGCCTCTTAAATGGAGCTGAGTTGCTGCTGGCATGGATGAAGCAAATCCTCTCCTGAGCCACAGATTAATAGTCTCAGCAAAGAGGTTCCTGCAGAACCTGAGAAATGCATTTTGCCAAACAGTCAAGCAAAGGCAGGTGTGTGTCATGATTTTACATATTGTTCTAAAGTGTTGTCAGTAGTCAGAATATTTGCATATTTCTGGTTTATTGTAAAATTGTGTCCGTGCCTCTGATTTTGTTAGTGTAAGTGTTGCTCTGAAACACACTATGTTTCACACATTAGAAGAAGCAGATTCAGTATGGAAATGAGGGTATTCACACTTGAGTCATAAAACCGTGCTAACACCTGATAAATGAGGGCCGACCTCCAGTACATGAAAACGTGTTCCACCATCCTGCTTCAACCTAATTTCTCCCAGTAACCTGGTTTCTGTTCTGCAAGGAGCCAGAGACTCCTTTCCTCTTCCCCTAAGCTTCTGTCTCTCACAATCTCTTTCTATTTTATGCCCTCTCTTCTTTTCAGGTCTCCATTCTGTTAGTCTTCCACTTCCTGTGTTACTTTTTCCCCCCTGAGCATGATCACTTTTTCTCTTTTTCTTCCCTCTTTTGTTTATCTCTGTCTTCCCCCTCTCTTTCTTTGTCATTTACTTTTTGTATTCGCTTCCCTTTTTCTTTGTCTCTGTGCTTTCTCCTAACATCCCTGTCTCTTCACCTTCCTCCCTGCTGCCTCCAGGAACAGACACAAGTTGAGTCTCAGCTTTCTGTACAACCAGCTGTTCCTAAACCGGGGATTAGATGATTCACTTACAGTCACATTTTAATCCTTGCTGTCACGCTCTCACTCACACAAACATGCAAATTAGGACAGATTTTCCTCCCAAATGTCTAGAAATTGACATTCACACCTCCAACTGAATGGAAACTGGGTGTCAGAATAAGCACATCCATTAGAATCTACCGCATCTTGTCAACAAGTCAGATTTCGGTCCATTATATTTACATTGTATCTGTAGGCGAGCAAACACGTCCTGAAGAGAAGTGATGGATTGCTTCAGCAGGGTGGCATTTGAGCCATCTGCTTGATAATAGCAGGCTTGATGATGAGAACAGATGACTTTGGTGTATGCCATCTCTGTCTGTTCTCTGTCTTTGCACTGCATTCAATCTAACATAAATAGTCAAAATACCCCCGAAAGTAAAGTCTTTTATAATGCTTGGATGAAATGTGACCTATCTATAAATGTACATGTCTTGTCATGTCGACATTTAGAAAATATATTCATTACGGGACAAAAAACCTTTAATATATAAAGGACAGAAAAATGTATTGACAAACATTTGACGTTTCATACTTTGACGTTGCAGAACCTCTGCTAAAAAAAAAACCTTGACTGGCTAAGGGATGCGTAAATCCTTTACCCGTCACAATTGCGTTGTATGCATATGCAATAGTGACAGTGCAGGATTTGGTGTCAAGCATATGAGCTGGTACTTATCTGTTGCCTGAAGCAAAACAGAGACTTGTCAGTTTCTTGTCTTAAATGAAACAAGAACACAGACTGCTGCCGTCTGATATTGTGGGCATAAGGTCAAGGCCGCCCATAAGGGGGGTACAGGGTGGAAAGCTTTCTGTGGCCCATTAGGGATAGATAAAACATTCCATCCAAAAAAAAAAAATAGCAACCAAAACAAACATTTTCAAACTTAAATACTCACCATTTCTTTGAAACACATTTTATTAATTGTTGCCTGTGTCACAATGTAGATCCCCTCTTTTTAAACGGTATGAACCCTTTTATGTAACACGCACCCATTTAACTTACCTGTTAGTCATTTTGGGCTTGGTTTAACCCTGACTGGACCTGCACAAAAGTCAGGATGCCAGAAAGCATTTGACTCCAACAATATCCAGTGAGCAAGCTTTTTGTCAGTAAGCTCCAAAAGCTGATCAGAGCCAGGCAGAGGAGGCAAATGTTAGCCAGGAAGCTAGCACTGACTACTAATCCAACACGCATGTACATGTAATGATATAATTAAATGACATCTGTGGAGGGCCCATTCACTTGGTTTTTGAGGGCCCAGCCATTTCTGTGGACAGTTCTTGCATAAGGTTGAAGGCTCATTTAGGTGATACAGATTTTTGAGTGAGTGCAATCCCATATCAATGGATCCTCGTCCCATAGCTGGTTACCAATGTGGCCACAAAGCGGGTCATTTATGTGATGATGTGCCTGGATCGGTTTCATTTCAGTGTTGTTTGAGTCACAGCAGTACAAGACGATGGGCTTTGTTTTCAAAAAGTTATATTCAAAGGGCTGATCATGCTGGTATTTAGAAGTAGATAATGACTTTTAATCAACACAACATGGAACCCATTTTTCATTTGTAAGAAACAGGTCCCTCCTCTGGTTTTCTTTCTACTTTTCGTCTCAAGACTTGTCCATGAGGGGTGAACCCCTTTAAAAGTGGTGATGAATCCTGTCGGAAAAGCACCGATTTTGATCGTTGGAAATGTGTTCATAGGTTTATGGAAATGAAACACTTAGCTTGTATCTTTTCCTAGATTTTTTCTCACATCACACAACAGAGAGAATAGAAGAAAATAAATCCATAATTCAGCTTTTAGCAATACTGGCGGCCCTAACAGTGAGAGACAACAGAATTCTTCCCCTGGTGTTTTAGTGCTCTTTGATGTCCCCTTGTTAAGGAAAGTAACAGTTTATGTGTGAATTATGTTTTCTCTCTAACCCCCATAGTTGTTTAAGAGTTTCAGTTCAACAGAGAAATTGGAAATGTAATTCAAAGAATACACAAACACTGTTAAATGTTTCAGCTGGGTTGAATTATTCGAGGTGTAATGAGAAGTGATTATTGGATGTATATCCATTCAGGAACAAAAGGATCATTGTTTTTGACTGTGTAAAGTGTGAACCAGATTTCATGCATCACAGATTGCTGCAACAAACACATAATCACTTCTTCAGGTCTTTTTTAATTTGTTCATGATGACAGTTAAGAGAAAATGTGAAGTATAGTTGACAGCTTCATTCAGAGACATCCTGGTAAAAAAAAAAAGTTGACCAGTGTTTTAAATATATGCAGGATAATGATGTCATGGTTTTCCTTAATAATTAAACATCTTGGCATATCATTTCAATAAATAATTAAAGAAATGGGCAGTATACAAAATCAATATCAGAAGAATGAATGCAAGCCTGCTGCTGCCAAAACTATTTAGTAGATAAATGAGGCTGTGGAAGACTGTGTGAGAGCTTTTACTGTAGCAAAATGAAAAGCAACAAGAAGATTTCCAACTTAATTTGTCATGTTGAAATATTCACTTGGTCACAGGGATTAATGTTCTCTAAAGGCAGTTGTTCACACAGTCACAACTGCTTTGTAGAGCAACACCATACAAATAGCATTAAGCTGGACAGTTTGAGGGCAACTTCCTTACACGTAATATTGATTTACCAGCTCGCACTATCTTACATCTGCCCACATACCGGCACATTTTAGTAGTCTTCCAAAAATAACTTTTTTACCCACTAACCCACCACACATATATTACATCGCGACAATTATTGTTATCGTTCTATCGCCAAGGCCTACGTATAATCAAATCTGAAATTGTTCTTAAAGACTTTAATTGTGTGCTATAAGATAAATATTGCTTCTCCTTGGGGGATAATAACCCCAGACCCCCATAGCTGTACTTTTTTCACTTAGTTTGCATGAATCAGGAATCTCACCACGAGTAATATAATTTTTTGTCAGTTCTGCCTTTTCTCTGAAAGCTAAATTCATAGAGACTGTGCAAGAAGTAACTCTAAAGTGGATTTTGTCACACTAATGAAATTCCCTTCCTTCCATTTATTAAGACAAATGACTAATCCAAATGAATACTGCTATCTTAATTCAAATAATTGACATTCCTTAACCAGTTTTTCAGTCTAATTCTAGGTCAGTTTTAGTTTATATTTAATTGATTTGCCAGAAATGTAAGTGGAGGAAAATCTAGGTAAAATGAGATTCTTTCAGAGTTTCTTACATATTGTCATGGTTTTTTAATAATTGAGCTCCAATTTGAGGATTTCAAACAGGGGCTTGAGCTGTTTATCCTGAACACACACCTGCATGGAGACACATTTAAACAAGGAGAGAGAGCGGTCATGTTCAGTTTAAAAGCAAAAGGAAAGGTGAGGGGAATGCATCAGTAGGTGGATGATTTCTTGGCAAAGATTAATTTCTTCACACTTCTACCGCCTGGCAATCCAACCGCAATTTTCTGTTCGATTAAACGTGTCATTCAGGCTGCATGTCACCCTCAATTTCCCCCTCCTCTTATGTTCTTCCTCTTTGATCTTATCTGTTTGCTCAAATGAGGCTAAATCCTTCATTTCTATGGTAAATTGTGTTTACGCTGAGGATCTGCTATTGGAATACTTGCAGGAGCTCCTCAGTCAAACACAGCTTTCATGCCATGGATCCTACATCATCCTAGTGTAATACTTGGCTTAAATATGATTTTGAATATATGATTTATTAACGGGGCTGATAGGTTTGTTCTCTCTGATGATGTCAGAGCTTTCTCTTTAGGCATTTTGAGCTATTTTGTTTAATATACAGGACAGATCTTTTCTGCTTTTACTACACCAAAGTTAAGAAGAAACCCAGTGATGTGTTACCAACCAGTATAAGGTTGCCCTGGTCGGAAAAAGCCCCCCCCCCTTTCTTTTTTAAAGGCCTGATTTAAAAATATTACTTTAGAAAAAACCTTTTTGTATTTCAGGAAAAATATATTTTGAGACATTTTCCCGGAGGTACTATCACTCCAAGTACAAGTCCTCATTCTTCAAGCATTTCTTCTTCAAAAAGAGAGATACTATTCTTTACTGCAACCTAATATAAATCTCAAATTATGCAAGGTCTGCTTTCAAGTGTTCAAGCTTAGTCTGCCACACACTCACTTATTCTTCTTGGCATTTTTAGACTATTTTTGAACATCTTGTCATACTACAGTCGTTCTTGGCAGCTTGACTGACAGTCCATGGTCCATCTTCGAGAACAAAGGTGTGGGAGACCAGTTTCTCTCTTTTCCACGGAGTAATTAATTGCTTTCCTGGCAGAAAACTGTGTTATATGAGTAATCAGAAAATCAGTAGGTTACACTGGGATTCCTAAACACCTGTGGGTCGGCTGTGGCTCAGTATTGGGACGGTTGTCTCTCCATTTTGAAGTTGTTGGATGAAATCCTGGCTCCTGCAGTCCTCATTTGGAAGTGTCCTTGGACACTGAACCCTAAATGGTTTCTGATGGCACAGCCATGCATGCATGCAGCAGCAGGAGAAGCTCAGGTGTTGATTATAATAAACATCATGGTGGCTGGTTCCATGAATTGCTGTACCTCTTGCGTCTTGAGTGTGAATTCCTCCATCTTAGTTGTTATTTCATCACCAAGCTTAAGAGTGAAACTCTAACTTGACATTTAGATTCAGATTCATTTTGAATCAAGCAACCAATTATTTTGCTACGATTATCTTTAAACAAGCTCGGGTTTGTCAAACAGGTTTGGAGGTTATGCATCTCATTTGTGACTTTAATTCTATCAAAGTCAGCTGTTCAGATGTAGTTTCTTTCTTGATCATACAGTAATGATCAAATTAAAGGTTGTGATGATGCCTGAGGAGGAAGTCCTACCGTTTTTTAGTGTGTTTTTTTTTTTTATCTTAGTCTACTTGTATTGTGTGCATGAATTGCTTCATGTTCTGCTTTGAACAGCTCCCTCGTTCTTCCATGATCAAAAACAACTTGTCGCGCTTTGTTGTCAGCAAAGACAACCCAAGAGCGAAAGAGAAAGATTCATCCTCAGCAACATTAATTAATGGACTGTCATGAATTTGTCTCAAAATATTTCATCCCACTCTCACTTTTCAAACTTTTAAATCTATTCCGGTTCAGCTCCATGACCTTTTGTATGACCTCAACCTAGAGGAAGTTAGCAACGCTGTAAACACTATGGTCTGGCTACTTCATGACCCTTTGAGAATCAATGAGGGCAGGAGGTTAAATGTCTCCTGGGGACTCATTTCCTGTCAGAGAGGCTAAAGATGAAGGGACTCTTCAGCTGTTCGTCAGGGCTAAACAGGGAGGTATTGTGTGACAGAGGAAGCCACGTGCACCGGGGAACAACTGATTCTGCTTTTCGAGAAATATTGCTATGGCGATAATTAAATTACACATTTGCGACTGATACTGAATCTTGTAGTCTGGGAGTGTGATTATGTACAAGGCAGGCAAAGGTGCTGTACACTAGTTGTTAAAATAATGACTCGTCCTTTTCAAAGCACACGATGCAGTTGTTTCTATTTGCAGGTCAGACATAGACAACAGTGAACTTTGACCTTAGGTCTGCGAGAGCCAAACACAGCTCTCACTGAAACAGGAAACTCATTCATCAATTCAACAGTTGCAGGTTTCAGTTTCAAAGAGTGAGAGGTGAGTAGATGTTTGCAGAGGCTGGTGTAAGAGGGAAAACGCCTAAAGTGTTATTACAATGTTCAAATTGGCTCAGTGTATTGCTTTCTACTTCAGAATATACAGCGTTCACTCCTGTGGCCAGGGGTTTATTTGTCTATTGCATATGAGTATTCTTTATTCCTTCTCATTGAACAAGCTTGAAACTTGGTCTTGAATAGAAAAACAACAAACCTTAAGTAGGACTGGCAAACATATTTTTTCAATGAGATATAGGATAATAAAACATTGTTTATATATCCATATAGTTTATGTTGCTTTAAAATAATATAATATAATAAATAATATAATAACATTGAGGAACATTGTATTTCATATCTTTATATTTATTCACAAGCAGTTAGATTGTTTTTATGTCACTATTCATGTGCATGTTGACATTGTGCAACAGAGTATTCATAAAAGTGCGTCTGTGATGTTAGGCAAGTGGACCATGTGGATTTGAGTTGACTTTGATTCTTTACAGGAAAAAAATATCAAGATATAAACTGTGTATCACCATTCAGCAACAAAACAGACAAACTGGGATGTGATTTTTGTTTCGTATTTCCCAGCACTACAAGAAAAGGTGATAAAACGAGTCCAGTCTGTTGGCTGCTCTGTTGCTCTCTGCTCAGCAAAATAGTAAAAAAGGTTAACAACCTGTTCTGCATCTGTCCACTTTAATTGGCTCTTTATGTAACTGTGGTGTCGGCAGCACAACACTTTGTGGTGCACTGGGATAGTATCACTGCACATTAGCTGTTATGTGGAATACTTAAACTATGCCTGACTAAACTTCTTATGATGAAGAAAGGCTCATTTAGAATGGTATAGAAGTCCAGCCTGATTAACAGGAAAAAAAATGACGTGCAGGGATTGGATCGCAGCTTGTTCTTTTTTTTTGCCCCAATAGTATTTGTGGATGTCAAGATGTCAGTAGAGTGAGGAGAGGTTGTTAAATAATCATTTATCACAGATGGAGATATTGTCTCTGATGCTTCCAAATTTGTCAAATGCTAAAAGTGCTACAGTACAAATAAACTTTGCTGACCATTTACTGTATATACCTGATTGATTGCTCATGTAAAATCTGTTTGAGAAACACTGATAACTTAATATATAAATAACATATTGAGTTTAATGATTGGGCAGAGTATTTTAAGTTATTTATTAAAGCTTATAAGATGACTTCTGCTTACGCTGACCAACAGCTAAAGCCTTCAACACAACACAGAAGCCACAGACTCTGAACAATAACTCAAATGAACGTTTCAGCTTAAATCTTCAGCTATACTTAACAAGAACACTCGTAAAGTCCAGCAGCTGAATGATTGCCCAAACAAACATGAGAAGGGCACTGCTAGTGCTAACATCAACTTTCGAGCTAGAAAGCTATGAAACTATTCAATTAAAAAAACGTGACAACTTCCTGCAAATACACATTTAAGTCTTGCTTTCAAGTAAGATTGTGAAATTATTTGCATTTCATTTTTAGTTACAAGTTACAATTCACTTTGCAGATGCTTTCATCCAAAGCGACGTACATCAGAGAGTAAGTACAACACTAATCCATTCATACACCGCCACTGAGGAAGTGGGAGCAATGCGGGGTTAAGTGTCTTGCCCAAGGACACATCGGACATGTTGCTCAGCTGGGGATTGAACCGTAAACCTTTCGGTTGAAGGACCACAACACTACCAACTGAGCTACAGCCGCTCATTTTTGTCATGCACATTAACAAAAAACACATGTCAAAAAATTGTAAACCAGCGATGCTTTCTCACTCACTCATATAGGCAGGGCACCCATGTTTTTCCTGTATTCAAAAATTCGAACCGCTATGCATTATTGTGTTTAGGTGTGTTTATTAAGAACACAGAGTATCAAGTACAGCACCTGGTGTGAATTTGTCATTTCTAACTGCAGTTACATACAACGATATGGTGGCGGTGCTGTGTTGTAATCAATCCAGTGTACCAGGAAGCGCACTGCCAAACAACACTGGAGGAAGAAAAGTGAAAGGAGAGGAAGTAAATATTTTAAATATTAAGAGTTTATTTTTATTTTTTTGCTACGCTGCTGTATAGGCATGCCCTACACAGATATCCGATTAACGATAAATAGTCGCTTTCAATGAATTTGTCCTTAAATTATTATCACTTACACAAATATCTAAATGTTCAGAGATCCGTGGACTTTTGAATGCAGGTTTGCCTGCCGTGGGATCGACCGGACCGATGTGATCGTAGAGTGTTCAGAGTGCAGCTGATTTCATAAACTTCACGGATAAACCTGAGACTCACTCAGAGAACTGTGTTCTGATGGTAACTTTAGTGTGAGGTGTCCAATCACGGGATTTGTTTGGTGTTACTTTTAAATCTGCATTTCCTATTTTCAGTCAGTGGAACGCCAAACCATAGATATCAGGTTTAGAAATGTTCTGGTTAAAGGTCTGATGAAAAAACAAACAGTTTAACGTATAGGTAAAGACAAGTATCTGAGAAATAAAGAGTTTTTGAATTGAACTGGTCTAATGTAGCTCAGTCTCAGTGTTCCTTTTTCTTCTTTTCTTTAGCCCACACATTCTTTACCTGCTTTGGTTTAGGGATGTAAAGTGTGAGTGCAAACAGATTTAAAATGTCTTTGCATTAACAGAATACAAAAAATCTACATTTACGAAAATCACATAAACTCTGCCCTTTTGTTCCGCAGACTTACTCACCCACACAATGCTTCTATGTCTAAACGCTCCTGTTTCAAACGCTACACTGATCACTGATTCATCTGCAATACAGCGGCGCTTCAAATCTACACCCACATTAATCAATGTCTCACACACGAAGCTTTGTTTTCTACCTCAAATCGGTTTTCTTCTTAGCGTGGACATGTTTGTCGTTGCTGAAAAGCAGACAGCGGTTTGCTCTGTTTCCTCTATCCACAGCTACACAATGCCATTTAGAAACATTACTTACTCAGGTGTGTTGTAAGTTTCAATGGCAGACATTGTTACCTCTCATCTCAAACAAGCTTTCTATTTAAATATAAAGCACAACATTTCAATCTATAAACACCATAATAATGTACAGGTTCACTAAGTCTCAAAACGTAATTCTCTGCTCTGAGAACAGGACACTTCGGAGACTCTACAGTATACTCTCTCCCTCTCTTGAGGAATTCCAAGGCTCATTATTCAGATCCAGATACTGCACCCCAGGGTGGGAAGAGGTCAAACACCATATAAGTGATTCACACGTCATATAAGTGTGAAAAAGTGAGAGCCAGAATGTGTTTGCAACATGTGTGATGTCCTCAGAAAACATTGTTTTAATGTGGATATGAATAAACATTTTAAATGTGTTTTTGTATTATGCTTATGCAGGATCTTATGAGTATGTGTGCCTGATATGATTCTTGCATAAACAGGCTGTATCTTGCAGAAAAAAGGTAGTGTACTCTGGTGATATCATTTTTTTTTGTTAATTTTCCCCCCAAATATACCCTGCTTGAAGGTGCACAATGTAGATTTGGTAGTGAAATTTGAAAGTTGGAGAAATTAAACAATTCTATGCTACATTTTCTGAACTGAATACACAAACTACTCAAAGAAAAACAATGGGTCCACTGTTTGAAGCTAAAAAAAAAAAAAGCTACCTGGAGAGTTACAGTTTCACTGTTGCAGGCCCACCACCATAACTTCTCTTGTAGCATTTTATCTTCAAACAGTGTTCCAGGGACCACATTTTCCTCTGAGGACAGTTTGTGTAAAGAGTTATGGACATATACCGCAGAATCTGTACATTTCTCCAACTTTCAAATTTCTCTACCCAAACTACGTAGTGCACCTTTAATAACCCAATTTGCAATATTGTTTGTCTGACTTAGAGTTGGGGCTAGACATTTTTTTAATACAGAATCTCTCTCCATGTTTTGTTTTCCATTATAATGATGTCACAAATAATTAAAAGGGAGTATAGCATCATGTATATTTCATTTTTGTACACACAGTCCTTTGAAATTAGTTCAGTATTTTGTGGCAATCCTCCAAAAACCAACACAAAACATTTTAAATCATTTATCAAATGAAAGAACTTGCATGCTGTGTAACAACATACTGATATCTGCATAATTACTGCCTGCTGTTCCCACCGGGGACTGTAATATGTTGTCTTGAAGACACGGTTAATTCATGGCTGCTCATCATTTTTTCTGCATAAGGGTCATGACCAGAAAACGTGTGAAGGCAGAAAATTGGGTGAAATCTATGTTAATGTATAATATCTGTACATACAGTATGTAGGTGTAGAGATGCAAACATAGAACTGTTTTATCTACTGTATGGAGGGAAAAGATGGATTCTGTATCCTGTGATCATGTGTTTTATTTTGTCTTTTGTAGTTCCAAGTATCATAGGTGACAGTTCAACATTCAGTTCAAGCATTGTGGGCTCTTTGAAAGCTTCAACCCTATTTTAATTAAGTATGCTTCAATGATTGCTTTGGTGTTAAGACTCCATGCCAAGTGTTAAAGTTGAACCCAGGTAATTGGAGTGTGAGACAAGTGATGCCATGAAACTGTTTTTGCTGAAAAATTAATTTAGAAACCAGTTGCAGATAAAAAATTTAAAAAAATTTGGGGGGGGCCAATCCAATGAAGAACATGCCCTCAAAGGAAAGTTATTTTGTGAAATTAAAATATAGCCATTTTCACATTTGAAAATCAATTACTTCTTGCAAATTGCAGAACAATTTCTTAGTGGTACTAGGCAAAATAATCTCTATTTAGAGTTTTGAAAAAATAGGCTCTGCTTACGGACAAATAACATTTCTACAAACAACAAAAGATATCAAATAAATATACATTTATATACATTTATGTTTAGGTTGTAAATCCCTGACAATCATCATTTCATCCAACTAAGTGACACAAGGTTTCTTAAACATGGAAGAAGTTCGACAGCAGCACACACACAGGTCAACCCATTTTGGAGAGAGTATTCCAAATAGACAGAGTGCTGAATCTGCAGGAGTTGAACGCTGAGGAAAATTGACTGATGTTGCAACAGAGAAGTTTGTTGGAAGAGGTTATTGAATCACAGCGTTGTGCATCAGAGCAGCCCTGACTCCCACATAGTGTACAGCAGATGATGAATGTTAGCTTATTGACAGTGATGAAAGGTGTTGTTCCGATTGATCAGATGCTTCTCAGCTGCCGGTGTTCAACTCATACAACCAAGGGAGGGAAGAAAAAACAGGGGATATCATTTTGCAGAGCACTGAAGGGACTCTGCACCACTAATGAGATTTTACGCAAAGATGACTGTAAGAGTTGATGAAGGAGCAAGCCAATGCAAGAGCCATATCAAACTTGGTTTTTATCTTAACTCTT
Organism: Labrus mixtus; assembly: GCF_963584025.1. Lineage (NCBI taxonomy): Eukaryota > Metazoa > Chordata > Actinopteri > Labriformes > Labridae > Labrus > Labrus mixtus. Next base: position 15,821,530 of record NC_083628.1, on the reverse strand, counting down.
TCTCTCTACATAAAGTATATGCCCAGTGTTTTTTCCTCGCAAAATGAAAGTGACACCTGGAATCAACAGCTAAATTTAGCAGGGACAGGAACAATAAATCAAACCCACCCTTCAAAGGGCCCTCTGTGTTAACAGAGTCAATCACTTGATGCATCAGTCACACATCAAACAATGAAGTTACATGTCTCGTTCAGTCAGATGTCTGTGTTGCATTCAGATTCAGAATTATTCATAGTCTACTTTTGCATGATTCGACAGCCTGACAAAGAGCCCCAACACTACATATTAGCAACCTACAGTAAAGGTGGACTTTAGGTTAGCATAAGCTAACATCTTAGCTGGAGTTAGCGCCATGAAGTCACTAAGCAAGGAGCACTCTTCTCTCCAGCTCAGATAAAAAGACAACAAATGCACTAACAGAAGATTTTCTGTTCTGTTAAACTAAGCTAAGAAATGTTCCATATCATTTCTTACTGGAAGAAAAACTCTATGAATGTTGTTACATTATAATGCTCCTGCTCCTATCAATCTTGAAAATCAAAGTTTAGCTGGTGCAGACTCTAGCCCCCAAAACCAAAGTTGCTCCTTCTGATAAAGCACAAGTCTAGTTGTTTTCAGCCAGCTGCTGGCGATAGCTTTTTTTTTTTTACTGTACATACATCAGAGTCGGAATGATATTTCTTATCTAGCTCCTGGCAAGAAAACAACTAATTTTATGTTCCATAATGTTGAACTTGCACTTTGAGACCAAACTTTTGTTTGGAAAGCCCTGGAAACACTTTGAAATACACAAAGATGTTTCCTTGCTTTTACTCAGTAAACATTCAATTAGCAAATAGATTTGAACTTGCAGCTTAATGTGCACTGATAGATCGCCAATCTGCCGATTTTCAGCCTGCTTGTCCTGGCTGGTCATAAAAAGTGCAGCAGATTTTGTGCCCATCTCAGACTCAACCACACAAGCCATTTCATGCCGTGCACACAGCGACACAAACACTAATGGACAGACACACACAACAAGCTAACGTGTCGGCAGAATTCAGGTGATAAATCGTCTAAATCGTCTAGTGGAGACTGGTTTGAGTGAGAATGAGAGATGGTCATGAAACCTGGAGCAGTTTTTTAAAAAAAATTAATTAACAGTTACTTAACAGTAAGTGTTTTATTTTGAAAATTAACTTCCATTGTCAAAAAATTCAAAAAATAATTTAAGAAAGACAATCGGTTTCAGCCAAAAGTCAGTACGGGCAGATCAGACTGTGATTTTTACCTGCTCTGTGACACAGGGACTTCTGTATTTTGGATTGTAGAATACAGTATGACTGTGTTGGACTACAGACAAAAAGGCAGCTGACCTTAGCATTTTCACTTTGACAAGATGTGTCTTTGTTCCCATTTGGGAAGGCCTGAATATTGAAAGCAGAATACTAATACGCCAGGACTTGGCCGGTCATTTGAGCAGCATGCAGGCTAAGTGGTAGAGACCCCCTGGGCCTGAGTTTGGACATGGGGTCAAGCCCACGCGTCAGCCAGAATTTGCCCTGCAGAAGTCATTGAATAGCAGCTTTAGAGCTGCTTCACTGCAGCTGAGCCTGTACCCTGACTTCACTGCAGGGAGAGCATACACAGTGAAAAGAAACAGTTTGGATCATGTTGAAAGTGGAAATTTGTGAAATCGTCTTCATTAAGTGTCAGCATGTCACAAGTGAAGAAAGAACTGCTCCATTATTAAGGCATCGTTTCAATTTGTCATTCTATTCTCTGTGTGCTCATTTCTTCAGTTAAATATAAGGAATAAGGACTAAGTTCACAAACAATGTTTTGTGGTTTGATGAAGACTATTTGAACTAATAAGTGTCATTGGGCCTCATTATCTTCTTAAGAAGATTTGTAAGAAGACTCGTCAGATTCAATGACTAAATTGTTCGTAGCTGTGTTCTTATCTCCTTGTGTTTGTAAGTTGAAAGCCCATGCATGTTGTTCCTAATTAGCATGGGTAACCGTCTACTAATGCCCATAAAAGGGCATGAGGGCAGGGCCTGCATTCACATGCTGGTAGAAGAAAAACAAGGCTGCCTAGACGGAGAGCTGATGAGGCCATTGAGCTCAACTCTTGTGTACAGCTGATTAAAACTCCATCTCTTTTTATAAAAAATGTTTGTTTAATTAATGTCTTAAAAATAATTCTCTATTTGGTTCTTAATTATTTTTTTGAGAAATGAATTCCAAACAGCCTTTTTGAAGTGAAGCCATACTGTTTTTTTAACATTTGATGAAGATTTGATTTCCAGGATCATTACATTTTGATTTCTTCGACTATTTGTGCAAACCACTGAGCTCAGCTTCCCCTTTCCTTCCAGAGAGAGTAGATATAAGGCAGTGACTTTTAGGATGATTGTGTAATTACAGCAGTTGTTGCATCATTAGGTAAGATTACACTCTGATATGATGTGCAAAGTGAACGACAGTGTTCAATGTAGCTCTGAATATTTGTCAAACATGAGGATTATTTTCTTGTTTCTGTTATTTTGTTGCGTTTGTTTAAGCAGGAGGCTCATAACTACCAAGTACGGTCTTAAAATACGTCTCACTTAGTCAAGACAATAAAACGATATTTGAGGTTTTCTTCACATGACCTTAAATATTGATTTGTTTACAGTCTCTCACCCACTCTCAGCTCTTTGGATAATTAGTTGTTCATTCGCTTGAAGCAGTGGTTGAACTTTACACTTTAACATTTAAGATGTACTTTAGTTCTGTCTTACAACTCTGATTAAGAAAAGAGTCCAATCCATATTGCAATTTAATGAAAAACACGACAGAGGAATAAAAAGGTGCTGCCCATGTTGAGGCCAAGTTATCGCAGAAGGAAATACCTTTTATTTGGGATACAGCACAGAACACAGATGTAAGAAATCACTTCAATGCATTAATGGTGTGTTTGCCAAAGTGTGTATTTGTGTCTCTAATGAGCCATTCAAGAAGAGTATGTCATCGTATTGTTCACTTCAGATTAAGAAAGGGTGAATTTGTTGTACAGGCCAGATTCTGTGTTTCGCTCTCATTCTGCACACATTCATTTTCCTTATCTTTATTTCCAGTGTGAGCACCCAGGAGAACTGCACCATTATTTTTTCGGTTTATTAGGTCTGAGAAGCGTGTAAATTATTTAAGATTTCCTAATTCTCCCTCCTTTGTTCTTGCATTGGGGATTTTATCTTTGAGTTGCACTCTCTATCGTCTGTGAGAGCGGGAGTGTTGTTTATTTTGTTGTACTCCTTATCTTCTTCTAATGGTTTGTAGTGTCTCTATTTGACCTCAGATGACTTGTATGCAGCCTTTTTTTTTTTAAAGTACAGCCAATCTCACCTAAACACAGTGACATCCCTGTATATAATTTAGCAGTGTTCAGCATGTTACTGAGCTCTTTGGCAGGTTTTAAAGCTTTTTTTTTTCCAGCTGTGAGCTACGGTGTCAGGGTTTAAATTAGTTGCTGGCTCCACAAAAAAAAGTTTGATGTAGTGCGTTTATGAGTTGTGTGTGTGTGTGTGTGTGTGGGTATGTGTGTGTGTGTGTGTGTGTGTGTGTGTGTGTCGGTGTGTGTGTGTGTATTTGTGAAAAAAAGGGTTTGCAGTTTTGTAGACAGCACAGATCCATCACTTGAACACTTTGCTTATAGAGAACAACTTTAACCTCCTCTTGTCTGTATAGATGCATACCCAGTCAGACAATGTATGTATGTAATGTACTCTAAGCATGTAACTTTAATCAGCATTACCTCGTTTATTTTTAACTCGTCTCATTTTCATAGTATTGGCTTTAATTTTTTTCTGCTTTTAAACCTGCAAATAAACAGTGTTGGGTAATTTTACTTTTAAAAGTAACTTGTTGCATTACAAGATTACTGCCATTAAAAGGTAACTGCTTCACCCACTGAGAAAAGTAACGCGTTGATAGACACTAAAACCCCTTTGCGGCTATTCACCCATGCCGGTTAAATGGTCCGTCTACCTTTGAATGTATCAGCTATACCATCATTGCACGGCCTCCATGGAATCCCCTCTTACAGTCCATAATCTGTAACCCTTCAGCCCAATAAAAGGAATGACAGACTCAATATTAAATATAACAACAGTCAAAATAATGGAAAAATGTACACCAAGTAAAAGCTTCCCTCTCCCCCATCTTACTTGCTGAATTAGCTAAACTGCAGATGCTTCAGGGATTTCTTTACTTCAAAATTATTTTCTTTTGAGGCAACAAAAGGAACAGGGCAGTGCAGCATTTTTCCCTGTAACAAATGACTGTTATGAAATAGTAACCGTTAACTGATTACTTGAATTTCAGAACTAACGCGTTATGTAACTGGTCACTACAGAGAAGTAATCTGAGTACTCAAACGGATTACTTTGTAACGTGTTACCCCCCAACACTGAAAATAAATACTAAGGCAGTTCCACATCTCTTCATCAAAATGTGACAAGCAAGAAAATTAGCTGTCAATTAAGTTCTGATCAAGATAGTATTTAAGATAAAGCACTTATTTCTGTTTTAACCCCAATATTAAGAGCACCTTAGACGCTGGCAATAATTCCTCCTTCCAGACACCTCTACAACAAAAATAGTTCAAAGTTAAGAATGTCATTTTGTATATCCCAAATCTATCATACATACAGTACTTAGAGGTATATTGTAGTCTTCTCACTATTATGATACTCTTCTTGAGAGCCCGACTGATTAATCTGCCAGCCAATAATATAGGTAGATATTAGCATATCCAATGACTATCGGTATCGGCTAATTTTATCGTAGATATCACTAGATTTGTTCACCAGTCAAATAGCATTTCATTTGAGTTTAATTGTATTACACTAGCAGTTCTCTTTCTGGATGTCACCAGCAGAGTGTGCTATATGGGTTACAACAAGCATTATCACTCTCCAGAGTGTCAAGTGGTGATGCACGTACATGTGCAGTTACTATCTAGATGTGCGACCATCTTTTCTTTAATTTATATATTAGTATAAGTATTTGATCACTTCATTTGAGGGATCAACGTAATATATGTGTGTATGTATATCTATATCTATATCTATTCCTACAGATCGAACATATATCAAAGAAAGATATGGGCCAATATATCGGTATCTGATATTTTTCCCTCCCCAATACCAATATCGGTATCAGGCCTAAAAAGTCCATATCGGTCGGGCCCTATAAATAATAATGTGGAACTTGTTGGTGTATCCATTGATAAGTTGATCATAAATATAATCAGAACACATTTGATGGTTCCCTCATCGTCAACGCTAGAAATACTCACTGTTTTACAGTTTGATACTCAGGAGCAATTTATTAGAGTTATGGAGTCAAACACAATAAGTTGTTTGAAAATGTCACCTTTGGGTCGAGGAAACTATTTTTTACTTTCCAAAGTGTTATAATGATCTATAGGTCAATCAATTCATCTTGTCATTAAAATAAAAATATGAAGATGATCAATTAAAAAGAGGTGTTAGTTGTAGACCTAGTCTACTATAACAGCAGCTTGTGTTAAAGAAAAACACAACACTCTTTATACAAACAAGAAATGATAGAATGAGAGCATTGTGTGACGTCAATCCAAACAAAACTTTGGCACATAAAATAGAAAAATGATCTCTGAAGATTTCTGTCTTAAGAACTCCACCAATTTCCTTTTGTACAGCACAGTCAAAAATCCACTAATGTATTCTTAATAATGCCTGGGTTGGAAAAGAATTGTATGAAGAGTTTTTAACAGATTATGAAGCACACTCAAATTACAAATGTTGCCTTTACAGGACCCACAAAAGCAAACAAGATCAACAATGGCAAGACAACTGTTTCTAGATCCTCATTTTGAATGCCTGTAATCGCTGCTTCTGGGTGTTTGTCAGATGAAGCAACTTATACCATGCTGCTGAAACTGTCTTTTACACATTTTCAATTAAAGAAATACTGTATCAGAGTAGAGTTTTCTGGCACAACTTCACCAACTACCATTGACATGGAGAGTGAATGATCCTGATGAAGGCCACAAGCCAAAAACGTGTCAGTCTAATAAAGTTAATATAGTTGAACAGTTCTGACAGGAAGGGCACAGAGGCAAAGCACAACATCGGCAGCTGCTTATCAAAACCATCCTAAAGCGTCATTATCAAACAAAACCATTGTCGTCATCCCCTTAGTCATCATCAATGCTGTTAAGTGCGTAGGTGTTCATGAAAGAGCTGGGTCTTTTTCTTAAAGAGCTTTTTCTTAAAGGTGCAAATGAACTCTGCAGATCAAAGGACTTTGGTGGTTCATTGCAGAAGAAAGAGTCTAGTTATAGTCCTTGGGCCGTTTTGGGAAGGTTGGATCAGACGCCTTTTATTGGCAGAGCGTAGCTGGCGGGAGGTGAGAGAGTTTAGGTAAGGAGGAGCCGTTTTGTGGCTGTTTTGTAAGCGAGCAGCAGAGTTTTAAATCTGATGCGAGCAGTAACTGGAAGCCAGTGTAGGGATATGCACAGCGGAGTGATTTGCTCTTTGGGTAGGTTGAAGACCAGTCGCGTAGCTGCATTTTTGATCTTCTGCAGAGGTTTGATAGTGCATGTAGGAAGACCTGCCAGTAGGGAGTTGCAATAGTCAATGTGTGTTATCACCTGAGCCTGTACCAAGAAACTATTTATACAGATTTCAGACACTGATAGTCTCGAAACCGATAGATGTTACCTGTGCACAACATGTTTTTGACAATTAGAGTTAACATTCACTTTGCATAATGTTTTGCATACAGTAGGTTAGGATAACTTGGGAGTTTTTTTAAAGCCGTGAAATTATCTGACTTCTGCTCTTTAGGCCATCCTTTGGCAACCTTGGTAAGTGATTCCTAAGACTACTAAAAGGCTCTCACTCCATTTACAATGAACAGTAATGAAGTGATTGGAACTGTAAAAGACAAACAACAGCAAACTTAATTGGCAAACTTTTGGAAACAGTGCAAGCACTTTTTTACAAACACTGTTATCACAATCTCTGCTGATTCATAGAGTCAATTTAACTTTCCTGTTTTCGTTTAGATCCTTTAGCCAGCATGCTCACTCCAGGCATTACAGTTACATTGCAAAAACTCTTCCAGGAAATTGTTGTTGTTTCTCATCATGCCTGTTGTTGCTAAGGGTCAATTTAATTTCCCTGCAAACCTTTGCGAAGCCCTCTGCAGGAATGGCAATCCCAAGGATGAGGAGGCGAATACCAGCCTTCGGAGAGCTGAAACGAAGAGTTAATGGGATTTTGCCAGCGTTGTCTTTACAGAAGGGTTGCCTTGCAATCGATCTGTGTCACTCACCTCTGATGAGAGCTGATCAAAAACCTATTTAAAATCTGCCAGCTCTTATAGGCTGTCAGATCATGAGAGAGGAGGCAGCTTTAGCTGAGCTGAGTCGGACAAAGAGAAGAGAGAGAAAAAAGGAAAAAAAATACAGACAAAGGAAATATCAGGAGACAGAAAGCAAGAGGAAAAAGCAGAGCTCAAGTTGCAGCTTGCATGCATCCATCAGATCAACACAGTCAGCAGGGCGGCTTTGATTGGCAGCACTCTCATTGGTTTCCAGTGGAAACGGAGTTGCACTATTAACCTTTATTCATGCAGCTTTGCTTATTGTTGAATTAACTTTCTTTTGTAAATCACTGAAGTCATCACATTCTTTGAATTTATGTTAGAAACATTCAGTACATTTAGCTCAAGAGAAATAGCAAAAGATAAAGACACAGGAAGATGTGGCTAATGGGCATTCCCAACAACGTATCCACAGACTGTAAACATGAACAGGTGTTGGACCTTCTCAACAGCTTTTGGATACTCTGCATCCTTGAAATGCCTGGAATGACCCTTGAACTCTGTGTCTTCTGTTTCCCTTTCAGGACTGGCTGAGCAAGTTTGGCTACCTCCCGCCCCCCGACCCTGCGACTGGTCAGCTTCAGACCAAAGAGGCCCTGACCAACGCCATCAAAGCCATGCAGAAGTTTGGAGGGCTGAAGGAGACCGGGGTCTTTGGTATGTTGTTATTGCAGGAATAATGTGGGGGAGTTGGTACTTTTGCTAAATTTAGGCTAAATAAATGGAAGAGAAATGTGCAATACAATCAAGGAAACCTTCAGCCTTTAGCCTCAGAATTGAAAAAGCATCTGACACAACTAATGTTTGTTTTTTTTCCCTCCAGACCAAGCCACTCTAGGCCTTATGAAAACACCCAGATGTTCTCTGCCAGATGTGTCTGAGGGAGAGCGGACAATGGGCCGCAGGAAACGAAGCCTGACTCCTTTGAACAAATGGAGTAAGAGACATCTATCCTGGAGGTAGGAAACAAAGAACTATGAATTAAAATTGACACTTGACACGTTGGTTCCACTAGAATGCTCCAATTGTTTTAAATGTTGCTCTTCTGCTGCTTTTATCTATAATTTAACAGGATGATCAAGGTCAATTCAGAGGGTACCTCAGAGGGTTATAGTCAATTTGTGTGTTACTATCAGGTTTCTTGAGTCACCAGACATTAATATTCTAAATGTTTAATGTTTTTTTGGGGGGGGCGTTCTATGGCTTTATCAGAGAGACAGGACAGTGGATAGAGTCATAAATCAGGGACAGAGAGAGTGAGGAGTGACATGCAGGAAAGAAGCTACAGGTCGGATTTGAACCCTGGTCACCCGCTTCGAGGACAATAGCCCATGTACATCAGGGGCGCAAGCTAGCCACTAGGCCACTGGCACCCCTTTACATTCAGTATTAGTAGTAGTATCACTGTTTGGCCTTAGAGCCTGAAAGATAATGAAGGACAAATATCCTGTTAAATTTATTTTGTTTCATTTATTAAATCTGTTTCTGTACAGATTCAGTCCAGTACATCACATCACATTGGTGCAGTCAGAAACAAATCTGAAATTCCACCATTCTCCCCCAATTTGTGCATCCTCTAATAGATGAAATGAGAGGACTCTTCCTCAAGCCACCAAATCAGTTTTAAGGAGGGGATCTTGTGAATGAGGCAAGCTGATTAGAGAGACATTTGATAAACAACAAACACTTGTGTCCTCTCAGAGGATGTACAACAAGTGCTCATTAAATTTGAAGAACAAAATTTTGCCTTAAGTGATAAAAAGTTGCTTCTTCAAAAAAATGAGATCCATCAGTATTGCATCAAGGTACAGGAAGTTGAGAAAGTTCTGCAACTAAAGGACTATTCAGCTGAAATTGATACTATCTCGAGTTGATTTTAGACTTCAAATATAATTCTGTGTATTTAGTGCAGTTGTAGTGTTGTTTTGCACCAAAATATTTTTTTCTTCAGTGATTTATGTGCTCCAGAACTTTCTTTGGACCATGCCTTAAAGACGGAGACTTCTGAATTTTATTTTGAACATCTAAGGTCCTTCTCTGAGAGCACCAAGCGCAATTTGTAGAGTGGCTGAAGCGCTAGAGTTTCCTTCTACCCTGTTTTTAAGATTAAATTGATTCAGTGACAATAACAGTAAAATAAGTACAAAATAATCTTGTTCATGCTACAATCAGCGTATGTTCAGGTCACTCCAAGCTTTTATCAATATTGTTTTCTATGCACTACCACACTGTTACATCACTGCCTTTTCCATTTTCGGAAGCTCCACCAGGAGTAGTGTATGAAATCATCTATTGGAAACAAGAGAATTGTTTATCATTTACTGAACATGGAGATCAATAGCAGAGACGTGGATAATGCTGCCGGAGAGCTTTGAGAGGTTTCTCCGGATGTTTGGATGTTTCTTTTTTATTTGCCATAACTCTGGCTCACAGCAAGAATCAATTTTTACTGCTGTGGAACAGCAGGCCAGCCATGATAGAAACTTCTCAAAAACATTCAAGTTACTTTTTAGAAGAAGTGTTCCTTTTACGGTGAAGGAGGTAGCATGTATCCCTCTATTGTTACAGAGCACTCAGAACCGATTTCCCGATTTGCAATTTGACTCACTGCGCCAGCACTTCACGAGTCCTCACGGTGGTGCTTAATACATTTATTTATTTATTTATTTAAAGGCGCCTTTCAAAACTCTCAAGGTCACCTTACAGAGCAGAGATAAAAACAATACTTAATACTGGAATGATGACGAGGTGACAGGAAGTTCAATCAGTCAATTAATAAACCTTCATTGTATAGCGCCAATTCACAACAATTCATGATGATTCACAAGTGTTATCTCGATACGCTGTACAAAAGAGCATATGGGATAATGTGCAGGAAGGATTTCTCCTTTGTATTCCTTGTGATCCTGTTGTCCACACTTCCTTGCCGCTGAGGTGGAGGTCGGAGCAGGCCCATGCATGAATGAGGACGGCGGTGGTTGTGGGGACGACACAGCTCGATGGGGTGACTGCACTTTACCTTTTTCGGGGCATTTTAGGTTCTCTAGTTAATCAGGTATTTTGATGTATCATTGTATGATTGTCATGTAATATATCAGTTAACACAGAATCTCTAAATTGGGATATAATTGTCATTGTGTCATGAGTCCTATGATTCCCACCCCTAGTGAAACATGAGGCTACTATGTGCTGATTCACGCACGCTATCAGGGTTGATTCAACTATCATGAGTGTGTTGACTAGTGTGTGTGTATAGGTGTGTGTGCAGAATATGAGCACAAACATAATCGAAAAAGACAGTTCCAACTCACAGATTCCTCCGCTCACACAATGTATCCTGTATGCACATACACACAGGTGTGTATGCATTGCCTCCCTCCTGGTGGGCTTTAACGTTCCTTTTTTTCTCTGTAGTGCTGCCAATCACACACAGCTCTCCTGTCAGCCCGCTCCTCTCTGAAATAAGACAGGTTTGTCTTCAGTCCAGCAAAAGCCCCTTTGTATTCACAGCACTCGGATTTGTAGAACACTGCGCAGCCTTCAGATCCGGAGAGATTTCCATATAGTGCAGATTTTCTTTTTTAAAGCACCATAACAAAGCATTGATATTCTGCATAGATTGGAGTCCTCTTTAATTCTCCGGGTGTACTTCCTGCTGCCGTCTCTTTCAGCTGGTGTCGTGGAACTTGCATAGTGATTCCTTCACTGCTTGGCTTAGGCATGTATTTTTATCATCTAATGTTGAATGGTTTTCCTGCTTCATTAGATTATACGTGCAGATAACAGAGCTGACAGCATAGAGATAATGTGGAAAACAGCTAATGAGGCAGATTCAATCGAACTAATGTAATAAATGTTAGCATCCTCATCCAGCAGATGATCTAGATTAAAGAAAAGAATATCACTGCTGTATACGATTTTATGATCAATATATCAATTTTAATTACTTCACTGCACAGTCAGATGGCGTTGTTCATTAACTTATATATATATATATGCTAGCTATATGTATGCTACAGAGGAGGATATCACAATGTGAGCATTAAATGAGCAAAAACACACATAATAACTTGCTGTTCAAACCACAAATGTGTCAGTGCCTGCTATGTCATCAGACATTTAGAGGCCTAACTGTGCACCCATATGCTTTAGACTTTGAGGTGACTCACATATACTCAAACAGGGGTTCTGACTGGGATTCATGCAGCATTAATTCTCCCAGATCACTATAAATGATATCTGATATGAACAATCGATCTTCTTTTAAATCAAAGAAATACATGAAAGTAACCCTGCTATCAAAAAGATTCATTGCAAGTGTAGTTCTACTTGAAAGCACTCAAACTATTCTAGACTTTTTCTACAAGTGAGAATAATCAATAATAATAAAAAACTACTATTCAGAAACATTTCTGTGGCACTTGAAAGTCCAATCATCACCAGAGTGTAGACCCATAAAGCAAGAGTTTTAAGCTTTACTACTGTTACCATCAAGGTTTGCCTTCAAATATTTAGGTTTGGTTCTAATGTCAAATGGATGAAACTTTTAATATATTCAGTCTGTCGTTTGATTGTGCGGTCAGTATATTTTCAATGCAACTGCCTATGTCTCAGGGAACAGGAGTGCCTGTTTTTCTTTTTGGATTAATTGAATGGAAAATGTAAAAAACTCTCCACACAAAGATAAAGAATTTAACTCCTGTTTGAAAAAAGTGAATTCATTGTGTTTCGATACGTTCACTAAAGCCAAGTGTAAATTGCACATCCACTACCATAAGAGTTTAACCACTTAATGTCAAACACGAATGTGATAACACAATATGTCTAAAATCATTCCCTTTCATTTTAGTCCAACTCACGTTTCTGTTGACCACCTGTGGGTGTTGGGCTCTTATACTGTTTTAACACTGTATGTGATGTTTTTCCGAAAAAATGTGTCGTATGTTAACCAAGTTTAAAAGCAGTCAAATGATTGTGTTGTTATCACCGACCTCTGATTAAAAAAGAAATACATTTAGAAGTAGCAACAGGCAAATAACCCAAAGAGGATTTAGAGTCTTAAATTGGTAACTGCTCCATTAAATCACATTATTAGGAGGAATGAGCTCAAGCTACCTATAGCATTAGCGCCTACATTTATATCCAGGTTCTAACTTGGCATCAAAACGCTTAAAGTCATTTCAAAGCATTTTGATGCTTAGATAAAACAACACCCTCTCTATGGGTATTAACAGAAGCAGGAACTTGTAAGTGTCTCCAGCATTGAAAAAAAAGTGTTTTTTACTGCAATCCCCGATCAGTCAAGGGTCTGCACTCTTAGTCTGTTTCGATCACTTAATTAGATCATCATATTAGATCATCATAAAGGGAGAAGCAGACTCGCCCACTCATTCCTTATTCAACGCTTGACAGAGTCTGTTTAACTGGTGCTTCACACTCTCCTCTGTCTGTTCAGACACATCAATCACACCATTATGTTCTGAAAATGTGTGGAGTAGGTGGTGAGTGGTGAGTTGTCAGTTTTTTCATAGAGGGAAGGAAAAGATAAGTGCCCAGACTGGGAGGCTACTCATTTCAGGGAATTAGATTCAAGTAATGTGTTTTTCTGCAATTGAAATATAAGTAAATGATTTTTTTTTCATTATGTCAAAGAGTCTTGCAAAGGCTGAGTTCTTAATCCAAAATTCAATTCTTGCGCACCTCCCCCCCCCCTCTTACACATCAACCCATACAGTGCACTGCACTCAGCCCAGTATGTTGGGGCACAGTTGTATAACAGCCCACTGTTAGCTCATTATGTCATATTGTTAGGCCATTATCGCAGCACACAGCCTGGCAGTCATTAGCAGCCTGGCTGATAACTCAAACGGATAGGTAGGCAAGCTGAGCAGGGGGGAGAGAAAAGATTGGGAGGAGGATGAAGATAACGAAGAGGGAAAGAAAAGAAGAATACATGAAATGCAAGACTTCATCTCTTCTGTCTGCTTCTATTCAGCCTGATGCATTCGATGAGTTTTACTGACAAAACACTGGGATTCAAATTCATCGTCCATCATCCATGTTTTCTAGCTTGCACTGCACATCAAAAATCATCTGAGGTTAAGAATGAGCAACATAGAAACGTGATCACATTTGTAATAGCCATTAAAATCCAATCATTGTGACTCCACAGTATCATCTCCCTCTGTGCATCCTGGAGTGTGATAGTATTACATTTACATACCCTAAAGCTCAAAGCCTCTGTTTTGTGTGAACTGCATAGCGGCCGCCAAAAACTCCCAAACCCAGTGATGGTGATTAGAGCCGTATTCAAAGTGGAAGGCGGTCGGTAATGACAGCATTAAATGTAGCCATAGTCATAACTCAGCAGCAGGGGTCCATCACAGTACTTATTATAGCGATAGCTCACAGTGGTTGGAGGTTGTTAAGAAACACCACAGCTGTATTTAAAAAAAAAACTAAAAAAACAGCTAGCTATGGGAGTTATAATAAAGCTTCAAGCAGTAAAGACCAGGCATACCACAGCATACCAAACCTTTTCTTTAAATTCTCTTCCTCCTGTGGTGACTGGAAAATATGTCTTCAATATTCATAATTTAATCCACTTCAAGCTGTTATTTTAATATCTGCAAACTAAAAAAAAAAGTTAATTGAGTTAGATTTCTCTAGGATTTGGCCTTCTTATCTTTATGAGGAATTATTGGTTTTTTTGCTTCACAGCAAATCCAAAATTGCATGTTTTTCTTTTCTTCTGAAAGGTAATATAGCCCCTCCTTAAGTGTTATATACAGCATTCCACATACCAAACATCTACAGGGTCTACAGGGTGTATACAGCCAACTTAGAACAAAATAAAAATCTATGCCTGAGTAAGGGGACTGATGCTAATAAAGTGATGTTAAAAGAGTCTAAAGCCCCTGACACACAGGAGATCGTCGGCCGTTGGTCCTAGTTGGACCGTTGGTGAGCAGTCGTTGGCCTAGTTTTTGGGGTGTGTCCGGCTCTGTTGCTACCCATCGGCCCTCGTCAGCCTTTTTTTGGTCGGTGAGATGGATCTCTCGGATTGGCTGTTCGGAGGTTTCATTTATCTCCAGCTCTCGACACACGTTCGGGAAAGCCCATTGAGCATGTCGCTGTAGTATCCATGCTGTCACCTATTTAGTGCGGTTTCTCATTATTTGCCTCCTCCGCCTCTTCTTTTCTTTTTCCACTAAAAGACCAAGGGCTGACAAGGCCAGTGCCATCGTCAACTTTTTACCAAACATTATTCTCGATTAGTAGGTTACCTATAATACGAGTGGTGCCAGACGGCGGTGTGAAAATGGTCTTCTCGTAACATAACAACGGACTACCGCCGCCTGCTGTCATGGAGAGTTATTTCTTCTCACACATGCGCACAACGTACGTGGTGGTTGGCCGTCGGCTGTAGTCTTTGAGGTGCGTTCTAGTACAACTTTTTGGCCAAGACGTGAGTCGACGCCACAGGCGGACTTCGTCGCCACTAGTTCTTTGCCATCTGCTTGGTGTGTCAGGACCTTAAAGCAATGCTAGCAGCTTTCTGAGACTGTATCGGCACAGTGGTGCAATGTAATAATGAAAATGTCAGTGTGCTAACATTCTCAAAATAAGGATATTCAATAGTTTTAGTGGAAGTATGATTAGCAAAGTGTTGCTCGTTTATAAAGTAGTAGCTATAAACACAAATTACTGCCAGGTAATGTCATATGGTTTGGGTCATACACCCACATATCTAACCAATTTAAGTTTTGACCTTAAAGTTGACCTAAAGAGAAAAAATAATGGATTACCAAATGATGAATGTGTATTTCACAGCAGTTCATTTGACAGTTGTCTAATCATCAATTAGATCCAAAAAGATGAGGTAATGTCAGACGATCACCAAACACATAGGAATAAAATGATGGATAATTATAACCATACGAAATGAGCACATTCTTCTTAGTTATCATATAATGGATCATTTTCATCATAATCGTCAACATTTTGTTCAGACATGGTTATGCTCATAAGATGCACAAGTTGGTCCATTACACTCGTGGACAATCTGTCAATATTAACAAGTAGCAGTATTGTATTACGTTGCTACTGCAATAGGGTTTTAGAGGAATATGAATCAAATGAATCCATATGACATATAGATACACAGACAACCTTATACACACACATTAACAGCTATAGGATAATCAGTTAGCTGACAGTCATGTCTATCCAGAGAGAACCCTCCACAGGCATAGGTAGAATGTAAACTCCACACAGATAGACCAATCTGAAAGACACAAACCAGGAACTGTGCTGGCGTGCCGCCCTGCCTCAGTGTTATTCAAATTGAAACATGCACTATGTCTAAAATACACAACCATTTAATTCCAGTTTAAACAGACAAAGAAGCCACTTCATTCCTCCTTGACTCGAATTTAATTATCTTGAGGAGGAATTGAAATTGAAGTTCTTCTGTCTAACCTGCACATTTAGTGTACCTTGTGTTGTGAGAGTTGCAATTTAGTGGTTAATCACAAATCGACCAATGTGCCTGTGTCACAAAGCATTTCTGCCAGTCGAGTTTACTGACATCATGCAATGTAATTCCCAGCTATTGAAGCCATCAGCATTCATTTCTCTGCTGCCATTTGAGGCCACCAACCTGTGAAATTGCTTGTTGGAACCTAAGAATAAGAATAACTTACTTGAGTATTGTGTTATTAGAGACCCATTCATTTTTTTCCTCAAGTTTCATATCACTATCTGAGACTGTGATAGTCCGGATAGACAGAGAATGAGGGATAAGTGAGACTTGGAATGAACGGAGGGGAGACAGATTTGTGGAGAGGGAGTGGACTCATGCAGAGCCTTTTAATTTAATGTCTTTCATCTTTAGCCTGAATGTCATAGCGCCTGTGTGTGTGTGTATAATAGATGTACAAGGAGGTTTTAGTAATAGACAGCACGGGGAAAATATTTTCTTCCTTTTAAAGGGGAATTGAGTGTTTCTGTTGCTACGTTCATGCTGCTAAAAATGCATATGAGCACCTGAATCACCACCTGCCTATGAGCTTTCAATTTTCACGGTAATCAGCTTATGTCTGCACAGGGTGGCAGAAGGCAGGAGGTGAATAATATTTAGTGTGCGCCCGGTGTGTGTGCGTGTACTTTTTAGCATCACTTTTGATGTCAGCTCATGTCTCTGTGGAGGAGCGAAGCCACGGGAGGTAAAAGCCTGCTGAGAGGCTGAAGGCGGAGACAGCAAAAGAGTCTTAGAGTTTTTCTTCATCTCTTTCTCTTTCTCTCTCTCCCCCCCCCCCCCCCCCCCCCCCCCCCCTTGCCGTCTTCATCTGAATCATCACTCTGTCCATGCAAAGGTCTCTAAGAACGACATTGAAATGAGAAGTCAAGCAGGTAAAAAGTAGAAGGGGATTGTGACTGTGTGCAAGAGTGAATGCCAACGATTGTGTCCTTGCATATCAGCCTGAGCTCATACATATGCAGCCAGCATGCAGTTTCACACATTTACCTACACATGAGCCTAATTTACTCCTACGAACTTGTCAAATTAAAGTTGAAATCGTGCCGTGGAATTAAACAGGTCGAGAAAATTAAGTCCACCTTAATCAGCCTTTCGCCCATCCGACTCATTTCAAAGTCTGTCAAATGATTTTTCCTAATCTTTGGGTGAATAAAAATTATGAATTGCAGACCTTTCCATTAGCTCACCCCCACACCTCATACTGAGTTCTGTCATTAGAATAAGGTAGTTATGAAACAGGACTGTCGGTACTTCTACTTGCCCTTTTGTTTACATGAAAGGATGTTTCAGCTACAGATTATAGTGGAAGGTTTTTTAGAAACCTGCTATTTATAAATCAGCAATTGCACAACCTGGACAACACATCACTGCTGGCTTCAGGGTGTGAATAAACATACCCACTTATCAGAGTATGGAAGACACCTTTGTGCAGGTTGGTGTGTTTCATTGAATGCAAGGTAGTAATTACCCAGACCGGAGACGCAAATTGCATGTATACATGAGAACTCTCCAACCATTAAAGGTTACATTCGGTGTAAAAACAGGGAACTTTCTCCTTTGTTGTAGTGAGTTAGAAAATAACAGCATATACATTGGAATAGTGAATGGGTTTATACAGTATAGGTTGATTATCTTTTGTTAAGACGATCAGAGTTAGCGTGACATCACAGACCTGTTTCTTTAGGCTGACAGCAGCCAACTCCATATACCTTAACAACAGTCTGTTTCTGTTGGCTGCAATCTTTCTCGCACTTTTTCAATACAGTACCAGGATTTTAAACCGGTTTCATTTAAAGTAATCCAGGTTGATGTATTTTGGTGCCAAATGGTTTGAATTTACATTTGTATCCTCTGAAACCTGTCCCTCTTTCAAAAAATAAATCCCATCGTTTTTATTCATACTCAAATAACCCATAAAAAAACATTTATTATATAATCATTCTGAATGGTGTCCTCTCACATCAGCCTCTTCCATTTAAAAGTAATGCTAAGGAAGCCTAGAATATGTTAAAGAGGACATATTATTCCCCTTTTCTACCTTTTCAAACAGTCCCCATGTGGTCTAAATGAAACATCTGTGCTGTGCTTTGGTCAAAATATAATATGACTGAAGCACCAGATGAGGTTTGTGACCCTGTATAAACCAGTTCTCTCAGAACACTCCAATTTGGTGTGTGTGTCTCTTTAAATGAAATTAGCCCCCCCTGAGTTTTCCCTGTAGACATCACTCATTCGCTAGCAAGAATAAAAATGGCGGACATGCGCAAAAGTTTTGCTCTAAGCTGGGGGTGGAGTCCATGGGTGGAGATACCAGGGGAGAGGAGGGAATTTTTTTTTTTTTTTTTACCAGAATCCCACTGTGATGTCACAAGGAGAGCAAATTTTAAACGGAACATTTTTCTCTGTGTTGTAAAACTTATGCAGACCACAAACACAAAATAACTGTATGGGTTTATTTCACATTGTGTGGGTCGGTAGACACTCAGGTACCCAAATATATCTTCAAAAACACTGTCAAAGTGGATTTTTCATAATATGTCCCCTTTAAAATAATACCGTACACTCACAGCACCAACCTAGCAAAAGAAGCAGCAGGTGCTGTAAGGACTGTTTGCTTCCCTGGGATTCGCATCTCAGACTACATACAGGCTTTTCTAACCAGCTGGAGCTTGTCGAGATTCAATGCAGCCTGACAAGAGGACACAACACGACTCTTAAGCAAAAACCAATCTGCTATATGTTCAGGAAAAGTCACCCAATCCATGTTAAGATTTATGGTTTACATTGTGCTAAAGCTAAGACAATGGAGGGCGTTGCCTTTGCTGCAAGAATTTTGGTCAGCATTATTTGGTTGTCTGTTTCCCTTCCATTTCAATTTGTGGTTCATGCTGATCAGTAAATCTTGATGTATCATTTTCTACTGTGAGTTGATAGAACAGCTCCCATAAAATTCAAAAACATAAACCCCTCACTTTTGCCCTCCCACACATGCTACCGTATATCAACGGTATGCCTTTTCTCTTCTCTCTCTTTCATTCTGACAGCCATGTTCTGTCTTAAAACCTTATAACACAAGCCATTAAAAAAGATCAAGCATATTCTAATGAGGAACTTTTTTTTTTATGCTCGTGAGAAAAAAGGCGACATCAGATGCTTTGTCAGAGATGGAAACGTGTCTGTGTGATCACTGATCCCTCTGCGTGTACTAGCCTGCAGAAACGCTGATACTTGAGGACCCGTCATTCTCATGGAGAGCAAACTCTGATTCTGACTAAAGTTAGAAATGTGGAAGATAAAGCCGTGGGGAGTTGTCAGAAATATTTCTGCAAGAGGACAGTGTCTGTGTCTCTGCTTTTTACCCCTTCTTTTTTTTCCTTATGTCTCATATTAAAGGATCTCTCTATTTTTTCAGATTTTTTCCCCCCTTTTCTTTCTCATTAATTTGTCTCGTTTTGTTTTGCTTCTGTTGCAGATGTGATACATACAGCTTGGTCTTCTGAAATAAAATAGTTTTATTCTGTGACATTAATAACAAGAAGACAATTGTAGGCAAGCAAAATGTACGTACAATCGCAGTGTACTCTATTTCTATGTGACACACATTGTCAGCCATCCAACACCACCTTCCACATTTGGATTCCAACTTATAAGTAGGTGAGTTGTTTATGGAGGGTGAGCATGTTCTTCTTTACCCCCCGTGGTAACCTGTCAGGGTCGTCACAAGGTCACAGAGCCAGTGATCAGAGAGCCAGACAAGTGATCCCCCTCCTAATGTGCTTGAGAATAAAGCTAACTATGGCTGATTCTGCAGCTTATAGTGCTCATATTTTGGAGAAAATTGAGAATTTGAAGGAACCAAAAGACAAGTTAAGAATTGAATCCCTCATTATAAACTCCTGCTGTACCTACGCCAAGACCAGACATCCCAAAACTAGTTCGAGAGCAAAAGAAATTCTCTGACGGAGAAGCTTCAGTCGGGGAGATGAGAGATGAGTCACCGGTACTTACCGAGATGTTCTTAATCATGAAGAATTCAGGAAGTTAAAACAAATGTCAAGCAAATTATTTTTTCAACAGGAACTTGGCTTTCAAGATGCCAGCTTCAACAAAGTGGAGATAGGGATGTCACAGGGATTTTTTTTTATGAAAAGATACTTTTAAGTGAGAGAACTTCAGTCAAAAAAACAAACTATCCTGACCTACATGTTTATTGTGATTTTCCCACAGCTGGTGCCGCTTGTCTTAACTGATGAGGCATAATGAAGTTTTTGTGACATTTCTGTTGTGAAGCGAGTTTGTGTACACAATTTTAAGGGGAGAAAAGGGCAAGTGTTACAATATGTTTGGTGTCACTTCACGTTTCAAGTTCTACCACTGAAAGTGTGTTTTGTTACTGCTGTAAGCACTCCTAAAGGCCCGATCTCCTTGGTGTGTCGGGGCCTTTAAGCTGCTACTTTGTCACGTGTGAAACAGAAGATGATTGGTGCGTGTGTTAACATTGAAGCTCAATACATATCAAGGGTTTTAAACTAAGAAGTCATTCTTTTGTTTTTCCATCATGCTGCTTGCAACCACTATCTGATTTCATGATGCACAATTTAGGCCCTTTCACACATAGGGTCACACTCCTCACAATTTCTTGAAAATGTCACAACACCCCAATCTCATTTCTCAGAGTTCCCCTTTCACTCATGTCTCTCACAGCAGGAATGTTGATCCAATGATTATTCTTACAACATTACCATTACAAGATGGTGGACAAACCAACATTGTGTGGCAGTTTTTGCCTTTATATTGATGCTATGAAATGTTGTGTATGTTTGATAACCAAACCTCAAAGAATATGCTGGACAAGGTGACACAAACTGAAAAATCCATTTAAAAAATCCCTGGATATCAGTCTTTGAGTAGTCATTAGATTTGATTCCACAAGATAAATCACTGATATTTGTTTGAGAACTCACTGAGGATTATGTTATACAAAGGAAAATTGAGTCTTATTTGACAATTATATTATTGTGAATAACTAACAAAACAAAATCTTAAAGTTAAAGGAACTTTTCCACACAGTGAGTTGGTAACCTTGCCAAAGTGCAGTAGCTTTGTTGCCTGTTTTTTTCCCTTTTGGTTCATTTAATATATCTAGAAGATTCATTGTTTCCTGTGCATCCCCCGCTTAATGAAATCTTAAGGAAAAGTGGTTGTCATGCCCCAAGCGGAAAAAAGCATTCTCTGAATCCTAATAGCCTTGCTGGCATCCGAGCACTCTTTTAGCTTGTTGTTCCTTAATGATACAGATTCATTAATCACTTTTATTCCATGAATCAACTTGAGCTGTGCTCCACATTACTCCTCAGTCATTACACTCTCCTGCACTGCGCTGCATGGCTCTCTGCATGGTGACAACGACTGGATTTCAAAGTTGATATTTCCTGTTGACGGTGAAGAGGTGAACTCATATAGTGTGTGAAATATAAAGTTAATGATTGTATGCTGAAGAATATCTATTCAAATGGACTGAAGCAGCAGCAACACAGAAAAACCAAGTTCAAACCCTTGAGAAGGAAAAAAAATAATTAAAGTGTAAAAATAAAACTGTTTATCCAACATCAGTAAAAAGTCACAGCTCAGCTCAAATCTCCCTACACTCTTTCCAGTCCCTGCTGCTGACTGAACCTCTCTCCATTCACCGTGACCTTACCACCAAGATTTGCCTTCATCTTCACTTTCATTTCCTCTTCCATGCAAAATGTGATATTAACAAGAGATGCAGGTAGTTTGACGGATGGGTCATTATTGTTTCGGCTCAGGTACAGGTGTATGGATTGATGTTCTCCGCAGCTTGCCTTGCACCTGTTTGTGAATTTCAGTGTTTCTGTGTGTACCTTGTAGCTGTAACCTAACCCTCAGGTCAGTTGTTGATGATCAATAATGTGAATCAATAGCCATATATGTGCTCTAGGTTATCATTGAGCTACAGTGTTTTCTCATTTCATGCAAGTCACACCACTTGAGAAAGACTTGAGATTGACTTAAGATGGTCAATAATCTGTGTGTCCTATATACAGAGTGCAGCCTAGCATGGCATGCTACCTGGACTACCCTTAACATAATCAATATGTCAGCATAAAGTGTACATTTTAAGGGATGCTAGTGGGAGGAAATCATTTGACACTGCTCGCTCAGATTTGATATCTAAACTTATAAAGAAAACTTATTTCAGGTTTTACACTAGCGGTGGGTCTAAAAGGCTGCACTCTTTCTGGCCTTTTTGTAAAACAGTGCTTTTGTAGGGAGAGAGAAGGCAAGTGCATCTAGTAGAAGGAGAGGAGTAAACAGACCCGGTGACTGATGGGTGAAGAGAAAGATAGGGAATGAGAGATAGGAGAGAATGGGGAAGGAAAGCTAATATAGTTTGAGATGGGGTAGACAAACTTTGTGCGACATCTGAGGAGTTCTCTGTTTATTCTTGTTCGGTTTCTACTGGGGCAGAGAGGAGGAAATAGCTCGAGAGATGACATGTGATGAGCGGAAGGAAGAAAATGAAATATGGAAGAAAAAAAGGAAAAAAAGACGAGTTCTCAGAGCAGATGCCATAATCTCTTCAAATGCACATTGTACTCCCAGTTTATAATCAGTATTTGGGAGCAGCAGGAGCACCTAGCCATGAAATGCAAAAACTGATGGGATCACATCGAATATGAAAACAAACAAAAAAAATGTTCTTGTTTGTTGTATACCAACGCATCTGTTAACTTCCCCTTCTGTTTCCTGCACCTTCTTTCCCAGTCTTTTACTTGTCTCTTCTCCATCTCCATGTTCAACCCTGCAGCCCGTACAGCCTTCCTCCTCCCTTGTCTCCCCCCAACGGATTCGACCTCTATTAACCTTTCCTCCTCTCATTTTCCCTTTATTCTCCTCTTGTTTCTTGTCAATCATCATTTCTCTCCTTTCATTTTGCCAAGCTCTCTTCTCTTGTCTTTACTTATACTCTGCTCTCCTGTCAAGTCTCTCTTCACCACCTCCTTCATCAGCCTGATCTCCTTCCTTGTTCTTTCTACTCCCGGATGTCCTTTCTTTACCTTCATCTCCTCTTTTCTCTTTAATTTGTCTGTAATGTATGCATATCTTCCTTTTCTTCCCTCAGAGTGCGGACCTTCCCTAAGGATTCAGCCTTACTGGGTAGGGACACTGTTCGAGCCCTGATGTACTACGCTTTGAAGGTCTGGAGCGACATCGCACCACTTAACTTCCACGAGGTGGCAGGAAGTGACGCCGACATTCAAATCGACTTCACAAAGGCCGACCACGATGATGGATATCCCTTTGACGGGCCGGGGGGCACCGTGGCACACGCATTTTTCCCCGGAGAGAGGTTCACAGCTGGGGATACGCACTTTGATGATGACGAGGCCTGGACCTTCAGATCTCCAGGTGAGAACATTATTATCTGCTATTATAATCCTAAAAGTATGTTTGAACAAATGTGTCAGTTGAGTGCCAGCAGCACAGAATGAAATAGTTTCAGATATATTCTTTAGCAGAGAATTTTATTTTTAATCTAAGAGTTTAAATGCATTTTGTAATAAATACAGGGACCATTTAAACTGTTTCTATTCATCTTGTAGCTTCATTTCAAAACCATTCATCCTCACTTCACCAAAAATGGATCCATCATTTTAAAAATTCTGTTTATTATTTACTGACGGATTCAACCATTCTTCATCTTTAACTTTAAGGTCACTTTTTCAATCTCTGTCAATTGTGTCTGACTACTTCAACCATCAGTTCAATGGTTCAACTGATTCAGCCACATTTTTAACTTCAAGGTAGCCTTTTCAATCTTAAATTCCTACTGTCAACAATTTATCCATTACTCTTACTACCCCATAACACTTTTACTCTAACCATAATGCTTGCTGTTCAAACATTTACCTACCAGCTATCTTTTATCTAACTTTTTAAACCATTATTATTTTCTAGCAAGTGTTTCAGCCATTGATCATTTTGTCTTATGTTACCATATTAACAACTCATACTGGTGGCTAACTTTTTTTTAACACTATCTTTTTTAAGTGAACCATCAACCCTTTTTACTTTTAGCAAACTGTCCAGCACTTATCCATTTGCGCTTTCTGGACATGTTTAACTTTATGCTTACTTTTTAAAGCATTTTACCTCTAGCTGTAGGTACACTTGTTTGCTGAACTTCTTTACCATCGAACTTGAACATATATTGTGTGAATGTGTTACACCTGACAGGTTAATGGGCAGCTTACTGGTAATGGTGAAGTTTTAAGAGATCAGCGTCACAACAACTTGCAGTCCAACCTTACAGCGTGTTCTCCCTTAACCCAGATTTGATTTCATTGAGGTAATTAGTTGAGTTTACCACGTACCATTTGGCATCTACAGGAGCAGCCCCAGGGTTAGCTATGGTTGAGTGTGAGTGCCTCAGGTGTTACTCTAGTCGCCTTGAGCTTTTTATGCAAACATTTTTTGTGTGATTCAAGTGTTGTGAACATGCTGGTAAACTTATTGGCTACAAAATATTTAAGACTTGTTCACAGCAAAACCTTTACTGCCCAGACTAACAGGGACACTGTTTATGTTTGCTCCAGAGTAAAATGTTGAAGTGCTTAACTGATTAATGACTAAGTCAATGGACTGAGAATAAATTCTCAACAAAATCAACCAAAAATCGTTTAAGCTCATAAATCACAGTGCTCCGCTTGGGTCCAGCTTCTCACACGTAAGAAGCATTAGTTTCTTAACTCTTGAGTCATTTTGCTTTTCAAACTTTAGCATTGTGCTCTGGACTGTTGGCTTGACACACGCAGCATTTAGAAACAGGATTAGGTCTCTCAAGCTTGGTATGGGCATTTTTCATGTGTATTTTATATTCCATTGATTCAACAATTGAAATATTTCATTGGAAAATTAATGTTTGACATGATGAGGTAAACGTATATGCATCCCTAATTAAATTGTTATCCTGCTGTAGTGAGTTAAAGGCAGAAAAAATGCAAGAACTTGTGGAAATATCAGAGTTATGTGCTTATCTATTATTTAAAGTTTTTTTAAGTTCAGGTTTTGGTAATCTCGAGCTTTGAGTTGTGACCAGATGTCTTATTTTACCAGAGCAAGGTTTATTATTACTGTAATATGAATATGAATCAAAGTATGAATGATAATCTGTGCTACTCGCTTTATTAGGTCTCTTATTACTGTCATCGCTGTGAAACATATTCATTCGTGCGTCTCGGCTTTCTGCAGCGTGAGCTGATGGATCGGTTCATTCAATGTTATCCTGAATGATCTGGCCAAATGTCTTTCATCAAACACTTTTCAAAGAGTGTGATTACTCGCTGAGGAAGATCTGCGAGTTTGAAATGACGACAGGATGACAGCAGCTTGAAATGGAATTCAATCAGCTCTGCCAATCAAAAGTAGAAAAGCTTATATATGAGCTGTATTAGAAGTATCGGTCTGATTTTTTTGACAGCACTGGAAACCACAAGGCAGTGCATTTGTGTTTGCCTTAGTAAACTCCAAATTGTCACTGACTCATTCTTTCACTCTTTCATACATTTATTCACTCTGTACAGACACCAGCATTCACACACCTCCTCTTTTGTGTTCATGCTGAAACCCGCTGTGTGCTTGTTATCTTGTGTTTGATTGTGAATTTATAGAGCCTTTGCAGAGTGTGTGTTCACTCTGGTGCAAAGGAAATGACTGCTGGCATAACAGGACCATTTTTCAAAACGTGACCATGTCTTCACGTTTTGATAAGAACTTCGTCATCATCCTCAATCCTCCCTGCTGTCCTTTACTTTTCTTAAGGGGGGGGGGGGAATGGAGGTGACAAGCAAGAAAGGGCATGGGAGCATTACAAGTCCACTCATCCGGATGAAATGAGCGGATGGAGTGATCAAGTCGCGCTGAATGCATCGCCGGGCAGGCCCTGTCTCTGTGCGGTCACACGAATGACAGTATAAATCATTCACTCCGCTTTTCTCTGACTTGCTTTCTCTTTTCTTCTTCTCATATGGATGACTGAACTTAAAATGACCTTCCTCTCTTGTCTGCCCAACACCTCCACTCATCCCTCCTTTTCAAAAGATAAATGGATAGCGGAAAAGAGAGAAAATGGTGATAAGAACCGAAGGAGAGATGCAAGAGAAATGTTTGATCTGAAATGTCTTGGAACAAGATTAAAAAATAATTTTGAATTATAACATAACATCATTTAACTTGTCTTAGTATGAAGGTCAGTTTACCTGTGAAGTTATTTGTTAGTGGAGAGCTGATACGTGATAAAGCAGCACAAAGGTTTGCTACAGGAGGGTCCTGAGGGTTTAATCCACAGTGGCCATCTAAAATAGAATTGGCATGTGGGGAACGCAGAGTAGATCTGATGTTTGAGCGGACCCCCAGAGGCTGAGTCCTTGCAGCACCTGCCTGGATTTCTCTCTTGACCTTGGCCCTTTGCTGCATGACATCACCCCTGACTAATAAAGGCATAGTGCAAGACAAAACGGTTAGTATCAGCCCTCAATAAGTGGAGTCTAATTGGAAGATACAGGGTTAAAAACATGAAAGAGAATACATTCATCCACACCCTATACTGTCATACAATCAACCTGAATAGTTGATTGGTCAGAATGATATAATTCAGCCTCTACATTTAGGTAGATTTGAATACGGTGGATTTTCCTTTGATTATTCTGTTTACTTTATAGAAAACAAATCCAGCTTTATCAATTGGAAAGTGGATAGAGTCAGAACAGAAATGAGAGAGTGGGGGACGTCATGCGGTAATGGAACCGCTGGTTGGAGTTGAACCCTGGTCGCCTGCTTGGAAGGACCACATCCTCTGTACATGGGGTACATAAGATAACTGCTAGGCTATACGCCCCCGTCCAAAAAACAGCAAAGACAAATTAATTACATTTTAAATCATATTTGCTGCTGCCTGGTTACAGGCCAGCACAAAAAGAGGAAAAAATCTAATCTGCGTTAAGTTTGTCTAGTATAAGCTAAATCAATGTATAAAGTCAAACAAATAAGTGTATTTGAAACTTACAGTTCCTCTGTCTTTCTTCTGTTCAGTATGTTTTGGTGTTATATACACGCTGTCTTTGCAAAATGCATTTTTATTTCCTAAATAGCAAGGGTGCTGTTCCTTTTTACCACGTCTTCTTAATCCTTACATCTCTTGGTCTTCTGTTATTTCTCACTGTTAGAATCAAAATTGACACCAATGAATCTGAGGGTGGTCGACTAGCTGGGCCTTTATTTGATTGGCCGATTGGTTGAAATGCATGGCTCATGTATGTTTGCATGTTCATTTATTCTTTTGCACTTCAGTCTTTTCAAATATGTTTATTAGCCATGTTCAAATTCCAGACAATGTAAATTTGGTGTTTTGAGTAGTTTCTATAGAACTGCAAATAGTACCTGATCAGGAAAAGGGAATTGTTCCTGTCAGACTGTATAAAGTCCAAGAAGACAAGAGATGAAGGGGTGTTAAAAGTTTCAGATATACTGTATGTGGATGCCATTTCTCCTCCTCCTGATCCCAAATGAAGTCTTTTTCATTCCAGGAGAAACAGTATTGCAAGACTTGGCAGCGTACACGTATTTCTCACCGCACCTCTTTCTCACCTCACGCTCAGACATCCCAAATAGAGTAATTCCTGGATGAAAGAAAAAATCCGTGACAAAACCTGACATGAATACCGTTTTCCAAAGCTAGAAGCAAAACAGAGAAAATCTACATCCAAGCAGGCAGCTTTTTTTTATGAATCAGCAGCACAGACAATTTGAGTGATTTTGCCACACGGAGCAACAACGTGTGATTTTCACGGTTGTGTGTATATTATCTTGTGCAATGTACTGAAGAAACAGAGCTCAGTTACAGAGCGTGCACACTAAGCTCCAGTGCTTTATTTGATGTTGCCGCATTCTGAAAAAAAGGTTCCCATTTGTGGGCCTTCCCGTAGGGATTTTTTTTTCACACAAGCATCCTGGCAAATCATCCAGACTGTAACATCATTTTGACTTTGCATTGGAACCTTTTTTTTTAAATATATTACCTTACAATAATTTTGTAAAATCTTGCAATTGGGTATCATTTTGTTACTCAGCCTGTGATTGTGTTTCTTTTAACATCCCTCTCCATCGTTAAAAAAAAAGACTAAAAAGACCTGCATTTATTTTCTTGGTTTCGATGTGAGGTAATTGGTTATCTTTTGTCTTATATTATATCAGGCCCAGATAGTTCTCGTCAGTGAATGAAGTCATTCAGTGAGCAGATAGTTCTCATTTCAAAAGAAGAGAGATAACACTTTGTAAGCTCAGGGGTTCAGACACATGTCTAATACCGCTGAAGGACATATCTAATAAAGCTTCATGTTTCTCACGCTTTTAATTTGAAGGGATAAAAAGAAAAAGTGCATGTATTAGTCCCTGACATCACAGCGCTCAGTAAGCTGAAGTGAATAATGTATTTAATGAGGGACATCGGAATCAGACTACCAAGAATTTATGGAATCATTTTCTTCCCTTTATTAGTAAAAATGTGGCCTTAGAAAGTTAAAAACAACGACATTTTCTGAATCTATGAGCTCATTTGCAATCACTTGTATCAAAGATCACAAAGCTTGTACTGTATGTAGAATGTTCAGTTCATGTTGATTCTTGCCACCCCTGGTTGAATATCTTAGCTGAGCTTCTCCTGTACATGTGCACGACTTATTTTCTGACGAACACATTTAATCCCACTGTCTTTTAACATTTAAAAGTGTCACTCAACATGTTCCTCTGCCATGTAAATGGCATGTATGTACATGTAAATCATGGCTGTTTCCTTGACTGACACCATCAGGGGCATGCATAGAAAATAACACTAAAGAACAAGTGATTCTTCTGGCACGTTGTCTGGTTTTTAGATGCATCAGTGTTCATTTTGGTCTGTTTTGTAAGCAGCATAAGTTTGAAATTGGTTCAGCATTTTTCGAGTAATCTAATGCCAGGGGAACATGGTTTATTTTTGTATTGAGTGTTGTCCACAAGAAAGGTCTGCAGAAAGAGCTAGTGCCCGTTGATCATTTGACCTCATGATTTAGATTGAAAAAACAAATGCTTAAAGTTTGTGTGTGTGTGTGTGTGTGTGTGTGTGTGTGTGTGTGTGTGTGTGTGTGTGTGTGTGTGTGTGTGTGTGTGTGTGTGTGTGTGTGTGTGTGTGTGTGTGTGTGTGTGTGTGTGTGTGTGTGTGTGTGTGTCAGTGAGGCTGTCGGTCCCAGCTGGTGGGGCTGTGTTGGGGCGAGGACCTGCGTGGATCTCCCTCCTTTGTTTTGCGCTGTCAGGGCTGTGAGCCATATGCTTCAGGACAGCAGCTCAATCTGCTCCAATTAGACCTCCCAGCAGGCAGCAACGCGACAGGACGGGCAGAGGATGCTGTAGTGGAGCCTGAGTGTGTGTTTGAGCGTGTGCATGGGGCGATAGAGGGAGGGGAGATGCAGTCTAACAGCTGCAAACATGTAGGTTTGGTTAATGTAAGCAGGGCAGTGAGGGAGGGAGTCATCAGAGATGTGCCTCAATCTATAAATGAAATTGTTTTCATTTCTGTTTCTATCAAGACAATAAATTATAGGTAATTGTAACCACCAAGATACAGTAAAAAGATTATTTTTCAGAATATTTAAGTGATCTACCTAACACTTGAACTGTTCAAACTGAAAAATTATTGCACTGAATATGTTTTTAATTGTTAATTTCCAAACATGATGTTCATTTTGCCAGCCATGAATAATTCATGGCGACTGAAGGATGGCAGTACCCATTGTGGGTTATTTTGGTAATGTTGCCTTTAATGTATGAGAGAGTAAAAATATCGATTGCTTGAAAAAAATAATCTTTCAAGGATTCTTCTTTCTTTGGCCTTGCTGAATCCCCTGAAGGATGTAATTCATATCCAGTGCATCAAGCTTTTTCATCTGTAAGGCAAGCACAGACTGCTATTTTTAACTGTTAAATCTGATGGGGGGGGAAGCTGCCGAATGTCTTTAATCAGCTCCCTGAAGATAGCCACAGACCTTGTAGAATTCTCTCTTCTGTGGTTTTATAGTGAAGTCAGATTATTAACGCTTTGTTTAGCCTTGTTGTTTGTTTTTCTACCAGTGGTGGCTGTGGCTTAGTGGTAGAGTCGGTCATCTCTCAACCAGGAGGTCAGGGGTTCAATCCCCAATCTCCTGCAGGCACAAAGATGGGTGTCTGAGGTCCGATGGGTCCATGGGCAAGACATTTAACTCCCTGTTGCTCCTGCTGCTTCGTCGGTGGTGTATGAATGTTTATGAATGGGATTAGTTATTACTGAAGGACACTTTTCATAGCATCTCGTACTCTGCCGTCAGTGTGTGAATGGGTGTGAATTGGCAGGTGACCTGCGGTGCAAATGTGCTTTGAGTAGTCAGAAGACTAGAAAAACACTATATTAGCTCATGTCCATTTACCCTTTACCGTTCTGTGACTTTGCCAGCCCCACCTAGCGACTGTTTTATAACCCCCCCCCCTCCAGAAAATATCAGCGTGTCTCTAAGGGGTTTTTTAGCTGATGTTTGTATCACTGATTCCTACTTTCTTTCTGCTTATAAGAAGGCAAACATCAATTTCTGCCTTGCTAAGCCCTGCAACCCAAGAGCTATCAGATTTGAACATTGTTCTTTCTCTGCAGCTTTTTCCAAAGCATGGTATTCCCTTGAGAAGATATGAACTTGTTAGGTCAGCCCTGAAGGAAAAAAAAGTGAATGTTGGTGCTTCAGCAGATTGTTGAGCTTTGTAATCATCTTTGGAAAAATGAGCCTTATCAGACAAATCCGCAGCTGAGTAATTGCCTCTGCTAATTCCCTCCCCTCTTCTCCCGGTGCATTGTTCTCAGCGGGACCTTAAATCTGGGTCCGCTAAGGCCGTCTCCTAATGTGTGTGATGATGGCAAATGGTTGAATATTAAGCACCACATTCAGCGGCCCAGTTCATCCCTCCTGCTGTGTGATCGATGGTGCTGGCGTCCATTAAGAACCATGAGAGGATGAATTCTTGGTGAGATCAAATAGGTGGAGGTCTTGAAGTGCTGTTTTGGCTTTGACAGGCAGCAGATTGCTTCTGTTAATTATCGCTCTGCCCGCAATCTGCTTCTGCAAACTGATTGCCCAGGCTGAAGCAAAAGCATCATTAAGCAGGTGAATTTTTCATGACTTTCGTTCCAAACATTATTTGTTGTTGATTGGTGAGGGAGATGTAAACAAGCACAGTGAACAGGTAGGATGGGACCATAGGACCAGCGCTTCCATCCATTTTCTTTTTAATCTAGTAAATGGAGATAAAGTTGAATGACATATTGACCACACAGACATGTGGATATATTAACCTGCAGCCTGGTGGTGTTAGCATTGCTAATGTTAGCCATAGTTGGAAAACCAATTTACACCATTTACCTGCAGACAATTTAAAACAAATTGTTCTCACCTTTAGATTATTTTCTGCTGGCCATTATAAATGCTAAATAAATAAACACTTGAACTGGCTTCAATTTTGAAACAAGGGACATCTTTCATTTCATACAGTCTCTTATGATGTGCATTAATGTATTCTACATATTTTTTTTATTTTTTTGAGTGGGCACTTCGCAGTGGACATTAAACTTTAGTGTACAATTTAATTTAGCTTATTTTTGTTTTTGCCTTTAGTAGAAGGTGCTGAGATAAAATATGGAACTTGGGTAAAGTGAGATTGAAGAGTATAGAGGCAGCAAAGGTCACACTGGAATCAAAGCCACATCTCTATCATTAATCAAATGTTTTATATTTATATTGCCTTGACTATGTCCTAAGCATTTCCTAACTCTAAATTGCGAATGTTCTATGCCATTTTATGGATGACTCATTTTTTTATGCAGTTATTTCAAACTCTTTTTTTTTTTTTTTTCCACAATTCACTTTAATTCTACGGTCTTGCAAAGAAAAAGGTCAAAAAGAGCATTGCTGTTTTAAAACCACTTTAGTGTAGGACAAATTTGTGAGTTTTCTGGTGCTTCTCAGGTACTGAAAGTTTTAAAAGTTGTTCAGAATTTCCAGGGAAGAATTTCAGTTATTAGACCAAGGGCCTGTGTGAAATAAAGGAATTATTTCACTTTCTTTTGCCCTTCAATCTTGTGTTAGTTGAGGATAGTGGTAAAAGTTGTAAACGGAAAGTGCAGTTAGAGCCTTTAAAAGACCTGGGAACATGGTACCAGAGTGGTTGATATATGACGAGGGAAGTTTAATTTACACTCTTTAGGCTACATCATGTCGTTATGTGACGATTTTATAGAACATTACTGAAAGTGTAATTTAAAGTTTTGTTGTTAAACCAACCCTGCTCTGTATATCAGGGTCGTTTCCTGTCCCTGCCCTCAGCTTTACACCTCAGCTTCTAGAATGATGTCTGGCTGTAACACAGCAGACAATAATAAATTATTGCAATACAGAATAGAAAACAGCAAACAATGCTATAAACAGGACAGACAATTGCAACAGCATCAGAATCCCGACACAGTAAACAAACCTGAAAGTTAAAGCAGAAAGGACAACCAGAGGACAAAGCAAGAGAGAAGTCCACCAAGAAACCTCAGCCGTCATTTTACTCGGTTTCTTTTCCTCTAATGTAGTTAATTAAACCTGAATTCATGGTTTTATTTTTGCAAGAGAAAATATATTTGGCATATTTTTATTATAATATGTAACACCCTCAAAAAAATATTCCCTTTTTTAATGAAATGAGAAACTTTTTACTTAGAGACGGTTAAGCTGTAACAGAATACAGCAGGACAGGGTATATGACAACACAGCCATAAGGTTGCTCGTGGTCACTCTTGTTAAATTTAAACAACTGTGCAAGTAGACAGACTTCTATGTCAGCCAGTTTGGGTTTTGTTCATGTACCTCCAATGCATAAACATGCTAACAGGCTCACTCAGCAGAGGTCCAAGAGCTCCAGAAACACTTTTTGTTTAAAGATAAACTTAACGATTGACCATTTCGGCTTACGGCCTTCATCAGGGTCATCTGTTAGGGGACATATTATGAAAAATCTATTTTAACAGTGTTTTTGAACATATATTTGAGTAACCTGAGTGTCTACCGACCCACAAAATGTGAAATAAACCCATCCAGTCCTTTGTTTGTGATCTGCATAAGTCTTACAACTCAGAGAAAAGTGCTTCGTTTCATATTTTCTCTGCTTGTGATGTCACAGTGGGATTCTGGTAAAAAAAAATCTCCCTCCCCTCCCCTGGTATCTCCACCCATGGACTCCACCCCTGGCCTAGAACAAAACTTTTGCGCAGGTCCGCCATTTTTATTCTCGCTACAGAGGAGTGATGTCTACCGGGAAAACTCGGGGGGGGGGGGGGCTCATTGCATTTAAAGAGACACACACACCAAAACAGAGCGCTCTGAGAGAGCTGGTTTATACAGGGTCACAAACCTCCTCTGGTGCTTGATTCATGTTATATTTTGACCAAAGCACAGCACAGATGTTTCATTTAGACCACAGGGGACTGTTTGAAAAGGTGGAAAAGGGGTATAATATGTCCTCTTTAATACGCCACCGACCAAGCAGCAGGAGCAACTTGGGGTTAAGTGTCATGCCCAAGGACACAAGGACATGTGGCTGCAGGAGCTGGGGATCGAACCCCAGACCTTCCAGTTAACACACGATCGACTTGACTAAATGAGCCTGGGGAATTTGAGATTTGTCTTTTTGTGTCTCCATTAAAGTGGTATGATTCAGTTGAAGAAGATTGAGATGTGTGCCTTTCATGAATCTGACTAACTACATGACGAGTGGCACAATAAATAAACTAAAGCTGTAGTTGTATTCCACTTGGTTAGGGTGCTTCATTTCATCAATGGTCTCTTGGCCTTGTGCAAGTACTGGTGGTGAGAGTGGTTTCATCATGGTGAATCACAAAGAAAAGCACTGTACACTCTTCACAACAAGGCATGCCAGGGTTGATACAAACCAAGGTGATTTCATCAGCCTGTATGACAGCTTACACAATGGATAAACCTACCACAGCAGCAGCTCCAATGCTGGTTCAACCTTTTTCAAGTTGTGTGTTATGAGGTCTGTGCAACATGAAGAAACGTTTTGTTTTTAGAAACCCTATGTTTGCTGTTTATAAGATGAACTTTGGAGGAAGCTGTTGTTGCAAGGAGAGGGAAAAAATATCCCCGCTTATTGAATCTTTAACACTTCTTCTTCATTTTAAAAGAGCTGAACAGAAATGAGTCAACCACAACACCATTTGATTTATTTGGTTTTACACAGGGATGGTCAAGGCCTAACTTTTCATTGTGTCAGTTTTACATTTGAATATAGTTTTTACTTAAAGGAAAATACACATTGATTTTGGCATGTAAACTTGAACAGAGAAATTGGTGAATGATATATTTTCCACAGCTGACACTCCTGATAAAATCCACAAGTTTTAAATTAAAGCCTGGTGGATTTCATTGTTATCATAACAAAAACAAAGAAACAGCAAAAAAAAATACTTTGGAGAAAACTAACCATGGTTCGAAACAAAATATACTGTATACAAGTATGTTGCACTGCAGTCGATGTTTCATTGTAAAATAATGTGTGCGAAATCTGTATAAAACAACATTATCAGATACTGTGGTAAGGATATTGCACAGTAAACAGCAACACCAACCCCCCCCCCCCCAACTGTTCTTTTTTATTTTTTAAATACAAGACACCCTGTGCAGATCAAGATTGTAGTGTTGTTGTCCATCTTGTTCAGTAGTTTCAGAGATAGCAGTTGTATTGATGATTGATGAGGAGCAGAGGTCAGGGGAAGAAGCTCTGGATGTTTTGGCTCCAATAGAGGGGAGCGTTTGGAAGATGCTGTGACGGAGAGGTCAGTAATTGTGTTTGACGAAGCTTTCTTGGGACTGAAGAATTCGATATTCTTGAGACTGAGAAGTTTGGTGGCAACTTTGGCTTTGGCTACTCTTTTATTTGTTTGGTCAGGTCTTATCCTATGCGGTTCAAACTTGGGTCATGTTTTGCTTAATTGTGGACAAGGTGACCAGCTGTTATGTACTCAGCTGCTCACGAGGTGCATCCCTAATGAGTCATATTAACCCAGAAGGCAGATTGTAGCCTTTTTGAACATGGAACCTTCACATTGTGTCTTGTCACAGAGTTGTGTCATGTTGTATTCGTTCAGCTTGTTTGATTTTGTTTTTCTCTTCACAACATCATGTCATGTTTTTCTTTGTCATGTTGTTTCCACGTTGATGGAAAATCTGTTAAATTGAGAGACCAAGAAACACATGACCTACAAAGTCATCAAAAAATTATGTTTATAGAAATGTGCACATCACTAAAGGAAAGTTTGTTTTACAAAACAGGTGGGATTGTATGAACAGAAATGGGAAACAAATCATCAGTCCCAAGTTCAATAAATAATCAATAAAAAAAGATAACTATGAACACATACATTAAAATAAAAGACGACAACATCAAACCACAAATCTAAAATACATTGTGCAATATAGTACGCAAACTGTCAGTATCACACAGCTTCACATCATTGAATACATCTCACTCATTCTAAAACTTCATGGATTTAAACCTCATTGGATTCATATACACGATACATATTGGCAGATGACTAGCTGTTGTTTGGATGGTGCGGTAGATGTTTTCTAGCGTATTTAAGCA
Organism: Labrus mixtus; assembly: GCF_963584025.1. Classification (NCBI taxonomy): domain Eukaryota; kingdom Metazoa; phylum Chordata; class Actinopteri; order Labriformes; family Labridae; genus Labrus; species Labrus mixtus. The sequence continues at coordinate 15,785,811 of NC_083628.1, read as the reverse complement.
TCTATTAAATTTGCTCTTAAAGGTGTTTCAATTTTTAAAGGAGCAGTATGTAACTCTGACATTTAGCGTTAACAATGGGTACTGCAGTCCAAGTTCAAAACATTGTAGAGAGCTGTCTCCCCCCTCCTCTGTGGAGTCAATGCGCGAGCAGGTTGCCATGTTGAGGACACTGAAGCTTCAGTGTTTAGCCAACTTTGCATCAGTCTTGAAACCTTTCTGCGCTTCAAACACTCCATTTTTCAATTGCGTCTTTAATATTTATCCTGGTTTTACCACGTTTCTGTTCATGGAGTTTATTAAAATGCGAAGGCTTTTTGGGTCGTGTAGAATGAGTTATATCTGAACCAGTTTGCTTGCCGCCTTATATAGCTGCTACACCTGTTGGTTTGCGGTTTGCCTGGCAAAGCAAGGGGCATCAGAAACGGCCATGTGGGGGTTCTTTCAAACCACCTACCTTCTCTGGTCAAAACAAATACAGACCATTTAGGGCCGGAATCAAAACGTAGGAGGAGGTTAACTGGCTGCGTTGTTGCCAGAGAAGTCAGAATGTCAACATAGCATGTTTCCTAAATGTCTGCTGATATAATAAGGTCACTTTATGATTTAATTTAGTAGATATCTTACATATTGGTCCTTTAAATGATGCAAAACAATCCTAAATCAGTTGTTAGAATCCAGCTTCATTACAAGGAGAGATTCTTTAACAGCTTGTGCTAACCAAGAGACCAGAAGCTCTGAAATGTTAACTGTAGATTCTATGTCCTCCAACAGTATCCGTATCAACTTCCAGGCTATCACAGTTACTCCAGAGTCATGTTGACGGAATCTTCCGAAAACACACTGGCCAAAGGCAAACTTCAGTGCATCCACGAAGGGTTATATGAGGTGTTTGAGGCAGCCAGACATGAGCCTTTCAAAGGTCTTCTAACATCAAAGCTTCTCCGTCCTGTGATCCTACTTTTAAGGACTGTGGGAATAGAAGACAGGAGGAGTTTAGAGGTCTAGTGAAAGACGCCCTTAGTTCCCATCTTCAGCAGTAGAAGCATTTCAGTTGATAAAAGACGCTTTGTTTTTAAAAAGTCCAGGGATACAAGGTTTAAAATTCTGTATTCAGTGCTCTATAGCTACACAATTTCCTTTTCTGTCTATCAGTCTTTTCTAAATGATAGTGGTTCATCCAGCCCATTCTCTCTGCTCTCACTTCGTCCACAGGCATTACATCTATTCTGTCAGCCTCTTATGAAGCGTAAATACGATGACATGGTACATACTCTATTCGCTGCCCGTTTCTCCCCTTCCTCCATCCTTTTGTCCACCTCTCCTCTTTACACCATGTGCTCATGTAGATTAGGGTTGGCATTTGCTTTCAGAATGCACATGCTGGGTCCGGTAAGTAAAAATGTAAGTCCCAAGCCGAGGCCAACCGTAGGTAAACTGAATGCAGACTTGAGCCTAGCCACCAAGGAACTCTAAGCTAGCTTGGCTCGACATGCTAGCTCTTCAAATTTTTGCAAATCTGAATCTCCAAGCTCCTGGTTTTGTCTTGCTTTGCAGACTCTAACAAAGAATTTTGGAGGCTTTTTTTTCCCCAGCACAACGCAGGAGGAAAGACGCTTTAACAGCCTGCAGGTTCTCTAGGTATCTTTCCGCACTCAGGTTTTGATTGCTTGCCCAGGGGCTCAAGCAGTATTACCATAGTTATCTCGCCACACCAAACGCATACCAGCCCTCAAAGCCTTCTGAGCTGTCTGTCATGCCTCTTAATTTGCAACATGAGCAGATGAGTTCAAAAAGGATAAAATACCTGAACCTGTTTGACAACAAGATTAAGGTCACACACGGAAAGGTCACAATGATGACTGTCGCCACCGGTTCAGCATCAATTCATATTCCAGTGTTTCCCCTACCATTATATTAGGGGGGACAACAAGTGTTTGTGTCTGCATGTCGTCCCCCAACGCTGTAAACCTAGGGGAAACACTGTATTCCGTCATTTCCTGTCCATACACAAACTCACAAGGAATTTAGCAATACACACATAATCATACTCACCCAATTCTACGAGCATTTTATGATGTTGTACTTTTTCTGTGTCCTTCAGACTCTCATGGGATGGATCTGTTTGCGGTTGCGGTCCATGAGTTCGGTCATGCCATCGGCCTGGTCCACACGTCGGCCATGGAGTCCATCATGAGGCCGTACTACCAGGGTCCCGTGGGAGACCCTCTGAAGTACGACCTACCCTATGAAGACAAGGTCCGCGTCTGGCAGCTCTACGGTACGAGGGAGCATTTACTCAACTTTCTATGCGTGTAAAAAAGAGCAAGGGGTTAATTCAGTTAGTTGCAGTTCCATCCGAATTTCCATTAATAAATCTGCCGGGAGTCTACAAAAAGTGCCCACATATAAAAATTATATTTCAGTAATTGATTTGTACTGGGGAACATGCTGTCGGAAATCAAACAAAGTGGCTATTTAACTGTGAAGGTCACACTGTAAATGGATGTAACAGCATGTGTGACATTTATGGGAAGTGGATTTTTCACAGTGGATTTTTTGAAAATACTCACACATAGTCTTCTCCATTTTTCTCCACCTCTGACCCTCATTATATACAGAACAAATTCTCCTCTTATGAACAAGAACTTTAGGCTTTACTTCATACTTGCTAAATAGTTGTTTTTTTCAGGCTCAAATATGTTTTTTTGCCTCTCCTCCACTTCTGATAATTGCTGTGAAGCCTCAGAATGTGTGTTGAGATAGATTTTTACCCATATCTGCATTCACAGAATCTTCTTTTATACTCCACTGACCATGACTCACGAGTCTCTGCTTTAATTGCGCCGGCGGTGGAAAGAGCCACAGTTCAGCAGAATGAAGCTACAGAGGCCTCCTCACACAGAAAGCAGCGAGTGATGAGCGCTGTAGAGCAAGATTATTGATTTAATGAAAACATGGATGGAGTTAATTGGACCTCAGCAGGGCATGTGAACTTCCACACCACTCAGTGATGGAGGAAATGAAACAGAATGTTGAACACATGAAGAGATGAAGTGAAGTATGTTAGTGAAGAAAGAAATAACAAGAGACAAAAAGAAGGAGAGAATGATGCACAGTACGTGCAATTTCATAAAAGTGTACAAAAAAGTAATAGGGCAAATTTAATGAGTGTTAAATAACATGTGTTTTGTACTCATTTGAGGTGATGTTTAACTTCCCAGGTGTAAGAGACTCAGTGTCCCATACTAACCGACCAGGCAACCCGTCCCAGACAGCTGAGCCTCCTGTTCTACTGGACCTTCCTGAAAACAGATCGACTTTCCTGTAAGTAGACACACATTTAGTCTGCATCTATTGGATGTAACACAATCATCATCATCACCACCATCATCATCATCATCATCGTCAACTTTTATTATTAGACTCAAGGTCCATTTTAAAAGACATACAATACAAAAAAATAGACAACACACATATACATTAGAATAAAAACATTCCCGCCTCTTATAAAAGGCACTTATACCAATGTCTCCAAAGGTATGACTGGTAGCGTACTGTACTATAACTTGGGTTCAACAGCAGCATTATAATTACATTCTTTGAGTCATTCAAGCGACCGATAAATCTGTACATAAGGTTCCTCAATAAAGCTTGTAAGGTGTTAACTCCTGCATTCACAAGTAGCTCACTTGCACTACTCCACCTTGGCTTTTTAAGTAAGATCCTAAAACAATCATTGTAAGCAACCTGAAGTCTGTGCATACTTGACAATGTAAAAAAGAAATACAGAACCATCCTGTGTGGAATCAACTGCCGTTGTTCCTCAAAAAAAAAACCTCAGTCGATCGCCAGTGGCCCTATCACAATGCTTCCTAAGTACAACGAGTGATACAACTCTAAGAAAACTCAAAATCCTGACAGTTTTCGAAGAAAGTCCCCTTAACGTTAAAACTACATCCTGGAAAAGATATAAGTTATTCACCAAGCATCTGAGCCCTTCAGAGAGGTCATAAGGTGAAACACAGTTAGGAGTAGTGAAGAGGCCTTTTAAGACTCTTTAAGACTTTCTCATGTAGAGGAGAACACAGCAGAAAAGGAGAAAGGTGATCACACATACAATAACATCTCTGTCACAACCTCATGTTAATATCAATACGATGAAGGACTAAATTATCTTTTATTATTATTTATTAACCATTTTTAAAATTATTGTAAATAAACATAAGCAAGTAAATATAAGTGCAAAGCATGACTCATGCACAGAGAACAAAAGGAGTTCAGACGGGAGTCTTCATTTAAAGTATTTCCAGTCATAGCTGGGCTAAAGAGACAAACATGATTAATTCAGACCATCTTGGACTTTCTTCACATGCTGATATAGGCTAACTCTCAACATGTGAAGAGGCTCTGCACAAGGTAGGCGTGTGTTTTCAAACATTTTGTAAGCTATATAGAGTTGATATTCAAAGTATATCTTACAATTTAAACAACAGAGAAGTTCATTACATAAAAAAGAAGTTAATGAATACACAATGTCTGACTAGAATCTATGATTACTCCGACTGATTTCACTGTCTTCCTATGCCCATTATCACTTAAAGATAATCACTTTTTCTTGCTTTTTGGATCAACCAATCACAGCCTTTGAAAGCATGTTCCACACCTAGCAACAGGGTAAACCACACCTCCTTATTAAGATAAAGAAAATGTTGGTCTCTTCCTCGCTCAGAGTTGCTCTGAGGATGTTTCTTAATCACTTCTAAAACTTGCTAGAATTGTTTAAGCTAAGTGAGGAGCTCTCTGAGATTATTCTCAGAATGAATGTGAATACGGGCCCAGAACTTTCCCTTTATGCCTATAGAAAGCAGTGACCATGCATCAATAATGTTTCAATATCGTTGGCTGTCCATTCTGCTTTCACATGACAATGTCGGGGTTGTTCTTGCAAAGGGGTGCAGCAAAAATGAGTGTCAGTGAAATCTTTTGCCACCAAACTGATTCTGCTCAGGACATATCTCATGAGAACAAACTGTGTGGCTGTTTGATACGTTTTATGTCTTTAATTGACAAAGGTGGACATGCAAATAAACATCAACAACAATCAGTTTTAACATTTTTATGTATTTTATGCTTTCCTGTTTTCAGACGATAGGAAATCCTCAACTCGTCACAAAATATGTGGCTACGGTAAAAGTTATACAAGAAGTAGATTTATATCCATAAAAACAAATTATCTTAATCTGCCTTGTGCAGGTGGTATTTATTGCTGGGTAGTCATATTGGATCCCATTAAATGGAGATGTCTATTTTTCCAATGGTTTCCTGAGTATCATTATAATTCTATTATGATTGTTTCTTAATTTCCTCCCCACTCTTACTGAGAAACAATGTAATGAATCCATGCAGGAATACATTTATTGTTAAAAAGTTTTTTTGTTTTTTTTTAAGCTTGATATGAAGTCATGAGTTGCCAACAAAGCAAATTAGCTAAGAAGCTGATGGTGAGCTTGGGAGCCTGCCCGTCTAATTAAGTAACTCCCCAATGCAAGCTGGGTAGCCATCAGCCTCTAGTTTTTTCAGATTACTGAGGATAATTAGAGTTAATTTTGTCCATTTATGTATTACGAGTGTTCAAACACTCTCTCATACACAAACCGCCAAGCACTAACCTTAAAGGAGCCCCCGAGAGGTCCAGAGAAAGGCTTCATAAAAAACATCTTAATTCTGAAGGTCTGAAATTCAAATTGGTTTCAGAACACCAGCAGTAGAGAATAAAAAATAACAAAAAAACAAGGCAGCACGGAGAGAGATGTCTACACCAAACAGGCAGTGGTGGATAATTAACCATCTTTTGTTCCCCAGTTGCAGACTTCTACTGCCTTCATTAATCATTTACCACTGAATCCATCAGGTCACGACACGTGGAAAAGCTGGATTAGGCCTGACAAGGGCACCTGTACTGACCGATAGGCGATGGTGTAGCGTTAATAGAGCTCTCAATGGAGACCTTTGTTGGTAATATAAGGCCTGGCGAGCTCCCACTCTCGACCCTGTAGTGCTAATGGCCTCATCATTTGCAAGCGGGCCACGTCAGTGCTTTAAATCACTTAAAAACCCTTGGGGGTAAAAGCACCCAGGGACCTTGGCGTGTTAGGATGATAGCATCTCCTCTACTGTTTTAGCCTGGTTTCACTGATTCGTGCAAAGGATGCCAGTCGACGGCAAAAGCATGAAATTACGATCTACAAAAAGAGCCTGAAAAACAACTTAATGAAGAAAACAAACAATTAAGCCTTTCTTCTCTATAAGTATGTTCTCATATCTTTTTTAAATGCTAGGTTTAATCATCAGGCTACAGAAGCATGGTGTGTAGTGTTCAAAGATTTAAGGAGTAAATGTCCAGTTTTACACAAGAGCTTCTTGTTTTCCTCTCTTTTCAATCTTCCCTCTTCCTCTTTTTCTACGTTCCTCACATCTCTCTCAGGCTGGCGCGAGATGCCCCCGACAGATGCACCAGCCACTTTGATGCAGTGGCCCAGATTCGAGGGGAGGCCTTCTTTTTCAAAGGTACCGAGTCACAGAGGGAGACAGACAGACGCAGAGCCACAGAGCTGTGTGGGGAGAAATAAAAAGAAATTAGCTAAATGAGCGGAAGTAAGAGGAGGGAGAGCAAAGTAAAGAAGGAGAGAGAGAGAGAGAGAAGGAAAAGGGACGTGCATTAGAGAGTGGGGTGGATGTAGGCACCCGGCTGAGCCTGTTGAATCCTGCTGAGAGACTGCAGTCCAAAAATTACGTCAGGCTTTCATGCTGCCCCTCTGGAGGAATGACCCGAAGCGCCACGCTGACAACAGAAACAAAAAGCAGACTGCAGCCTTCAGCAGCAGATGTCTTAGCAAAATATGCTGAACTTTAACTGACATTTTTTTTTTACCTTTTTGAATATTTTATACAACTAACAAGAGATGACATTAAAAGTTTATAGATCATTGTTTCAAGAATATTGCCCTTTGCGTGATGTCTTTTCAGACATTTGAATAAATAAAGATGTAGATGCGGGTTTTTACTGCATTCCAGGTATACCTATTACATAGGGGATGTTGTTATCCTCATGCAACTAAACCTGAATCCTTCAGACACATGACTTAACTTTCAGTCATTTTTTGATGCACAGCGTTATGTATTTTGCTTTCAAAAACTCTTTTTCAGTCAGCCTTGGGCCTGTTCTGAACTACCACATTCATTTAATAAAGCTGCTACAGGTAAAAACAACAATGCACCAGATGCAAAGGAAAGTAAATAGATCATCCCTCTTGGATAACCTTGATATTAGCTCATATTTGCACTTTAACTCCATTTTGCACTTCCAACGTCAAAACTAGTCAGCCATGAAAATTGACTTTGACATTTGCAGTGCAGGATATTGTTTATAAATCTCCACACACAAATGTTGAAGAGAAAATGAACCATGTTAGACTTGACATTGATTTACATTTGCATTGGTCAAGTTCCCACTCAGTTGATGCAAAGGAAATTATATTATAAAAGCCTTCAGATGAGCCGTCGTTGTTTGTTATCAGCATCCTAAGTAGCAACGATTCACTGACCACAGTCCTGTTCCCCACAGGAAAATACTTTTGGCGACTAACTCGAGAGAAGCACCTGGTGTCTCTGCGTCCGGCTCAGATCCATCGCTTCTGGAGGGGCCTCCCAATCAACCTGGACAGTGTGGACGCTGTGTACGAGAGGCCAGGGGACCACAAAATCGTTTTTTTTAAAGGTACATTACCAGAAAAAAACTCAGCTCCTGGAATGAGTTTTAAACTTACTGAAAGTTACTCTGGTCAATGTTTTTTTTATCTCACATATAAACAATATTACTTATTCATTACTTCAGATAGAAACGAAACACTGTTGTAATACACAAAGGTATACATGTTGCATTCTACAACAGCATATCTACACTGTGCTTGTTTTGATTGCAGATGACCTGCATTACTTTTTAAAGTTTTATTCATACAATATTTTAAGAGGCAAGACATCGCTGGGACTTTAAAGAAAATCTTCCCTCTATGTGAAAGGATAAAAGCGTTATACATTTTATTTAAACGGTATAAAAACAGGGATATTAAATCAAGGGCATGTATTTCATTTGATTTAAAATGTAAAGCAGCTTTCCTGACAGATAATGTTCCTTTTTGGCTTCATTACAAAATATACTACGCAAGTCTTTTCATTATGTCTTTTTATTATGTTGCGTGTGCTTCATATATCTTTTCACATCTTAAGTGCATACTCTCTCTCTCTCTCTGCTGTGTGTAATGTATTCATCTATATATTGTAATATAGATTTTCTGTCCACCCCTTCAGGTCTGAAGTACTGGGTGTTTAAAGATAATATCGTAGAGGAGGGTTACCCTCGTCCAATCAGTGACTTCGGCCTCCCCTCGGACGGTGTGGACGCAGCTTTTGTTTGGCTCCACAACGACAAAACCTACTTCTTCAAGGACAACCAGTACTGGCGCTACGACGACCACCTGAGGCGTATGGATCTGGGATATCCTAAAGACAGCACGCTGTGGAAGGGGCTGCCGTCTCAGCTGGACGACGCCATGAGGTGGTCTGATGGTGAGTAATGCCACAGCATTTCTGTTTTCCATTCAAACACTCCAGGGCTTGAATCTTCTAGCTCCTCTCAGGGAATCTGTAGATTATGTCTGCCATGTTGGGGGATGTATTTCCCCTTGTGGGTCCTTGTCACCACTCAAAGAGAGGTGATTGTTGACTCCTCATTCAAACTGACACATAGAGTAAAAGCAGTCACTCTGCAGGGACATGGACTTTCTCAAACTCAACACAGAGATTCCTGATCTCATTCTTTGTCACTAACCATACGCTGAGATTGAAGGTGAAGGTTAATTAATGTAAACTTTGCTCTGAGGCTTAATGTGTCAGTGTGCTTCAAAAGGAGCACTTTTCAGAACATCAAACAGATGTTGAGACCCGCTTTGGAATGGAAGAAAGCAGGAATGTGGAGATGTGAAAACAGACGCAGGTTTAAAAACGTTTCTCTTTACATGTAGAGTGAAGTCACCTCACACCACATTGCTAACTCCCAAACGACCCAACTTTCTGTTTCTTTAAAATGATGCAATGTTTATGACCATTAGAGAGTCAAAGCCACAGGCGTGTTTGACATTGGGAGAAGGTCCCAGTTTGTCTCTTGCTTTGGTAAGGTTTGGCCCTTGGTTAGGGATGGATTTGTTACTTTACTTAAACATTACTTGTGTGAAACACATTTTGTACGTGTCACAACCAAAGTCCAACATAAAAATGTTGTCATTCGAAGGAGATATATTTTATTAATCTCATGATGGGACATTCAACTTTACACTCTGTTGTTGAGCAAATAGGCTGAGACACACACACATGCACAAACAGGATCCTATGGACATGCACTTATGGAGAGATGTCAGAGTGAGGGGGCCACCCACTGCAGCGAGCACTACTGAGCTGCTGGGAGTTTGCTGCTTTGCTCAAGGGCACCTCAGCAGTGCTAAGGGGTAGCTGTGGCTCAGTTGGTAGAGTCTGTCATGTCTGTTGGGGGTTCGATCCCCAGCTCCTGCAGCAACAGAGTCCGACCTGTCCTTGGGCAAGACGCTTAACCCCAAATTGCTCGCAGAGACTGTCGTTTGTAGGATGGAGACTGAATACAGACACATAGACTCCTTCACAGACTTTCACATGTGTATGACCACTTACCTCCTCTGTAAACATTATGCCAGTAAATACGAGCATGTATGACGAGCACGCGAGCGAGAGCGAGCAACATGTTACTGGTGCAGTTTGCATAACAGCCTGCGGTATCACTACAAACGCAGTATTTTTGAAAGTTACATATAGCCCCTTTTAAATGATGCAAAAAAAGCAGAAGCCACCTTCTTCTTCTGTTTTCTTTAAAACAGCAGCTTCTCTAAAGTACTCCAGATAAATGTATACTGAATAATAAATGATACTTTTTCAATATTCCACGAAATAAATGATCAAAACTCGACTCCAAAGGTAATCTGTCACCCTGAGTAAAAAGTGTTGAAGGAAGCCAGTGACATTTTTTGACCTCTTCTGTCTTGATTAAAAATGGATTATATTCCTATTCTGATTGATTACATTCAATATAAGTGATAAATCACCGCTGCCTGTTTCTTCCCGTGATAAATGATTACATTTGTCAGAGAGAAATAGAGTTGTAACACTCCAGCAGAGCATCAGACCACTGGTTGCTCTGGAGTTTGCTGGAGCCTAAGGCAAGACCGTGCAATATCCTTCTCAGGGGAAATCCTCAAAGAGGAGTGAATTACACCAGAAAAATGAGAGAGTCACATAGAGCAATTATGAAAGTTTGCAAACATTCAACTTTTGAATGAAGTTTTATAATAACATATAAATTTTTTAAGCCAACTTCCTAGGAGCAGTAAACATGGGAACGCTTGACTCTCAGAATGGTTGCTGTGCTGCTCCTATTCTATATTCCAGTTTAAAAATATTCAGATTGACTTTTGTGGTTTTTACTGAAATAAACACTAAATATAGGTTGCCATGGATTTGGACAGATTCTAATTTCATTTCCTCCCACAGTCAAATTCATAATCAGTTTGGTGATTTCTTTCATTTTCATCTCGTACCATCACTGGGTCAAAGTTTCAATTTTTACAATACTTGATAACCGATGATAAAACTCAAAGTGCATGCTGCCCACTAAACTTTGACATTAGTCATTCTTAGGCCACGTGTCCACATAGCATCTTTTTATGAGCGCCAGGGTCTTTTTTTCAATCGCTTTCAATGAGCAGCAGGCGGCCGCATGGAGAAAAATCGCAGCGTACAGCGTCTTTTTTCCGGGCACTCTGCCCTTTTTCATGCGGTTGCTCAGAGCGCTCAAGTTGAAAACTTTTCAGAAAGGCAATGTTTACGACACCGGTGCTTTTTTCCAAATGTATGGTATCTCCCGTAGTTTTGCCACCTACCGATCGTCAGCACATCTTCTTTGATCTGTGCCCGTTGGGTTAAAAACGATCTCAAATTAAAAAAACATGCAGTAAAAAGTAACGTAGAGAGGTCCTTGTCAATAGGCTGTTGTCATAGAAACAGGAAGGACGTACAGCACTTTTATTCTCAGCACTCCTGAGCGTACAGCCAGTGCTTTTCTGCCCGGAAATCATACTATGCATTTTTAAAATGTGATTATAGACTTATACATGTTTAGGTAAGTCTATTAGACAGACTGACAGATGGATGAATGGATTAATTGATTGATTGATTGATTGATTGATTGATTGATTGATTGATCGATTTATTGATTAAAGGGCTAAACATTATGCTCACGTCAGTGTGGTTAGTATGTTAGCATGTAGGTTTTATGCTAAAGGTAGCACACCCTTCCTTTCATACGTTGTGTCATAGTGTTACATTATTATGGATCTGAGTTGGATTTCATGGTTTTGCACCGTGTTCTTCATTAGAATAAATCAGTGCTTTTGTCCATCAGTGAAGGTTTAAATCATTTGAAGGCTGTATTGTTTATCATGGGTCTGTTTATTGAGACACTTGAGGCGTTCAGCATAAATCATAAAAAGTAACAGGCTGTTTATCTTAATACAGTTAAAAAGGGTATAAATTATTTTCTTCTTAGTTCAGTTTAAGTTCTATCTGTCATAGAAAATGACATTACTCTGGAGAAAGAGTATTAAATTAAAGATTTGTTTTCTTTCATCCAGTGGGTTCTGTCATGATATTTATTTTCATTTTGTGTGAGTTTATTTCATTTTGGCAGTCTCCCTGGTTGTATGCCTGCATAATATTTTGTTGGCATAACTGCAGTATGCAGATTAGAGGCACATTTGCATTTGATTGTTTTTTTTTTTTAATGTGTCAAAATATTTTTTTAACCTTTTTATCTGTTATTTTGATGCAGCACACATGGTTCTTTTTTGCCAACACTGTTCTCCACACACACACACACACACACACACACACAGACACACACACACAGGCAAACACATTCAGACCTTGGAACTGGCCCAGTGTAATCACAGCGAGCAGCTCCACTGTAGCAGCTGAGCGTCAAGGTCGCAACCACTGTTTCCATTAACGAAGCACAGCTACAGTCATCTGAACGCATGTGCACGTTAATGAATGGTGTTAAACTGTCTAACGCCATTTATTTGAAAGACTTTGAGTAAAAGATTGTTTTTTCTGTTAGGCTGTTGTGTGTGTGTGTGTGTTGCGTGTAATGACGCCAGGGAATTTTCACTCTTTCAGTGCCATCCAGAAAGTCCCTAAACCCCCCTGCAGAATGTAAGGAAGCTCGGTCCTGTCAGGTGTTTAGTGCTCTGTGTTCTGTCTTCATCTTGCTCCTAACTCATTTTGATATGTGCACAAAAATCTGTGCTTATGTGTGAGAGTGAGGCTCACTGCACAGTCCCAACTCTGCTTCACCCCTAGCCATTATCACCACAGAGCCTGGAGGGGTACATTTGGAACCCAGCACACACAAACACACACACGGACACACACAGACCATGAGGCCTGGGAACTGAAGCCACATCAAAGCCTGTTCTCTGTTTGTTTCACCGACACAGGGGGGGAAAGAGAGAAAATAGGAGATGGAAACATACAGGGTGGTGAGAAGTAGTGATATGACAGAAAGGAGATATGGTGACTCCTTGTTTTGACCACGGAACAAAAAGACACAGACCGAGAGAAAAAAAAGAAGGGAGACAAGAGGCGATGTGGGGACACTTGACGATGAGGAGAAATCATAAAGATGACTGAACACAAGAAAAGATATTAGAAATACAGATGGCTCGACTCAGAGGACAGATAGAGAAATCACAGAGAAAGAAAAGGCTGTAAAACCTGTGGAGAATGGTTCCTGTAAAGGGAGAAAGGGGGACTTAAAGGATAGTAATGTGGCTGTAATGATTATACTAATCATTGCTGCTGATGTCAGTAAGCCTCCCAGGAATGGTTTAGCCTTTTAGTCATAGCCAGTAAAAGAAAGTGAAATGAAATTTGTCAGGCGTGAATATTTTCTTTAACCATGAGGAAGTTGAGTTCAGAAGGAAGAAAGAAGAGTTACAACACTATGTTACTACTGTTCTTTCGTTGTAGTGATTCTGGGATTTAGGGTTTAAAATCATGAGTATTTTAACAGCCCTCTGTCTAGTCAAAAAAAAAACTGAACTAAATCTTCTTCTTTTTTTAAATAGAAGTACTTCAAGGACTTCAATGAACGCACCAAAAACATCATTGTACCTGTCCTACTTCAAAGAATGACCTGTGTGCTCTGTCTTTCATTGTTTGAAGAATCAGGCAAAAAAAACAAAGCATCACCTTTTGGCCCAAACCAATCATTCATTCTGAAAACAACAGAACATTATCAACCAATCAAACGAAAAACAACTATCTATCTTATTAGATCCTTTTGACAGAGACAAAATCAGAAAAACCAACAAGGACATGAAGGATGCATCCCTCATGTCTTCAGGGGCCCAGTAGAGGGCGCTCATGTTACACATAATACACAGGTCCCAGTGGGAAACGTACTATATTTGCAGTGTTAACAAGATAAAGGAAAGTAAAAAGGTCCATGAACTAAAAGTCATATCCTAAGACTATAAACTAATCCAGAAGTTTTGCAATTGACAGTTTGGCTTTATCCTGCCAAAGCTTAGACACAACATCGCAAAGGGTTACTAAATCCATCATTACTATGGATTATATTTTGAGGCAATCCCACGTAACCTATCTGGCTTCAAGTATTATAGTTTGTATTAACCTGAGGCTGAGAGGAGTCCACAGTTACCCTTTGTTCTCTTGTTGGATTCTCATAGCTTTAACGACAACGGCTTGCTATTTCAGGAAATGAGGGATTTTTCATAGTTTTGTGACCTGATTGTATGACATCTTTCATCTTCAGTATATTAACAGGCTCAGGGGCTGAGAGCCACAGTCTGTCATTGATTTGTTGATGTGAATGTTGCATGATAACACAAGCTGTATCATGTCGTTTTTCTGTTTCAATTCTGAATTACATAAAGAATCCTGAAACCAGATATTTCCATGAATTGAATCTATTTACCTTATCAAGAGTTTTGTTTTGGCTCTAGAAATGATTACATCATGAATACAGTCTTCTGAGACAACAAACTACTGTGAGATTGACATTTAAAAAATTCAAAATAGAAATCGTCAATTAAAAGCCAAACTGGAAGAGCCTCTTTTTTAAATACCATCATCATAACTTCACTTGTTCAGCCTGGACACGGATTCCTCTGTAGTTAAATAATCTGAAGGCGAGCTGTATTTTTAAGCTGACTCAGGCGTTAGTCAAGAGTGGGTGACATTTGATATTTAATCACCACTTCTTGACAGCTTGAAGACTCTCAGTCTCCGTGGAAATGAAAGAAGAATATGAAGAACCCAGAGTGGCATTCTGCCCTATGGGCCTGGACTTCTAATAATAGTGATAGATGGATAAGGATGGGGACTTTGTGAGTGTGTGTTCTTTTGGATTTGTATCTCTGTGAGGATCAAGGTCAGCTCTCGACTCAGGGAATGAGGACATATTCAGAAAGCGAGGAAATTAAGGTCAGTCCTCACAGCAGAGGGCTTAGCTGAGTTATTTTGGGACTGGTGTTTTATAGTTAAGGAACCGAAATAAAAATGAACTATTTTACTACCAGCCTACAGACATTAAGAGGTACGTGATGGGGCTCTGTGGACTAAAGAGAATACCTTGTTTTTTAATTCCAACAAGTTGCAGCCCTGCTTTGTGTTCTCATGATCAGGCTCAGGAAATAAACTCTTCTAGGCGTTGTGAGCCCTTAACGCATTCTTCAAGTCATCTACATTACCTTTCACATTATGGTATTTGAATTGTTTGTTGTATACATTAAGGACATCAGAAAAAGCAACCAACATCCTCTTTGTTGGGCTTCTTGTAAGAGTTTAGCTCCTCAGTTTGGCCTTGAAAATAAAAGAAAGGCTTTGTTTACACTTGGAGTTTCAAATGTGTCCCAAAAGTCGATCACAAGTAGACTTACTTAAGAATAAGTAAACTCAACCGGGACCCATTGAGGATACATCAAGATTTCATCACTGAGACCACATATGAATCTGTACTGGGACACATACAGGATGTAGTTTATACATCATAGTTGAATGTGCACAAAAATACAGAATGTATGCATCTTGTAAAGATCCAGTAAGTTACCATGCATTGTGGGCAAGTGGGCGAGAGGGCGCCTGAACACGAGCTATATAAACAAATGTACTGCTAGTAATCAACAGCCCACCTGACAGAAAATGCTGCTATAGTGTAGCATCAACCTACAGTCTGAAAAAACCTGACAAGTGATTCATTCTGATTTTTTTTTTTTTTTTTTTTTTTTGAGAATCAAAAGAGATCATTGGTGGTATCTCTGTGTGGTTTCGTCTGATTGTGATTATTTCCCCTGTTATGATACATGTTGCTTTCCTTCATTTCAATCTCTCATCTAGCACTTTGAATTGTGGGAAACGGTACGCAAGGAAGACTGGTCTGATGCATGCTGTACATTTTTTACCTTATCAATACGACATCAGGGTAATCTTGGCATACGTCGGGTCTTGCATTTTGGCCAAATCAGTACGTACTACTAGTATAGTAGGTGGTTTGGAAACCAGCGTGTCTCCACATGCTTGAAACGACAGCAAAAGCAAGAGATTAGATCACAGGCACTTTATCAAATAATATAATGTAGAGGTGCAGTGAGGATACACACATTGCATAAGATGGATCCTTCCTAGAATCACGCAGATCTATCTGCCTGTTTGTTAGTTTACCAGAGACTTCAGTCTGCCTCCATGTGGACTTCATACAGTGTGGACTAATATCAGGCTTCATAAGTTTCTGTATCACGTTGTCACTGCGGCCCATAATCACCTGCTCTCTCCCTCTCACTTGTCCACATGGGTTTTGTCTCTCGTACTCTGCTGCTATCGATCTTATTCTATTGTTTATAAAGAAGACTATGGAGGCTAAGTGTTTGTGTATGTACTGTATAGAGCAGGGAAATGAGATCCCATCACAAGTGGTCACTGAGGACCCATGTGGTGTCACACTTCAGTGCGTGGTGTAGAGCTGTCCACTTCAGATAAGATCCCCCACGACAGTTGTGCCCTGTGTTAAGAGTCTCAAAGGGTTAATGCAGCTCATATTGAGATAAGAGATCGTGGTCATGTGTTTTGAATTTATTATCAAGGCCAAAGATAAAGACATGTAGAGCAAAAAGCTATATATCTTTAAGCCTAAAGAGCCAGACTGGCAATACATTTCAACACAATCATTATTACAAAACCACTTTATTTAGAAAGTGGTTCTTTCACATATCCCTCGTACTTTCTTTGGTCGATATTTAACGTAGGGTTCAAAACCTTGACTACAGGAAAATACAGATTGAATACTTACATTCTTCCCCGTCTCTCTTGAATATTTTCTCTCTACTCGTTTATTTCCTCTCCATATAATACATCAAAACGCCACCATCACCACTATGAACCACAAACGGTTCAGTAATGTTCTTTAAAAAATACAAATATTGACTCCAGAGTTAATGGTGAGCTCCGAGGTCGTTAACAACCCAAGAACAATTTCACTTCCTTGGAGCTCCTCCGCATGTTTGTCATTAAATCAATATAATCAATTATCATTACAGTTTCTATGTGAGAGAACGAACGAGCCACATTAGTATCACGTGGTTACCTTTTTTTTTCCTCATGCTTTTCATTCACAATCAAATGAAGTAGCATAGTGTATGGTCAGTTACAGAGAAAACGGAAAAGAAAGAAGAAAAGATGGTCAAGTATGATGGTTAATCATAAACTGGAAAGAGAGAGAGAGAAAAGGCTGATATACAGTCAAGGCATCAGCCAATATCTGCACAATTCATACATAGTGATGATCAAGTTTATATGTATACATAAAGTTTATTTTCTATTAGAATAAATCTGTAATCTAAGAGCATTCAGAGACACTCGACTGTAGAGAACACAGACACCTCATGAAGCTACTATTAGTGTTTTCACACTAGCAAAAAACTCCTGAAAAACTCCTGATTTTTCCAAGTGGGCTGTATGTGTGAACGCAAACAGCAGAATTGTTTTCTCAGACTTCACCCCGAATTTCTCCTGCCAGCCCCCTAGTATTTTTACAGCAGCAAGTCTGAGTGAGCTGATGTGAGAATGCAGCAGGATATTCTCCGGAGAATTCAGCTCGAGCCAATGGGAGGGGGGGAGTGACGTATATACTGTGACTGGAGTCAGTGCATAGAGTGTACGACCACTACGATCTCTGTGCACATAATGTGAGGAGCATATGTGAACAGCCAGGTCAGGAGAATATCCAGAGCAGTCCTGCAATTATCTAGATTTTTCAGGAGTGAATATATATGTGAGAAAACAGCTTAAGAGAGAGGGAGAGGGATGGGAAAGTGAGGAAATAAAGATTACTGTAAGTGTTTATTCTCTGTTTTTTAGGACAAGTAATATTATATATTTTGTAATTAATCTGGTCAGGATTCATAAGAGGGGGAGTAAATGAAGTTTGACTTTTGTTCTAAAATTAGTCATATGTCAAAGATTCTCATTTATATTATTAGTAATCTTCCAGTTTGAGGCAATGATTCTTTTTTACCCAACCTTCACAATCTTTTTCCTCAAACATGGCCAGCTCTTTTCATCCATACAGTTAAACAAACATAACTTGGGGCCTAGCGTGATGTTAGTTACTCGTTCTTGTTCAGAGGTCAGGTTGTCAAGAAGCTGAAGAGGAGTTGTTGAACTACATTCAAACCTCTGCTCAAGTAAATCACAGCGTGGCGATTTTTCACATCCAGTTCTTCGATTCATTAAAAAAACATTTATTCTCCATTTGAAAAAATGCAGCCCTCCGACATGTTGTGTTCAAATCAGTTATTTTTGATGCGCAAAAATGAATAGAGTTTAAGGAATCTTTCCCTAACCCCTGTGATATGCTTAAATCATTCTAATTGAACATGTTCTCCGTAATGGAACATGTTGCATTTAAAGGCTTTGTACCTTCTAAGTGCTATTTTCCTCACAAGCACACACGGCGTTTAGTTTCCTGCTTTTTTATCGCCGCTGCCCAGTGTGGTATTTCAATGACTCTAATTAACTAAGGTGCCCTGCAGTGAAAGGACAGGCGCAGTAATGGGAGTGTCAGTAGCAATCAACTGACACGCTGCAATTAGGGTGTCAGGAAAGTCTAGGAGGCGTTACACATAAACATACAAACACACCCTTAAAAGAGTTCAACCCCCCTCTTGTGGATTACCTCAACCACATATATGTGATTGTTCTTCCGGAGATAGTTTAAGCTGACAAAAGCAAACCGAATCTGCTCTGATCCTTCTTATACCAAACAAGTTACTCTAAGCATCTAAACAGACGTGCATTCAATTCCTTTAAATTTAAGGATTTGTTTTGTGCATGCTTCACCTGCGGCATGCAGGTGCTCAATCTCAGGCTGTCACTGCTACAGTTGTTGGCTACAACTCAGCTATTCTGCACAACATCCAAGTATATACTGGATGTGCATGCCATCTTTATTTTGGATCAGATCATCCATCAGAGCCTCTGTTTGAATCATTGCCATGCCACAGTAACTAACAGCCACCGAAAAATAAAAGCTTGTTGTGACTATGAATGGTGGCTGACAGGACTGATGTGTGCCAGCTCTGCTATTATTTTCATATTGAGAGAATTGAGGCTTCCATTTGAGCAGCAGGTTAAAAAAAAAAAAAACTACTGCTGCACAGGTTGTTTGTTATTCTCTCGTGTCAATAAGGTGCAGGGGTGGTTTTCATGCCAGTGCAAATTTGTGTGTTTTACATTTTTTTTGTCTTTGGCTTGAAAATGTAACTGGAAACAAAGTCAAATATTTGTACTTCTTTACTACAGAGCTGGAGATGTTTATATCATATTCAAATAATAATGTTTTTTTTTTTTATTGTTCAAAAAACAAAAATTGGCATGCTTGTGCGTATGCTGATCATATCTCTACTCCAAAACTCATTGGTAGGGACGTAACAGTCTGCTGACATACCAAGTGCATACTCTTCATGCCAGTTGCATGATATAAACGTCCCCCTCCCTCCCCTGCCTTTCCCGCACACTCGCTGTGAATTTTCCTGAATATTTCCTTCTGAGTTTTCAGATCTGTTCACCCCGAGTGCACACAGAAAGTCAGGGGGGCTGGCAAGAAAAAAGTCCAGCTGAAGATGGATTGGAAAATTTGGGCTGTTTGCGTTCATGCACATTTTCTGGAGTGAGAGCACCGTTAAAGTGTTTTCTGTCAAAAGGTTGTTATTTACTTCATTAAACACTGATGGTGCTGCGCTGCATTGTACTTTTTTTTGATCGGCTTTTTTCTCCCACCAATAATATTCTGCACCTCTCAGAGGGGTTTCTTTGGTGGAAAAAAAATACCCTGCTGTTTTGTTTTCTGCTCTGGTTTACACACACACACTAATACCGACCCTCTTCTCTCTCCCTGTAGGCTCGTCCTACTTCTTCAAGGGGAAGGAGTACTGGCGAGTGCCAGGCAGCGACATGGAGGTGGAGGCAGGATTCCCCCGCCTCATCGCCAAAGACTGGCTCCTGTGCACGGAGATGCAGTCGGACTCTCCGGACGCAGAGCCCAAAAGTACGGAGACAAGAGGCAACGCGCACCAACACCCGGACCACGCAGAGAACGGGTACGAGGTGTGCTCCTGCACCTCGGACACTGCCTCGCCTTTAGGTGCCCGCCCCTCCCCCTCTCCCCTGTGGCTGCTGCCACCTCTCTGGACGCTCTCGCTGGCCCTCAGCTCTGAACTGCTATGATGCCAAAGCAGGGGACAAAGTTCCTGAGCCGATTGGTGGAGGGCTAAAGGACTCTCAATGGGAGCCAAACTGGAACACTTTTACACTTTGGTATCTTTTTGTGCTCATTTTGCTGTTATTTATTTTACATGTCATTTGGTTGGCACTGCCAACTAGAGTATCATCCTTATAAGCATCTTTACACTCACACTGCTTTACAGAGTTCTTATTGAACGCTCACACTGCCTCCTCTCTACAGGGAAATACTGTAAGAAATTGAATAGATTCAAAGAGCACCAACAGTTATTTGTCTTGTGACAGGTTTACAGAAACAGTGACTCAAATCCAGAGGAGTTAAACAGATGTAAGCAGGTAGAACGAGGAACAGCGTCTTGAAACACACAGTAACCCATTTTACATCACATCAGAGGATACGTTCACCAAATGTTTTAAAGATAACCAGAAAACATCTTCTCACTCCTCACCTGATATCCAGCCCTCACGCCAGTAAAGAAACAATATTTCTACTTTTTCTACACATGTCCAATTTGAAATCCAATTTTTAAAATCTCAACATAAGTGTTTTTTTTTTGCAAAAGCAATTTCAGTGTTTCTCTTGATTATCTGCAGAATTCAGAGGGATTCTTTTCCTGTGTTTTAAAGTAGATCTGATGAAAACGGTTTACAACAAAGTGTGTAGATGATCCAGAATAACATGGACAGTGATTCTGAAAAGACTTTAAATTTGGAAGTTTTAAAGCACTTTTTTTCCACACGCACTGCACACACACACATCCATCCATGCTCGTGGACTTGACAGTTAGCTTGTAATATGTGTGAATGTTTTGGCTCCTGCTCTTTGCAGGAGGAGTCTAAACTTCAGTGAGAGCTGTGAGGGCGGACGTGGAGCTGGATTGTCAGTTTTCTTGCATAAATCCCTCAGTTTGACTCTGACATGAGAACCTGCAGCTTCTGTTGTTGTTGTTGTTTGTATTTCCACTCGTTTCACATTCACTCTGGGTTTTTGAAGCATTCCTTGCTTTTTGTTTTGTTGTAACTTTTGGATCCACTTCCGATAAGGTTATATTCCTGTTTTTTTCCTACACTGCAGGTCATAGAGTTTTAAGAGCCTTTTTTGCTGCTGGACATTTCTTTAATCGTCCCTAGCTTCTATTGAAGACAAGAGTCTTAACATGGCTCTTGATTTATTCTTGCTGTAAAGATATATTTACTTATAGACTGATATATTTGAGTTGAAAAGTTCTGCAGTTATTGCAGTACCAAGTGGACTGTGTATATTTTAAGCCGTGTTTTCTAATGTAAAATATTTTTGTAAAAAAAAAAAAAAAATTAAAGAAATCTGAATGACTTGGTTTTAATGCTGTGGGACACGTTTGGTGGCTGAGTGTCTTTAGTTATTGAGTGATACTGAAGAGGAGGCCAGCCTTGAAGACAGATGAAGGTAAGTGACAGCTTGCAGACACCCACTGGGAGCTGCTCTGCTTCTCTCTGATGTTCCCTCTTTAGCATTTTTGTCCTCTTGTAGTGGTCAAAACATGCAAACCTCATCGTGTCAGTCAAAGCACACACTCGCTCTGAGAAGCTTTATCAACACATTTTGCTGGCAGAGGATTAAACAGTCAACCTAACTTAAGGAGAGAGAATCAAAATAATCATTCTACCTGATCCACATCCATTCATCTGATCGGATTCTGTTGTATCGCGGATCAAAGTGAACAGGATGCAAAGCTTGTTTAGACTCTCACACACACACACACACACACAGGTAAACACACTGACACACACAGATGCAGCTTTGCATCTAAATACCCCTCTAGGAATTAACACAATGAAGTGTGTCATCATGCTTTCTGTGTAAGTGATTCAAACGTTGATGAAAAACAGAAATGCATTTTAGATTTCTGAATAATTTAAACAATAATCTTCTAGAATCACATTTAGTGTTTGTTGATGCAGACTTTCAGCAGGTGTGTTTGAGAACCACACCAACAAACACACAATGAACACCACAAACTAGCCGATGCCTAATTCAAGTAACAAAAACACTTATCTCCTCTTCTATGCAGGTGTTTTTTTGTTTGTGCGGATGTTTCATGAGTTGATCTTACCCACAGGCTGCAGATGAATCCTTGCCAAATAATGCACCCCCCCCCCCCCCCGAGCTTCATGTTGTTTTGAGGTAAAAGGAAGTTTAAAAGTTTAAAAAGTCACTCATTCGCTGTTTCTGCCAAGAGCAGCACTTTTTGCTTCCCTCCTCTTGACACACTCCGGTGGTATTAATTAACTGGCGTGGCTCCACAGCAGCCAAGAGAGCACCTGCACCCACGGGCGAAGGCAGCAGAGATGGGTCACTTTCAAAAAAGAGACGCCAGTGACGGATCAATTGGATACATTTGATTTAATAACATTTGATATAGAAAGTTGTCATTTTTTAGCCACTTTTTTTCCCCTGAGTATGCTGAAACAGAGCTTCCTTCATGGCGCTCTCACTGCTTGAGTGTCAGGATGGGCCAGGCAGAACCAATCAATCAATCCGTTACTAACATATTCAGGGGTGGAGGAGCCGCTTGCACAGAGGAGGACTTGCAGAAGGATGATTTACAGGAAGCAAGCATGCACTGAGAGGAGAAACAAACAAAGAGTGATAGACTACTATTTATATATATATAAATACACACAGAACAAAGGGGGCAAACTAATAACAGGCAGGCTGAGAACAAAAAACACCAAGAAACCGAAAAGGACAAACGGATGAAGAGATGGAAACAAAATGAAATGTCATCCCAGCAGAGACGGCAGCTAAGAGATGAAGAAGTAATTTAGCAGTAAGTATATAATCCAGAGAGGAGGTAGGAGACTGTTTACTCAGTGTCTGTTCATACAGTCTGTGTACAGCAGAGCAGGCCTCAATTTGGTCGTTTTCTTAACATCATTTCAACCTGCTATTGAAGCACTCTAGAAAAGACTGTGTTTGCAGCAGATCTGGAAAAAGGAACTCTGTTAGAGACCAAGCAGTAAGGCAGATGGGCTGATAAACTCCAAACCACAGCAAAGGCTCCAAATGTGCTAATTTTGTAATGACAGTAGAAAAGCTCTCTAAGAGGCTCCACCTGACAGCACTTACTACCAAGCAACTATTATTTATAACATAAAGGTGATGAACGCTGGTTAATGTTTACCTCGGGCCCTATAGAGGATTAGGGCCACGTAAAAAAAAAAATTCTATATATTTCGAGATTAAAGTCGTAAATTTACGAGAATAATATCGTTAATTAACGAGTTGTGAGACCAGCCTGCGGGAAAATGATGAAAGTAAGTCTTTAAAGAATAAAAGAAATAAGAAATAAAAGAAGTCGTTATTTTAGTCTCTATCAGAAGAGCGGCAGCAGCCTGTTCTTAAATGACAAACATGGAGCATCTTGTAATACTTAAAGGTTTCACTAATAAGGAAATGTGTAGTTGGTAAAAAACAGTTAGTTCAAGAGAAGTTTTCACTTCAACTTGCAAGACCTTGTTTCTCTGTAAAATGATGAACAGGACACAAACTGTCCCTGCACATGAGACACTTTAACAAGGCAGACGAGTGCAGATAACAGACACAAATAGTTGTGTTGGGGCTTTAGTTTTGCAAATATGGAACTACACATGCTTTTGGTATATCATTTTTAGATTGTCATCATTTTCTACTTTCATCATTTTCGCGCAGGCTGGTCTCGAACTCTTTAATTTACGAGATTATTCTCGTAAATTTACGAGTTTAATGTCGAAATTTAAAAAACATATTTTTTTTTAACATGGCCCTAATCCTCCGTCGTAGAATTGTCACTGCTTATGTGTTGAAAAGTAAGTTGAGAACATAAAAATTGGACCTAACAGAAAGGGGAACATATAGACCTTGGCAAACCTTGGCCACACCTTTTGCGCAAAAAGGAAGTGTCGTGTCCCGCTGCCCTAACCCTAACCCTAAAGAAATGATCATTAGTCTAACCAATACATAGTGTTTAATCTGACAGTGTAAAATATGAACACTACATTTTAGCATTGTGAGATTAAATGCAAAACTAACAATTAATCAAGTAAAGTGTGTTAATTTATGTTTGTCTTAATAAAATAAAGATGATAGTGGGAAAACCATGATGTGACAGGGTGGGTGATGGAAACACTTGTGCAGCTGCGGCCATCACAGAATTAGAGCCACTTCCAGGTTACAGATGATCAGACAAACCGCTTTATTTGGAAGTTAGATCCTAAATGAGCTCATCATCAAAAAGTTGAACTAATCTCAATGCATAGAAAAAAAACAACAACAGAAAAATAACTTTGGCCAGTCGAAGAAGTCAAAACTGAAGCTGAAAGTCGGGCTGTAATCTGTGATGGAGGATTGTTTACAACAACACAATTTGAGTAATTCTTCTATATTTCACTTTAACTGATACCTAAATGAATCATGGCTCCGTGTTTGAGTCTAACTTATTTTCATTCAGCAGTTTCAAAGTTTCAAACAAACATAACGACTGTTAATGACTCTTTAAATTATGATTATCATAGTAGAGTTGTAATAAACAGAATTTCTTTTTGTGACTTTAATGGAGAGACAGGACAGTGGATAGAGTCTGGAATAAAGGAGAGAGAGAGTGGGGAATGACGTGCGAGAAAGGAGCCACAGGTAATATTTGAACCTGGGCCGCCCGCTTGGAGGACCGATAGCCTCCATACATGGGGCGCGCGCACTAACCACTGTGCCACCACCCCCAGAATTTTACTCTTGACACACAAATTCTAAATAAATGCCCGAAGAAGACACCTGATGAAACCAAATGTTTCCTGTTGAGACAGATGCCAGTTGTTACACCTTAAGACAAGATAGTGCGACAAGAAGGGCATCTCAAAAGTCAATCAACTGTGCATGAGTTTGATTTGTGTGTGAGCGATAGAGAGGGAAAGGAGAGAGAGTGAGAGAGAAAGAGAGAGCTTTCCTCAGACAGGGGAGATTAGTGCTCTGCAGTGATATGAATTCTGAACCACACTCTCTATCAGACGCTCTCACACTCCCTTTGTACTGCTGCTAGCTTGGATAACCCCACATACACACATGCATATGATTATTTCAGTGTGTGTGTGTGTGTGTGTGTGTGTGTGTGTGTGTGTGTGTGTGTGTGTGTGTGTGTGTGTGTGTGTGTGTGTGTGTGTGTGTGTGTGTGTGTGTGTGTGTCCTATAAAGCAGGAGGTGTTGGTCAGAGGAGAGAGGAGCAGCTGTTGTTGTGGCTGTCCATTTTGCATTTCCTCTGTCCTTGCTCACACATCAAAGTGGGCCGAGCAGGACCCCTGAAGCTGGCACGAGTGCAGAATACACAACACAGACCTCTAAACACCTGACAAGAGACAACTCTGAGCCACGGGAGGCGGAGAAGATGCGGGAAGTATGATAAAAAGTAAAGCCTCTTATGATTTCACATACATAAAATCCAGGTAAAAATGCACACAAGAACAGTCAGTGACTAACACTAACACCCTCTGCAAGCATGACTCACTCAGATATCAGTGGATTCATGCATGTTGATTACAGATATGTAGATTTATTTAAATGTGTGAGACCCTGCTGGGAGGCCATGGATCTTCTACCTTAACCGGAAATGACACCTTAAGGCCTCTGCACCTATTATCATTGCCGGAGTTCCTGCACACCGCCCAGAGCCAATCAATCAGTCTGATGTTAAGGACCCTGAAGCTGCAGAACTCACCTCCAGAGCAACATTCAGAAAAACCACATGTCCTTAGGATGGTGAGGAGGAAGAGGTTTGGTGGTAACTGTGGCGTGAACAATCTGTCGCAGATGGTTTACGAGCTGCTTTCTTAACATGGAACTAGATTTTCAGGAAATATTTTAAAATAATACAAGAAAAAATATTCAAATTTTCATTTCTCACTGTAGGAATGTTCTGGAAATGAGTTGCGCCTCTTGGTGTGGGTTTCCACCCTCAGCCTAAACACACCAAGTGTGTATTTCAGACACAAAATCCCACAAGGCAACCGTCAGTGAGTGATACCAAAGTATTATTAAAACATTTATTAACTTGTGTTAAAAGTTTTAAGTAACTTAAACGTTTTCTGTTACAATTTTTTTTTTTTTACAAAAATCACTATACAATACAATCTGGTATTCTAGACATCTATTTTTGTTTTGTGCTGTGCTGCCCTCTGCTGGCGATGAGAAGTTATCATCTCAGCTTGATGGTGATGTTTGTGAAAGTGGTCAGTGCATCTATATCAAGAATAATCCGACCAATCAAATGTGTTTAAACTTGCAGCATAATTTTGTTAAAGTACTGTTTCAATTCCACTCAAATTCAAGACTTTATTGGCATTCAAACCTCAGGGATAACTTTGCTAAATCATCAAAGAAAAAGAAGCAAAGAATTTGATAATATACTGTAGAGAAGAAGGAAAAAACATTACATTGCAAAAACAATTACTCTTCCGATACTGAATACTTCTTAGGCCCCGCCACTGATTGATTAGGGTTAAATACTTAAACCAACAGATTACGTAAAAAACAGACCATTAAAATCGCCTTGGTTCAAGTGGGTCAAAACCATTTCCTGTTTGTGTTCACCTAAACCAATAGAAGCTGCTTAGGTAGCAGCAGTACTGCAGAGGTCTCCCCTCTGATCACTTCATGTAATATTCCTGCAGGCTTCTCTTCACACACTTTAGAATAAAGTCAGCTGGACCAGGGTCTCCATTTGACCCTCTGTCAGTTTTTATTAGTTCTCTGATCAATAAATTCAATAAGAGAACAAACACATCTCTGCATACAGACTCTATGTCCTCACTTCTCGCCTGTCTCTCTTCAAGCTATCCCATGTAAACTCACTGTTTTGGTTTTCCCCTGACAAGGAAATGGCTTTTCAATTTCCTTCTACCTTTTTATCTTTTAGCTTCCCCTGTTGGTCTCACAGGGTTTTCTCCTTATCTCTCTCGCTCTCTCTCGCTCTCTCAGGGGTTTCTTCCTCATCTTTCATCACCTTCTCTTGCCCTTCTCCTTGTCTTGGCTTGCTTCCTTCCTTCCTACTCCATTTTCTTTTGTTTAATATTTCATTAATTTTTGTCACACTTTTCACACTAAAAAGGGGGAAATCATTGCTTTCTTTGCATGAAAATTTTACCCTTCACCCCCTTTAAGATAATCCTTGATTAGACCCTTGCAGCAGCATAAAGATTTTTTTTAACTCAAAATAATTTATTTTTAAACATGACTTTGAAATGACTCTCAAGTAAAAAAAAAAAAAATACTCATACAATAAAAGAGGTAAAAACAGAATAAACGTAACTATATATTGTTATCCTTTACAATAACTGAGTTCTGTGTGGAAAATTGCATTACCTACCTCCTAATCTTATTTCCCCCGCTGCAATAACATTATGCATTGTTAAAGCTGCTTCAGAGGGAGCACTTTGTGTTATTGTATTAGGAGCAGAAAGCTCATTTCCCCAACTGCATGTGTCAGCGTGCTCAGCAGAGCAGGGAAATAAGGTCCTTAAAAAGAGCTGCTCTATTACACTGTAATCTGCCCCCTCATGTTTATTTTATTTATATATATCACATATCTCTGTGTTTGGAAACATTTATATTATGTGACTATACTTTTTGTTATGATTTAAATTTTATTTTAAGCCAACTTTGAAACTATGGCGTTCTTTTCATTATTTAATAATAATAATTAATAATGATTTATTCTTTATTAATCATGCGAGGGGAAATTCAGTTTTACACTGTGTTTAATGAACATGAACAAACAGGATCCTATGGATTAATGGAGAGGTTTCAGAGTGAGGGGGCTGACCACAGCAAGCAGTTTTTGGGGTTCGGTGCCTTGCTCAAAGGGCACCTCGGCAGCGCTCAGGAAGCGGACTGGCACCTCTCCAGCTACCAGGCCAATTTCCGGACTTGTTCCGTGCCGGTACTTCAACCGGCGACCCTCCGATTCCCAACCCAAGTCCCTACAGACTGAGCTACTGCCGCCCTTTGAACTCAGTATTCAATTTATAAATACTGTCTTGTCTTTATTATATTTACTTCCAAACTTAATGTATCAGAAAACTGCAAAGTACTTTTTTTATTATGCACACTGGTTAGGAGTAAATACCTGGGTATGATATGTACAGTAGTAGTGGAACTGACATTTTTCTTATCTGTTCAGAGGGGTTCCAGCAGGTGGCAGCATTTGCAAATTATTGTTATTTCTGAACAATTCAATATATCTACTATACCTATGCCAGGCTCTGACATATGCTATATATTATGTTTGAAACCTTTGAGAAATAGAAGCACAATAGAAAAAACTTCATTTGAAATTCGGTTTTAAAGTTTTCTGTTGATCAGCTGACCAGCTTTTGTTGTTTTTTAACTTTAGTTGACACTGCAGATCTACTGTGCACAACACACAAGTCTCTCTCTCTCTCTCCCTGGAAACCAGATATCTTGCATATGAGAATGTCTACTTGTTGTAGTCAGTGTAGAAATGATAAGTCATCCCACCAACTCAGTCACCCACTTCATCCAGGCTTGAACAGATCACAGAGCCGTTTCCTCAGAACCGGCACCATCGGGGTCGTGCACTGCATCCTCCAGTTGCAGCTTAGCCTCACTTGTCAAAAGCGGTTGCAACCACCATTTCCTGTGTTGAGATATTTTTACTGCAGCACAACTGATGCATCACAGACAAGACATGATTCAGCTGTATTACAGTGGGGAACGTGCACAGCTATTGCGTTCACCTTTGTAGGACAAGTGGTGATAAAAGTGTCCTGCTCGATCATCGAGCTAAAACCGCCATTAGCAGCAGCAGATGGTAGTTACACATTTTTTCTACGTGAACTTCTCTTTGCAGCATAGTTGTAGTGGTGACACACGCCGCAGGCAGGAACACACCGAATTCCATCTTCAAGCCTGAAGTTGATTTCAGCAGAGCAGAGATGTTTCAACACGCCTACAGTGTGTGAACAGACTGACTCACAGAGGCAGTGAGCTGCTTCTTCAAAGATGGCTACAGAGGTGGATCATTATGCTCAGGTAAATAATATGTACGTCCTGTACAGTACGTTCATATTGCTGTGTATTTAACTGGACAGAAGTATTATCTTCTAACACAACTGTCCAAGTAAACACTCTCACAAACACAGCACCTGTCCGAACTTTGGGTTTCAAATCTTCGCAACAAAAGTGTTTGAAGAGGACCTTCATTAAGTTTGCAAGAAGTCAGCAAACTAAATAAAAACTAATAACAGAATCAGAAGTGTATTATAGCCCAGTCATTTCTTAGAGAGTTCTGCTCATTGTGATTGCTGCAGGGTTTAAATAAAGTTATTTTAAGTTTCCTTGAAAGCAGTGCAGAACAAGGCAAAGACAAGCACAAGTTGGTTTGGAACTTTTCCCAGATCTAAGCTCCCTGTGGTCCTCATGGTTGATGCAGCATTAAAGTCAAACTAATCTTTATGTCCGATGTGCGATGAACACATTTGGATTGTTCAAACAGCAAACAAAAAGTGGAAAGACTCTTGTTTGAAAGTTTTGGTTTCGTTTCTACATTTGGACATCTTTCTTGTCTCAACTCTTTTTTTCCCATAACACCTCAGAGAGTCTGTACATGTCATGTAATACGAGCTTAGTGTTTTGGAGAGCTACAAAATGAACAATGATTGATTTTGCTTTAGAAAGTAAAAGAAGAGTAATATCTGTTTTGCAGATACGTTTGCTTGTCTTCATTATGTGCACATTTTTAACCCCTCATCCTTTTTCCCTTATCAATCAATCAATCATTAATTGTTTAGTGCCGATTCATAACAAGTGTTATCTTGAGACACTTTACAAAAGAGCAGGTAAAAGACCTTACTCATTGTTAAGAAAAATGGGATAGGGGGAGATCGGATAAGATGCAGGATGGATTTCTCCTTCCTCCTGTTGTCCACACTTCCTTGCCGCTGAGGTAGAGGTCGGAAACAGGCTGTGCGTGAATGAGGACGCCGATGGCCGTGGGGGCTACATCAGACTTTAAAGTTGCAAGCCTACCACTCTGACTTATAATAGCACATACCATATATGGTGCAATATGACTTTAAGTCTTTTTGTTTAAACTCATCAGATTCCATGTTTGTTATTCCTGCACCATTCAATAAAACAGAAATATTTAGGATGGGTTATAGCATCATGTTTATCACATCTCCCCTGTCTCAGTTGGTGTGTTTGGAAGCTTTTTGATCTCTGCTAGAATTTTACATTAAACTCCATGGGTTTGCTCAGCTTGTTGAAATGTAAGTAGGATTCAATTCATTGTGCTGTAAACTTTGAACATCGTCCCGACTGCAGCCCTTCCCTCCCTGTCGTATCTCTTTCATGTGAACGGGCTGCTAACTGCTGCTGGCTCCTTCAGAGGGCCCACTTACTGTCCTCTGAGGGTCCTGCAGGTAACATGAAGGGCCCGGAGAGAGGGGGAGGTCCCTTGGCCAAATGGCCTCGTAGGATTAGGAGCATTGTCAATGCTACACCCACACTACGATCACCTCTGTAATCTGCAGAGTTGTTCCCAATACACAAACTGGGCTGCCAGGAAGGGGCCTGTTTGTCTGCTCTTCCATCCCCCCCCCCCAGGGTCCCTTCAAATGTGGATCACTGTCCTTCAACTTGGAAAGAAGGAAGGAAAGTCAAAAAACTCTTGATACATTTCAGGCCTAGTACAAACATTCTGAATTACATGAGCGCTAAGATGATTTGTCACATTTAGGTTTGAAGTAGATGATAGGCTTTCTGGGTGTTTTCTAGATTCAAGGAAGCATGTATAGTGATTGTATTTGAGTTCCCTAAACTCTGTTCTCGTTTGACTCATGTAGAGCAGAAAGGGAAATAAAAAATGAATAAACACCACAATGTTTTTTTTTTTTCCCCCCAAGATTTAAATGAGAACTTTCACGTGTCTTAAACCAGTCCGGGGCTTTTTCTTGCGAGGTGCCAGTTTCTCTTTCTGTGATCAAAAATGCCAAATGTTCCACCGTGGGATGTAATTAGGTCTTCATATATGAGAAAATATTTTCACCTCAAAGCATCAGAATAAAAATGGTTTTTTTTTTAGTGTCACTGGACAAAAGGACACAAACATCTACACACTATAGAAATGGAACTAAACTTTAACATTTACAAGAACACCCACTCAAAAAGTTATATCCTTACCTGCCCCCCTCCCCATTTGTTCTGATCTGGCTCCACCCCCTTTTGGCTGTTAAGACCCCACCCTTTCTTCAATGACCAATCAAGTTCAAGTCTCAGGGGGTTACTGGATAGAGATCCCTGATATATTTGACTTCAGTGTTAGTACACCTGAAAGCAGCACTTTATCTCAGACTCTCTGTGTTGGTCTTAACATAACCAGGAGGACACAGAAACATGCAACACACATCAGGTAAGTTTGACCTTAAACACTGAACCATGACACATTAGCATGTGAGGGCAGTGTGAC